>NC_080648.1:1775000-2101124 GCF_027579445.1 Ammospiza nelsoni | reverse complement strand
AGGGACCTCCAGCCCTGGGAACGTGGAACAAGTGGAACCCACAAGTGCCCAAAGGGTGCCTGTGCCCAAAGGAATGGCCAAGAGAAGTCAGGTTTTTAAAAGAAACGTGATTTATTTGCCGAAGATCGGCAAACCAAGGATTTACAGAACATGTTTTGTTATAACAATCGTTATAACAACATCAACAGTAATGTACAGGACATATTTACAAGGGATCCGAGGGGCTAACAATCTTCAAAACGTATTTACAGGAAACTTCGAACGTTGAGAACATATTTACAGGAAACTTCAAAACCTTCAAACATATTTACAAAGTCGTGGCATCTCTGCCATCCTGTGCATGAGTCCTGTAAGAAAGGAAGCAGCAGAGCTCGACTCAGCCGCCAGCACTGGGCCCAGCAGGGCTGGCAGCTGGGCCCCAGGGGCTGGGCCGGGGCCGGCAGAGCGGGCGTGGCCCCAGGCAAGCGCAGGGCAGGCCGGGGCTGGTGCTTGTGGCAGCACAATCCAGGCCCCCTGCGGGCACCGTGTCCCTGAGCGTGGCCATCCAGCCCAGCCCCAGCCTGGCGTCAGGGGACCCAGTGTGTGTGTGGGCAGGGCGTGGGAAGCATCTGCCTGTCTTACCTGTGGGGCACCATCTTCATCCAAGGACCATGGGCTCCTCCTCATCGTTGTTATCAACTTCCATGTCCTCGATGTTTTCGTCCGCATCCACCTCCATCTCCTCGATGGTGTCCTCCTCGTCTACTTCCATGTCCTCAACAGGGGAGGACATGGAAGTAGAGGGGAAGTCCACCTCCATCATCTCTTCCTCATCCAGGTCCACTTCCATTGCCTCCACAGTGTCTCTCTCAGTCTGCAAGGCGCAGCACAATCTCCCAGTGGGCTTCCTGTCCCACACCATCCATTCCCACATGGCTGCAGCCTGCCCAAGCCGCGTGCCCCCTGCCTGGCATGGCACTGTACCGCCATGGCCACAGCAGTGCACATCCTGCGGGATTGGCTCTGCAGAGCAGGCGGCAGGAAAAGCCCGGGTAGCAGCAGCACCTCAGCGCTGAGGGTCAGAGCGCAGAGTGAGCAGCAACTGACCCTTGGCAGCTGTTGCAGTGTCTGCTGTGCTTGTTTCCAGGTTCTGGATGTTCCATCTGGAACCCTCTGGGAGCTGTGATGTCACTGAAGTTTCAGGGCCCCACTGCCGTGGGAGATGGGGATGGCAGAATGATCAAATTCTTGAATGGTTTGGCTTGGAAGGGACCTTAAAGGTAATGTGGTTCCAAGCTGAGCAAGCTCCCAGCATAACGGGTTACTGCGGCCCCTGTCCCATCTGGCCTTGGATGTTGCTGGGGATGGGGCATCCACAGCCTCTCTGCACAGGTCCCTGTGTCAGGGACAAGCCCCCTGAGAGTAAAGAACTTCTTCCCATCATCAAATCTCTTCTACCTCTTACAGTTTGATCGCATTCCTCCATGTCCTGTCACTACAGTTCCTGACCAAGTGTGCTCTCCCACTTCCCTGGGTGTGGCTGTTCCTGCAGGGTGACACGTGTAGCTGCACCTGCAGAGAGGAGAGAGAGAAGCCAAGTACCCAGTCAGACAAAGTGGGGAAAGTGGCATGAGGACTGAGGGAAGAAGGATAAAGAAGAGACATGCAAGGTTTTGCGTTGGCTGTGCTGTGGGTTTCATGCCTTTTATTAGAGGCCGGGTTCCCTTGTGCACTCAGTTCCTGTGTTTCAGCCTGTCCACAGCCAGCCTCTTTGAGTGACCTGCACTCCCAGAGCTGGGAGCATGCTTGCTTCAACTGCTGGTGAACGAGGTGAGAGAGGGATCTTTGTGTGGATCTGCAAACACTTCAGTGGATTACACTGAAGAGGGTCCAGGAAGGGAGACAAAATGGGGCTGTGCACACAGCAGGAAAATGGCAGGGAGAAATCGGGGTAGCATTGCAGTAAGCCAGGTCCAAAATGCTAAAAGAGAGGGGAGAACATTCTCGAGTGAGTACATATAAGAAAAATACTGCAGTTGAACTGGGTGATACCAACAAAACGTGCTGCATCACCATGAGCCTGGAAATGCCCTTGGGCGAGACCATTGCTTTCAGAGCGATGTCTCTCTTTTACCTTGGTCACTTTGCCCTGAGTATTACAGTTCCAGTGGTAGGCCCCTGGTCCCTCACAACTCCCCCTTTTTGTTGTCTATAAGGAAGGCTTCTGCCACAGAGTTTTGCAGGCATTTAGCAAAAAAGGATAATATAACCCACACAATGTTTACAATAAACAAAGTCCACAAAACAGTCTTAACTAAAGATGAAAACCAGCCTTTCGTCACCCAGTGTTTGAAAGTTCCAGTGAACCAGTCGTTGTTGCCTTCCATCTGGACCTTCTTTCCTTGATCTTTCAGCAGCTGGATGCCCTGGTATACTGACTCCCTATGTGACAACAGGTTGAAAAAACACATGCCTTCAAATACCTGAGAGGCATGGCCATGGACAAGAAATTGTGGCCTTTCTGTGGAAGCACTCAGCTGACGGCATGCGGCTCAGTGAGGAGCATCCAGTTCTCTGCTGCAGCGGCTACAAACGGCAGCATCCTCTGACTTGGGCTAATTTAGTGTCTGGAGGCTTGGTTGGGCTAAAAGTAAACAGATAAAGAGATTAGAAGGTGAAACATAAGGTCTGGTCCGACTGAGCTTTCTCTTCTGTAAGCCAAGGGTGTGAACACAGCTTATTAGAAGAATCTTATATCAATGCTAAAATATAGCTTTTACAAATGTAAATTCATATATCCTGGTTAGTGGTGTCTGAGCTATCTTGGTCTTGGTGAGTGTGGTCAGTGCTGCTTAGGAGATCTTCTTCTGTCCTTCTCCATCTTCTTTCCCAGGCTGCTGCTGTCACTCTTAAGTTTCAATTCTGTTCTTCTGAAGGTGGCTCTGTTGTTTGCCTCACCGTTCCCAGAAACAGTTTTAATGTATTTTGCTGGGACCCATCTTGAGAGTGTTGCTTTAAAGACAAGGGCATCTTCTCTTCCCCAAGTAATTAATGGGTAGGTGCCCATAAATTGTTTAGATTCAGGTTCTTTGAGCAACACAGGTGGCTTTTCTTTTACTTGGGCTGCAGTTGAATTAGTAAAATGCCTGATGACTGGGGGAGTTGGCTCCATAAATGAGTTGTTCAAAAAGTTGAGTACATAAAAGGCCTTAACCAGTCTGTGAATGGAAGATAATATCTGGACTACCCCTCTCAGTTGATCAAGGATCCTTTTGATGGATCAGTTGTCCCTCTCGTCTATGGACTGTCCTGTGGTGGAGTGTGGTATGCCTGTGACATGTTTTATACCCCAGTGGTCAGAAACTTGTTGGAATCAGTGCAAGGTATAAGCAAGTGCATTATCAGTTTTGATTTCCTGTGGAAGTGCTAAGGTGGAAAAAAGAAAAAAGTAATGTTTTGTAGCATCTTCTGATTTTTCACCAGCATGGGCAGAGGTGAAAATCACACTGGAAAAGACATCGATTTAGAAGTGGATGTATTTTAGTCTGCCAAAAGGGGGGTTAATGTGTGATATCTGATTGCCAGATCTGAAGACTCTCTAGTCCTCTTGGATTGACTCCAGCTCTGAGAGAAGCAAGGCCATGTTCCTGACAATTTGGGCAGGTGGCTACGAGGGATCTTGCTGGGTCTTAGGCAGTTTTGAACATCCTGAGCAGCACAGGAATGTTTTGATGGTAGAATTGGTGTCTGATCCTTGCCTGTCCAAAATCTATCTAAGGCCTATTGCAGTGGTTCAGATGTTTGAAGTAGGCAATTGAGGTTCTCTTGAGTGAGAAGTAAGCATATATTCACAAGGTCTGTTCCTGCAAGGGAGTACAGACGCTCTCTAGCTTTCCTGATTAGTTCTGCAATAACTTTCTTTGGGGTTGGTATTGTTTTAGTAGGTTGGTGTGCTTTGAAAACGGATTCAATTTCTATCAGGGGATCTGAGAAAGTTGCGTCGCATCGATAACAATGTATGGAATATTGGACTTACACCAAGGATTGCCAGGGAGAATGGAAAATTAGGGTGGTGTCTGTGTGCCTGTTTAGTTTGAATCACCCAGGAGACCTTTTGTACAGCTGCTTAGGCCTCCGGTATCAGCGATCGGGGGAATCGAGTCCTTCACTGCGTTTTAGGAGCAGCAGGAACAGTGGCGTGAGATCTTCAGTGGTGATTCCAAGCAATGAAACTTACCCAACTGATTGTTCCACAGGGCGTTTGGAGTTCTTGCAGAGTCTTTGGGTTGTCCTTGATGTGCCGTGTTTAGGGTGTGATGGTTCTCTCTTTGCTTTCAGGCCAAGATCCTTCCAGGGGGCTGTCTTTTGGACTTTATCTGCTGCAATGTTAAAACCTTTCTCCTGTACCGCAGTGATGACATCTTGTACGGCAACATCCAAAATGATTTGAGCTCCTGCACAAACGACTGTGTTGTCCATGTAATGCAAAATGATAGCATTAGGATGTTCATTATATGGTCCATATAATGAAAAGCGATTAGCATTAGGGCGAGAGAATTTGGACATCAAGCCATTGAGAAATATTTGGGCTATTCTTCAATTGTTGAGGTAGTGCATTTCACTGGTACCTCTGTAAAGGTGCTTGTCAATTTAGTGATGGAAAAGGCAAACCAGGAGGGTGTCATTGGGCTGCATGGGGGTGTCAAAAAAGTAGTCATTAAGATCTATATCAACCATCTGCCAATAACAGGGTAATCATAGGTACAATTGGACTAAACCTCCCTGAAGTAGCCTTCCTTCACATCTCAACCCGTGCAATCTTCAAAGCAATGCTCTTGCTATGCTCAGGCTCCATCAATCACAGCCTAGATGGCAAAGAAGATATCCAAAACATAGGAGGACTCCAAAAGATGCTACCCACAACTACGGCATGGTGCACCATCGGCAATCTCGAGGTATTGTGGAGGCTGAGGGCAGGCTGGACTGGAGGGGACCCATGTCCTCAATGACCTCGTTGATTTTCCTGAGGTCCTGCAGGAGCCGCCTCTTGTCTTTGCCAGGCTTTCATATGATAATGACAGGCACATTGCAGGGGCTAGTAGATGGTACAATGTGGCCCACAGGCAGCTGCTCCTGCACGTGGGACTGCAGGGCCTTTAACTTTCTGCCTGGGAGGGGCCACTGATCCACTCATATGAGGTCGTTGGTCTTCCAGGTTGACTGAAGTGTGGCGTGCTGCTCTGTGGCCCCGTCTAGAAATCCAGAGGTGTAGATAGGATCTCTAGCCTTGTTTTCGCTTTGGGAGATGAGGCCTTTCCACAAATTGTTATTGGTGCCTGGGTGATGAATGATCTTACTGTAGCAACTGTGCCCTCAGGACCTTCCATGCAGATGGTACCTTGACTCCAGAACCTGGTAGTGGCTCCCCTGGTAGTGAATAATTCTCCCAGCCACTGGAACCAGGGGCCATTCTTTTAACCAGTCAGAGATGGAAATTATGGTGACATCAGGTCTTGTATCTAATAGTCCTGAAATACATCGCTATCTCCCTTTTCCTGACAAAGCACACTTTAGAATGGGTCTATTTGGGCCCGTAATCTGGTCCACAACACCATTGGATCAGTGATGTGGTGATCATGTCAAGTAGGAGGTTGGCTCTGGCTATAACTGTCCCTTTAGGAATGAAAAGGGGAGAGTCTAAGCATAGAGCCTGGACAGTTGTCTCCTGCAAAGATGTCAAGGCGAGTACCTCAGGTAGTAGAGTGAGTGTCTCCATCGCTTCCCTGGTGTTGGTTAAAATCAAAATGTCTCTGGCCTGTTCTTCAGGCCTGTATTTGCTGTCGGAATATGGTGAACATAAATATCGTGGATTGGAATTGAAAAGGCCCCTACCAGCTGCCTTTAGGTTCCAGGGCAGAGCTGTCTTCTGTCGAGTTTTCTGCAGTGATCGAGCTGTCCCGCCGGATCTGAGAAGGTCGCTGTGCTGGTTCTCCACGATGTTGGGGAGAGTGGGGTGGAATGGCCTCGCATTTGGTGTCATTGCGCGGGGCCTTTCTGTGTCTGTGTGGGGTTTCCCACAGGCCACTGGTTTTGCTGGCGTTGGAAAGCGTGTGGACAAGGGGGGCAGTGGCAGTGAGGACAGTGGTTGTGACACCTAGAAGGTCGCTGCTAACAGTCTGTATTTTTACGATTCTGTCAAAAATGCCTCATCTCCCCATCTCCCCCGTTTTAAATCAAGGTCCTTTTTCATGTGTATGTCAGGGAATAGCATGGGAGGCTACTAGCACCTCTTCTACACCCTGACTGGTAGCCTTATGTAGGCTGGCATCACGGTGTATGGTTGCCCTAAGGGTGCATGCCTCGACCATTTGTGCAATGGTAGGCTTTGGGGTGAGGGGTAGAGAGGGTAATATGTCTTTTCAGGTGTTGTTAAGATTTGTTTCAGCAAGGGTAGGAAGTAGTACCTTCCTGACTTGTGGATGTTCAACTTGCGTCTCTATTGCTTGTGTAAGGTGGTCACTAAATTTTATAAAGTATTCCCAGGTCTCTGCAGATTGTCTGTGAAATCTAGAGTAGGTGTTCCTCCATTGGGTGTCTGCATGAGAGCTGTCTTTTCAGCACTTTTATCTCTTCTAACAGAGCTCAGGGAAGGTGTCTTGCATGATTCTCAGGTTTAATGAAATATTCCTCCCTGGCTAGATGGACTAGTGTTAGGTGTGCCCGCCTTTCTTCTCTAGCATAGTCTTTTAATAGTTGTTGTATTAGATTTTTCCCCATTCCTTCTCACAGGACAAATTCAGTGGAGAGAGTAGGATGTGCATAAAATGGCGCAGATCGTGAGCCCCATTACATGTGCAGCAAAGACGCCATTTAAAAAATTATTAAAATAATGTGAGCCCCTCCCATGGTCTTTTGCTGCTTTATAAAGGTCTTTCATCTCCCGTGTGTGACAGCTTCCCATCAGGGGTTAGCCCTCCTCTGGTACTGCACCGGTGCTGCTTGCATTTTAGCTACCAATTCCCAGTCCCCCTCTTCAGCTGCCAGCTTCTCCATCCTCTGCCAAGAATCCTCAGGCTCATCCTCCAGGTGGCATGAACCTGCCCTCTCTTCTCCAGAAGAGGAAACTTGTACTTTGGCAGAGGAGCGGGGCCTTGGGGTGACTGGCCAGGCCCGGTGGTGTGGGCCTCTGGTAGCCAAGATGGCGGCCTTCCGGTTACCGCCCCTCACATTTCCATCTCTGTCAGGGTGAGATCCGCAACGGGGCTGAGTTGGAGGGGGTAGGGCAGCGGGAGTAGGCAAGGAAGCGCTGGATCCCAATGCAGGGGTGGTACCTGACACAGAGCTGGGACCCACACAGGGGTAGGACCCGATGAGAAAGCTGAGGGTGGGAGGGATTTTGACATTGACAACCCCCTCCAGAGGAGGGACTCCATTTTGTGAGCTATCTGAGGGGGATCCAGGGAGTAGAGGTACTGGAGAATGGGTTAGTGTAGAATCCTGGCCAGTGTGATCAGTACAGACGTGGGCAGGGGGTAGAGAAGGAAGGGAGATGGCAGATAGCAGGTGGCTTGTCTGTGCTTTACAGCAGTTTCCATCTCTCACACTTATCTTGGTATCAGTGGGATCAGGAATGCCAGGGGCAGAACAGAAAGTCTGGGTTGAATATTAGAACTTTGAACCCTTCAGAAAACTCTATAAATCATATGAAAAAGTGGGAAAAATTTTGCAACTCTTCTCACTCCCTGAGTTTTCTAAAAATAGAGACTTTCCCTAACTAAGTCCCAGAATGCTATAAGTTGAACAGAATACACAAAAATGACTGGGAACTCTTTAAAGAGCCAATGAACAAATGACTTCAAAATTCCCATAGCAAAAGTCTTCCCCTCTAAAAGGAGAACCTCCCTAACTCGAAATTATATATCCCTCTAAGGATTGGATAACTTGTTACGCACAGCTACCCCTGATGTAAAGGGTGGCCCACCCAGAGGACTAAAACCTCACCCAAGGATCCTGCACTGCAGGCGGCTGTCTCCCCATTGATTGCTCTGGTGGCGCTGGATGCAGATGTTTCAAAATGTCCCCTGGGCTTCAGTAGCTGAGCCAGCCCCCATCCCTCGTACTGGTGGTGGGTGGCGACACTGCATTCAGCAAGCCTTGATAAAACTGATAAAACATTGTATTTTGAGGGCTGTCTCACTTTAATTTGTCATTTTTGTCGTGAGGTAGTATAGTTCCAGTAAATAGGCCCCTGGGCCTGCACAACCCTACGTCCTCCGGAGATATCATTGCTAGTAAGGAGCTCAGCAGTGCTGAAAGCTGAGGCCTGTCCTTTGTGTTCCCTTTAGGATGGCAGTGGAAGTGCCCTGAGTGCACATTCAGAGGCACCTTCATGGCTTCTCATGCCACAACACCAAAAGTAAATGTGCAAGGTGGCTTCCTTGAACAACATGTAGTCCTTTGAAATATGTGCAGGCAGTGGTCTGAACCTGCTTTCTGAGCTTGATCCTTGCGATCAGCTGTGAGGGGCTGAGGGCTGCCGTGAGCTCAGTGCTGTGTCCCACTGGGAGCAGCCGCACAGGCTCACGTGCAGAGCAGGCACTGCCAGAGGCCCTGGAGATCTCACCTGCCCTGCAGCCACCATTGTCAAGGTGCTGTAAACATCAGCTGGTGCTGACTTTGCCCTTGGACCCTTTGGTTTAGTCACTGTGGGGAATTTCTTTCCTGAAGCCTGTGGGATTTGACCGTGGCAGCTGTGATGGGGATGCTTTGGGAGTGTGGGGCTTTGGGGGCAGGTGGCCGGGCAGGGGCTGAGCTCGGGGCCCTGTTGGGCTCATGGCCCCCAGCAGCAGCAGCAGCAGGAGCAGCAGCAGCCCCAGGGCCCGAAGCCCCGTGCCCCCTGCCCAGCACAGGCTGCCCTGTCCCTGCAGCTGTCACCCGAGTGGGGCCCAGGGCCCAGTGGCTGCTGGCAGCAGCAGGAATGCGGGCAGGGTGAAGATGCCCTGGCCTGGCTTTTGTCTCTGGAACAATGCGGGCTCAGGGCAGTGCAGAGCAGGCTGGGAAGCAGAGCCCAGGGCCTTTGGAGGCTGCAAGGCTGCAAGATCTGTCCTTGCAGCAGCCCAGATGCAGGTGGCCGAGTTGCCAAGGCTGTGGTGGCCTTGAGAGCGTGCAGGTGGATTTTGCATGGCTGTGGTCTCCTGGCAGCTCTGGGCCCAGGAGTGCCTGTGTCTTCTGCAGGAAGGGTGGCTGAAGGTTTGCTGGCTGCTTTGGTGGCATGGCTGTAGGGGCCAGTGCTGTGAGAGCCCCCTGTGTGAGAGCTGGTGAGAGAGCTGAACCCTTGGGGACAGTGCTGCACCCCAGGGCAGGAAGAGCAGCAGTGCCCAGTGCCAGGAGTGGTGTCAGTGGGAGTCCCTGTGCACAGGGACCCCCAGCCCCGGGGTGGCCTTGCCAGCACCCCCAGGGACCTCCAGCCCTGGGAACGTGGAACAAGTGGAACCCACAAGTGCCCAAAGGGTGCCTGTGCCCAAAGGAATGGCCAAGAGAAGTCAGGTTTTTAAAAGAAACGTGATTTATTTGCCGAAGATCGGCAAACCAAGGATTTACAGAACATGTTTTGTTATAACAATCGTTATAACAACATCAACAGTAATGTACAGGACATATTTACAAGGGATCCGAGGGGCTAACAATCTTCAAAACGTATTTACAGGAAACTTCGAACGTTGAGAACATATTTACAGGAAACTTCAAAACCTTCAAACATATTTACAAAGTCGTGGCATCTCTGCCATCCTGTGCATGAGTCCTGTAAGAAAGGAAGCAGCAGAGCTCGACTCAGCCGCCAGCACTGGGCCCAGCAGGGCTGGCAGCTGGGCCCCAGGGGCTGGGCCGGGGCCGGCAGAGCGGGCGTGGCCCCAGGCAAGCGCAGGGCAGGCCGGGGCTGGTGCTTGTGGCAGCACAATCCAGGCCCCCTGCGGGCACCGTGTCCCTGAGCGTGGCCATCCAGCCCAGCCCCAGCCTGGCGTCAGGGGACCCAGTGTGTGTGTGGGCAGGGCGTGGGAAGCATCTGCCTGTCTTACCTGTGGGGCACCATCTTCATCCAAGGACCATGGGCTCCTCCTCATCGTTGTTATCAACTTCCATGTCCTCGATGTTTTCGTCCGCATCCACCTCCATCTCCTCGATGGTGTCCTCCTCGTCTACTTCCATGTCCTCAACAGGGGAGGACATGGAAGTAGAGGGGAAGTCCACCTCCATCATCTCTTCCTCATCCAGGTCCACTTCCATTGCCTCCACAGTGTCTCTCTCAGTCTGCAAGGCGCAGCACAATCTCCCAGTGGGCTTCCTGTCCCACACCATCCATTCCCACATGGCTGCAGCCTGCCCAAGCCGCGTGCCCCCTGCCTGGCATGGCACTGTACCGCCATGGCCACAGCAGTGCACATCCTGCGGGATTGGCTCTGCAGAGCAGGCGGCAGGAAAAGCCCGGGTAGCAGCAGCACCTCAGCGCTGAGGGTCAGAGCGCAGAGTGAGCAGCAACTGACCCTTGGCAGCTGTTGCAGTGTCTGCTGTGCTTGTTTCCAGGTTCTGGATGTTCCATCTGGAACCCTCTGGGAGCTGTGATGTCACTGAAGTTTCAGGGCCCCACTGCCGTGGGAGATGGGGATGGCAGAATGATCAAATTCTTGAATGGTTTGGCTTGGAAGGGACCTTAAAGGTAATGTGGTTCCAAGCTGAGCAAGCTCCCAGCATAACGGGTTACTGCGGCCCCTGTCCCATCTGGCCTTGGATGTTGCTGGGGATGGGGCATCCACAGCCTCTCTGCACAGGTCCCTGTGTCAGGGACAAGCCCCCTGAGAGTAAAGAACTTCTTCCCATCATCAAATCTCTTCTACCTCTTACAGTTTGATCGCATTCCTCCATGTCCTGTCACTACAGTTCCTGACCAAGTGTGCTCTCCCACTTCCCTGGGTGTGGCTGTTCCTGCAGGGTGACACGTGTAGCTGCACCTGCAGAGAGGAGAGAGAGAAGCCAAGTACCCAGTCAGACAAAGTGGGGAAAGTGGCATGAGGACTGAGGGAAGAAGGATAAAGAAGAGACATGCAAGGTTTTGCGTTGGCTGTGCTGTGGGTTTCATGCCTTTTATTAGAGGCCGGGTTCCCTTGTGCACTCAGTTCCTGTGTTTCAGCCTGTCCACAGCCAGCCTCTTTGAGTGACCTGCACTCCCAGAGCTGGGAGCATGCTTGCTTCAACTGCTGGTGAACGAGGTGAGAGAGGGATCTTTGTGTGGATCTGCAAACACTTCAGTGGATTACACTGAAGAGGGTCCAGGAAGGGAGACAAAATGGGGCTGTGCACACAGCAGGAAAATGGCAGGGAGAAATCGGGGTAGCATTGCAGTAAGCCAGGTCCAAAATGCTAAAAGAGAGGGGAGAACATTCTCGAGTGAGTACATATAAGAAAAATACTGCAGTTGAACTGGGTGATACCAACAAAACGTGCTGCATCACCATGAGCCTGGAAATGCCCTTGGGCGAGACCATTGCTTTCAGAGCGATGTCTCTCTTTTACCTTGGTCACTTTGCCCTGAGTATTACAGTTCCAGTGGTAGGCCCCTGGTCCCTCACAACTCCCCCTTTTTGTTGTCTATAAGGAAGGCTTCTGCCACAGAGTTTTGCAGGCATTTAGCAAAAAAGGATAATATAACCCACACAATGTTTACAATAAACAAAGTCCACAAAACAGTCTTAACTAAAGATGAAAACCAGCCTTTCGTCACCCAGTGTTTGAAAGTTCCAGTGAACCAGTCGTTGTTGCCTTCCATCTGGACCTTCTTTCCTTGATCTTTCAGCAGCTGGATGCCCTGGTATACTGACTCCCTATGTGACAACAGGTTGAAAAAACACATGCCTTCAAATACCTGAGAGGCATGGCCATGGACAAGAAATTGTGGCCTTTCTGTGGAAGCACTCAGCTGACGGCATGCGGCTCAGTGAGGAGCATCCAGTTCTCTGCTGCAGCGGCTACAAACGGCAGCATCCTCTGACTTGGGCTAATTTAGTGTCTGGAGGCTTGGTTGGGCTAAAAGTAAACAGATAAAGAGATTAGAAGGTGAAACATAAGGTCTGGTCCGACTGAGCTTTCTCTTCTGTAAGCCAAGGGTGTGAACACAGCTTATTAGAAGAATCTTATATCAATGCTAAAATATAGCTTTTACAAATGTAAATTCATATATCCTGGTTAGTGGTGTCTGAGCTATCTTGGTCTTGGTGAGTGTGGTCAGTGCTGCTTAGGAGATCTTCTTCTGTCCTTCTCCATCTTCTTTCCCAGGCTGCTGCTGTCACTCTTAAGTTTCAATTCTGTTCTTCTGAAGGTGGCTCTGTTGTTTGCCTCACCGTTCCCAGAAACAGTTTTAATGTATTTTGCTGGGACCCATCTTGAGAGTGTTGCTTTAAAGACAAGGGCATCTTCTCTTCCCCAAGTAATTAATGGGTAGGTGCCCATAAATTGTTTAGATTCAGGTTCTTTGAGCAACACAGGTGGCTTTTCTTTTACTTGGGCTGCAGTTGAATTAGTAAAATGCCTGATGACTGGGGGAGTTGGCTCCATAAATGAGTTGTTCAAAAAGTTGAGTACATAAAAGGCCTTAACCAGTCTGTGAATGGAAGATAATATCTGGACTACCCCTCTCAGTTGATCAAGGATCCTTTTGATGGATCAGTTGTCCCTCTCGTCTATGGACTGTCCTGTGGTGGAGTGTGGTATGCCTGTGACATGTTTTATACCCCAGTGGTCAGAAACTTGTTGGAATCAGTGCAAGGTATAAGCAAGTGCATTATCAGTTTTGATTTCCTGTGGAAGTGCTAAGGTGGAAAAAAGAAAAAAGTAATGTTTTGTAGCATCTTCTGATTTTTCACCAGCATGGGCAGAGGTGAAAATCACACTGGAAAAGACATCGATTTAGAAGTGGATGTATTTTAGTCTGCCAAAAGGGGGGTTAATGTGTGATGTCTGATTGCAGGATCTGAAGACTCTCTAGTCCTCTTGGATTGACTCCAGCTCTGAGAGAAGCAAGGCCATGTTCCTGACAATTTGGGCAGGTGGCTACGAGGGATCTTGCTGGGTCTTAGGCAGTTTTGAACATCCTGAGCAGCACAGGAATGTTTTGATGGTAGAATTGGTGTCTGATCCTTGCCTGTCCAAAATCTATCTAAGGCCTATTGCAGTGGTTCAGATGTTTGAAGTAGGCAATTGAGGTTCTCTTGAGTGAGAAGTAAGCATATATTCACAAGGTCTGTTCCTGCAAGGGAGTACAGACGCTCTCTAGCTTTCCTGATTAGTTCTGCAATAACTTTCTTTGGGGTTGGTATTGTTTTAGTAGGTTGGTGTGCTTTGAAAACGGATTCAATTTCTATCAGGGGATCTGAGAAAGTTGCGTCGCATCGATAACAATGTATGGAATATTGGACTTACACCAAGGATTGCCAGGGAGAATGGAAAATTAGGGTGGTGTCTGTGTGCCTGTTTAGTTTGAATCACCCAGGAGACCTTTTGTACAGCTGCTTAGGCCTCCGGTATCAGCGATCGGGGGAATCGAGTCCTTCACTGCGTTTTAGGAGCAGCAGGAACAGTGGCGTGAGATCTTCAGTGGTGATTCCAAGCAATGAAACTTACCCAACTGATTGTTCCACAGGGCGTTTGGAGTTCTTGCAGAGTCTTTGGGTTGTCCTTGATGTGCCGTGTTTAGGGTGTGATGGTTCTCTCTTTGCTTTCAGGCCAAGATCCTTCCAGGGGGCTGTCTTTTGGACTTTATCTGCTGCAATGTTAAAACCTTTCTCCTGTACCGCAGTGATGACATCTTGTACGGCAACATCCAAAATGATTTGAGCTCCTGCACAAACGACTGTGTCGTCCATGTAATGCAAAATGATAGCATTAGGATGTTCATTATATGGTCCATATAATGAAAAGCGATTAGCATTAGGGCGAGAGAATTTGGACATCAAGCCATTGAGAAATATTTGGGCTATTCTTCAATTGTTGAGGTAGTGCATTTCACTGGTACCTCTGTAAAGGTGCTTGTCAATTTAGTGATGGAAAAGGCAAACCAGGAGGGTGTCATTGGGCTGCATGGGGGTGTCAAAAAAGTAGTCATTAAGATCTATATCAACCATCTGCCAATAACAGGGTAATCATAGGTACAATTGGACTAAACCTCCCTGAAGTAGCCTTCCTTCACATCTCAACCCGTGCAATCTTCAAAGCAATGCTCTTGCTATGCTCAGGCTCCATCAATCACAGCCTAGATGGCAAAGAAGATATCCAAAACATAGGAGGACTCCAAAAGATGCTACCCACAACTACGGCATGGTGCACCATCGGCAATCTCGAGGTATTGTGGAGGCTGAGGGCAGGCTGGACTGGAGGGGACCCATGTCCTCAATGACCTCGTTGATTTTCCTGAGGTCCTGCAGGAGCCGCCTCTTGTCTTTGCCAGGCTTTCATATGATAATGACAGGCACATTGCAGGGGCTAGTAGATGGTACAATGTGGCCCACAGGCAGCTGCTCCTGCACGTGGGACTGCAGGGCCTTTAACTTTCTGCCTGGGAGGGGCCACTGATCCACTCATATGGGGTCGTTGGTCTTCCAGGTTGACTGAAGTGTGGCGTGCTGCTCTGTGGCCCCGTCTAGAAATCCAGAGGTGTAGATAGGATCTCTAGCCTTGTTTTCGCTTTGGGAGATGAGGCCTTTCCACAAATTGTTATTGGTGCCTGGGTGATGAATGATCTTACTCTAGCAACTGTACCCTCAGGACCTTCCATGCAGATGGTACCTTGACTCCAGAAGCTGGTAGTGGCTCCCCTGGTAGTGAATAATTCTCCCAGCCGCTGGAACCAGGGGCCATTCTTTTAACCAGTCAGAGATGGAAATTATGGTGACATCAGGTCTTGTATCTAATAGTCCTGAAATACATCGCTATCTCCCTTTTCCTGACAAAGCACACTTTAGAATGGGTCTATTTGGGCCCGTAATCTGGTCCACAACACCATTGGATCAGTGATGTGGTGATCATGTCAAGTAGGAGGTTGGCTCTGGCTATAACTGTCCCTTTAGGAATGAAAAGGGGAGAGTCTAAGCATAGAGCCTGGACAGTTGTCTCCTGCAAAGATGTCAAGGCGAGTACCTCAGGTAGTAGAGTGAGTGTCTCCATCGCTTCCCTGGTGTTGGTTTAAATCAAAATGTCTCTGGCCTGTTCTTCAGGCCTGTATTTGCTGTCGGAATATGGTGAACATAAATATCGTGGATTGGAATTGAAAAGGCCCCTACCAGCTGCCTTTAGGTTCCAGGGCAGAGCTGTCTTCTGTCGAGTTTTCTGCAGTGATCGAGCTGTCCCGCCGGATCTGAGAAGGTCGCTGTGCTGGTTCTCCACGATGGGGAGAGTGGGGTGGAACGGCCTCGCATTTGGTGTCATTGCGCGGGGCCTTTCTGTGTCTGTGTGGGGTTTCCCACAGGCCACTGGTTTTGCTGGCGTTGGAAAGCGTGTGGACAAGGGGGGCAGTGGCAGTGAGGACAGTGGTTGTGACACCTAGAAGGTCGCTGCTAACAGTCTGTATTTTTACGATTCTGTCAAAAATGCCTCATCTCCCCATCTCCCCCGTTTTAAATCAAGGTCCTTTTTCATGTGTATGTCAGGGAATAGCATGGGAGGCTACTAGCACCTCTTCTACACCCTGACTGGTAGCCTTATGTAGGCTGGCATCACGGTGTATGGTTGCCCTAAGGGTGCATGCCTCGACCATTTGTGCAATGGTAGGCTTTGGGGTGAGGGGTAGAGAGGGTAATATGTCTTTTCAGGTGTTGTTAAGATTTGTTTCAGCAAGGGTAGGAAGTAGTACCTTCCTGACTTGTGGATGTTCAACTTGCGTCTCTATTGCTTGTGTAAGGTGGTCACTAAATTTTATAAAGTATTCCCAGGTCTCTGCAGATTGTCTGTGAAATCTAGAGTAGGTGTTCCTCCATTGGGTGTCTGCATGAGAGCTGTCTTTTCAGCACTTTTATCTCTTCTAACAGAGCTCAGGGAAGGTGTCTTGCATGATTCTCAGGTTTAATGAAATATTCCTCCCTGGCTAGATGGACTAGTGTTAGGTGTGCCCGCCTTTCTTCTCTAGCATAGTCTTTTAATAGTTGTTGTATTAGATTTTTCCCCATTCCTTCTCACAGGACAAATTCAGTGGAGAGAGTAGGATGTGCATAAAATGGCGCAGATCGTGAGCCCCATTACATGTGCAGCAAAGACGCCATTTAAAAAATTATTAAAATAATGTGAGCCCCTCCCATGGTCTTTTGCTGCTTTATAAAGGTCTTTCATCTCCCGTGTGTGACAGCTTCCCATCAGGGGTTAGCCCTCCTCTGGTACTGCACCGGTGCTGCTTGCATTTTAGCTACCAATTCCCAGTCCCCCTCTTCAGCTGCCAGCTTCTCCATCCTCTGCCAAGAATCCTCAGGCTCATCCTCCAGGTGGCATGAACCTGCCCTCTCTTCTCCAGAAGAGGAAACTTGTACTTTGGCAGAGGAGCGGGGCCTTGGGGTGACTGGCCAGGCCCGGTGGTGTGGGCCTCTGGTAGCCAAGATGGCGGCCTTCCGGTTACCGCCCCTCACATTTCCATCTCTGACAGGGTGAGATCCGCAACGGGGCTGAGTTGGAGGGGGTAGGGCAGCGGGAGTAGGCAAGGAAGCGCTGGATCCCAATGCAGGGGTGGTACCTGACACAGAGCTGGGACCCACACAGGGGTAGGACCCAATGAGAGAGCTGAGGGTGGGAGGGATTTTGACATTGACAACCCCCTCAAGAGGAGGGACTCCATTTTGTGAGCTATCTGAGGGGGATCTAGGGAGGAGAGGTACTGGAGAATGGGTTAGTGTAGAATCCTGGCCAGTGTGATCAGTACAGACGTGGGCAGGGGGTAGAGAAGGAGGGGAGATGGCAGATAGCAGGTGGCTTGTCTGTGCTTTACAGCAGTTTCCATCTCTCACACTTATCTTGGTATCAGTGGGGTCAGGAATGCCAGGGGCAGAACAGAAAGTCTGGGTTGAATATTAGAACTTTGAACCCTTCAGAAAACTCTATAAATCATATGAAAAAGTGGGAAAAATTTTGCAACTCTTCTCACTCCCTGAGTTTTCTAAAAATAGAGACTTTCCCTAACTAAGTCCCAGAATGCTATAAGTTGAACAGAATACACAAAAATGACTGGGAACTCTTTAAAGAGCCAATGAACAAATGACTTCAAAATTCCCATAGCAAAAGTCTTCCCCTCTGATAGGAGAACCTCCCTAACTCGAAATTATATATCCCTCTAAGTATTGGATAACTTGTTATGCAGAGCTACCCCTGATGTAAAGGGTGGCCCACCCAGAGGACTAAAACCTCACCCAAGGATCCTGCACTGCAGGCGGCTGTGTCCCCATTGATTGCTCTGGTGGCACTGGATGCAGATGTTTCAAAATGTCCCCTGGGCTTCAGTAGCTGAGCCAGCCCTCATCCCTCATACAGCTGGTGGGTGCCGACACTGCATTCAGCAAGCCTTGATAAAACTGATAAAACATTGTATTTTGAGGGCTGCCTCACTTTAATTTGTCATTTTTGTTGTGAGGTAGTATAGTTCCAGTAAATAGGCCCCTGGGCCTGCACAACCCTGCGTCCTCCTGAGATATCATTGCTAGTAAGGAGCTCAGCAGTGCTGAAAGCTGAGGCCTGTCCTTTGTGTTCCCTTTAGGATGGCAGTGGAAGTGCCCTGAGTGCACATTCAGAAGCACCTTCATGGCTTCTCATGCCACAACACCAAAAGTAAATGTGCAAGGTGGCTTCCTTGAACAACATGTAGTCCTTTGAAATATGTGCAGGCAGTGGTCTGAACCTGCTTTCTGAGCTTGATCCTTGCGATCAGCTGTGAGGGGCTGAGGGCTGCCGTGAGCTCAGTGCTGTGTCCCACTGGGAGCAGCCGCACAGGCTCACGTGCAGAGCAGGCACTGCCAGAGGCCCTGGAGATCTCACCTGCCCTGCAGCCACCATTGTCAAGGTGCTGTAAACATCAGCTGGTGCTGACTTTGCCCTTGGACCCCTTGGTTTAGTCACTGTGGGGAATTTCTTTCCTGAAGCCTGTGGGATTTGACCGTGGCAGCTGTGATGGGGATGCTTTGGGAGTGTGGGGCTTTGGGGGCAGGTGGCCGGGCAGGGGCTGAGCTCGGGGCCCTGTTGGGCTCATGGCCCCCAGCAGCAGCAGCAGCAGCAGCACCAGCGCCTGAAGCCCCGTGCCCCCTGCCCAGCACAGGCTGCCCTGTCCCTGCAGCTGTCACCCGAGTGGGGCCCAGGGCCCAGTGGCCGCTGGCAGCAGCAGGAATGCGGGCAGGGTGAGGATGCCCTGGCCTGGCTTTTGTCTCTGGAACAATGCGGGCTCAGGGCAGTGCAGAGCAGGCTGGGAAGCAGAGCCCAGGGCCTTTGGAGGCTGCAAGGCTGCAAGATCTGTCCTTGCAGCAGCCCAGATGCAGGTGGCCGAGTTGCCAAGGCTGTGGTGGCCTTGAGAGCGTGCAGGTGGATTTTGCATGGCTGTGGTCTCCTGGCAGCTCTGGGCCCAGGAGTGCCTGTGGCTGCAGCAGGAAGGGTGGCTGAAGGTTTGCTGGCTGCTTTGGTGGCATGGCTGTAGGGGCCAGTGCTGTGAGAGCCCCCTGTGTGAGAGCTGGTGAGAGAGCTGAACCCTTGGGGACAGTGCTGCACCCCAGGGCAGGAAGAGCAGCAGTGCCCAGTGCCAGGAGTGGTGTCAGTGGGAGTCCCTGTGCACAGGGACCCCCAGCCCCGGGGTGGCCTTGCCAGCACCCCCAGGGACCTCCAGCCCTGGGAACGTGGAACAAGTGGAACCCACAAGTGCCCAAAGGGTGCCTGTGCCCAAAGGAATGGCCAAGAGAAGTCAGGTTTTTAAAAGAAACGTGATTTATTTGCCGAAGATCGGCAAACCAAGGATTTACAGAACATGTTTTGTTATAACAATCGTTATAACAACATCAACAGTAATGTACAGGACATATTTACAAGGGATCCGAGGGGCTAACAATCTTCAAAACGTATTTACAGGAAACTTCGAACGTTGAGAACATATTTACAGGAAACTTCAAAACCTTCAAACATATTTACAAAGTCGTGGCATCTCTGCCATCCTGTGCATGAGTCCTGTAAGAAAGGAAGCAGCAGAGCTCGACTCAGCCGCCAGCACTGGGCCCAGCAGGGCTGGCAGCTGGCACCCAGGGGCTGGGCCGGGGCCGGCAGAGCGGGCGTGGCCCCAGGCAAGCGCAGGGCAGGCCGGGGCTGGTGCTTGTGGCAGCACAATCCAGGCCCCCTGCGGGCACCGTGTCCCTGAGCGTGGCCATCCAGCCCAGCCCCAGCCTGGCGTCAGGGGACCCAGTGTGTGTGTGGGCAGGGCGTGGGAAGCATCTGCCTGTCTTACCTGTGGGGCACCATCTTCATCCAAGGACCATGGGCTCCTCCTCATCGTTGTTATCAACTTCCATGTCCTCGATGTTTTCGTCCGCATCCACCTCCATCTCCTCAATGGTGTCCTCCTCGTCTACTTCCATGTCCTCAACAGGGGAGGACATGGAAGTAGAGGGGAAGTCCACCTCCATCATCTCTTCCTCATCCAGGTCCACTTCCATTGCCTCCACAGTGTCTCTCTCAGTCTGCAAGGGCCGGCACAATCTCCCAGTGGGCTTCCTGTCCCACACCATCCATTCCCACATGGCTGCAGCCTGCCCAAGCCGCGTGCCCCCTGCCTGGCATGGCACTGTACCGCCATGGCCACAGCAGTGCACATCCTGCGGGATTGGCTCTGCAGAGCAGGCGGCAGGAAAAGCCCGGGTAGCAGCAGCACCTCAGCGCTGAGGGTCAGAGCGCAGAGTGAGCAGCAACTGACCCTTGGCAGCTGTTGCAGTGTCTGCTGTGCTTGTTTCCAGGTTCTGGATGTTCCATCTGGAACCCTCTGGGAGCTGTGATGTCACTGAAGTTTCAGGGCCCCACTGCCGTGGGAGATGGGGATGGCAGAATGATCAAATTCTTGAATGGTTTGGCTTGGAAGGGACCTTAAAGGTAATGTGGTTCCAAGCTGAGCAAGCTCCCAGCATAACGGGTTACTGCGGCCCCTGTCCCATCTGGCCTTGGATGTTGCTGGGGATGGGGCATCCACAGCCTCTCTGCACAGGTCCTCGTGTCAGGGACAAGCCCCCTGAGAGTAAAGAACTTCTTCCCATCATCAAATCTCTTCTACCTCTTACAGTTTGATCGCATTCCTCCATGTCCTGTCACTACAGTTCCTGACCAAGTGTGCTCTCCCACTTCCCTGGGTGTGGCTGTTCCTGCAGGGTGACACGTGTAGCTGCACCTGCAGAGAGGAGAGAGAGAAGCCAAGTACCCAGTCAGACAAAGTGGGGAAAGTGGCATGAGGACTGAGGGAAGAAGGATAAAGAAGAGACATGCAAGGTTTTGCGTTGGCTGTGCTGTGGGATTCATGCCTTTTATTAGAGGCCGGGTTCCCTTGTGCACTCAGTTCCTGTGTTTCAGCCTGTCCACAGCCAGCCTCTTTGAGTGACCTGCACTCCCAGAGCTGGGAGCATGCTTGCTTCAACTGCTGGTGAACGAGGTGAGAGAGGGATCTTTGTGTGGATCTGCAAACACTTCAGTGGATTACACTGAAGAGGGTCCAGGAAGGGAGACAAAATGGGGCTGTGCACACAGCAGGAAAATGGCAGGGAGAAATCGGGGTAGCATTGCAGTAAGCCAGGTCCAAAATGCTAAAAGAGAGGGGAGAACATTCTCGAGTGAGTACATATAAGAAAAATACTGCAGTTGAACTGGGTGATACCAACAAAACGTGCTGCATCACCATGAGCCTGGAAATGCCCTTGGGCGAGACCATTGCTTTCAGAGCGATGTCTCTCTTTTACCTTGGTCACTTTGCCCTGAGTATTACAGTTCCAGTGGTAGGCCCCTGGTCCCTCACAACTCCCCCTTTTTGTTGTCTATAAGGAAGGCTTCTGCCACAGAGTTTTGCAGGCATTTAGCAAAAAAGGATAATATAACCCACACAATGTTTACAATAAACAAAGTCCACAAAACAGTCTTAACTAAAGATGAAAACCAGCCTTTCGTCACCCAGTGTTTGAAAGTTCCAGTGAACCAGTCGTTGTTGCCTTCCATCTGGACCTTCTTTCCTTGATCTTTCAGCAGCTGGATGCCCTGGTATACTGACTCCCTATGTGACAACAGGTTGAAAAAACACATGCCTTCAAATACCTGAGAGGCATGGCCATGGACAAGAAATTGTGGCCTTTCTGTGGAAGCACTCAGCTGACGGCATGCGGCTCAGTGAGGAGCATCCAGTTCTCTGCTGCAGCGGCTACAAACGGCAGCATCCTCTGACTTGGGCTAATTTAGTGTCTGGAGGCTTGGTTGGGCTAAAAGTAAACAGATAAAGAGATTAGAAGGTGAAACATAAGGTCTGGTCCGACTGAGCTTTCTCTTCTGTAAGCCAAGGGTGTGAACACAGCTTATTAGAAGAATCTTATATCAATGCTAAAATATAGCTTTTACAAATGTAAATTCATATATCCTGGTTAGTGGTGTCTGAGCTATCTTGGTCTTGGTGAGTGTGGTCAGTGCTGCTTAGGAGATCTTCTTCTGTCCTTCTCCATCTTCTTTCCCAGGCTGCTGCTGTCACTCTTAAGTTTCAATTCTGTTCTTCTGAAGGTGGCTCTGTTGTTTGCCTCACCGTTCCCAGAAACAGTTTTAATGTATTTTGCTGGGACCCATCTTGAGAGTGTTGCTTTAAAGACAAGGGCATCTTCTCTTCCCCAAGTAATTAATGGGTAGGTGCCCATAAATTGTTTAGATTCAGGTTCTTTGAGCAACACAGGTGGCTTTTCTTTTACTTGGGCTGCAGTTGAATTAGTAAAATGCCTGATGACTGGGGGAGTTGGCTCCATAAATGAGTTGTTCAAAAAGTTGAGTACATAAAAGGCCTTAACCAGTCTGTGAATGGAAGATAATATCTGGACTACCCCTCTCAGTTGATCAAGGATCCTTTTGATGGATCAGTTGTCCCTCTCGTCTATGGACTGTCCTGTGGTGGAGTGTGGTATGCCTGTGACATGTTTTATACCCCAGTGGTCAGAAACTTGTTGGAATCAGTGCAAGGTATAAGCAAGTGCATTATCAGTTTTGATTTCCTGTGGAAGTGCTAAGGTGGAAAAAAGAAAAAAGTAATGTTTTGTAGCATCTTCTGATTTTTCACCAGCATGGGCAGAGGTGAAAATCACACTGGAAAAGACATCGATTTAGAAGTGGATGTATTTTAGTCTGCCAAAAGGGGGGTTAATGTGTGATATCTGATTGCCAGATCTGAAGACTCTCTAGTCCTCTTGGATTGACTCCAGCTCTGAGAGAAGCAAGGCCATGTTCCTGACAATTTGGGCAGGTGGCTACGAGGGATCTTGCTGGGTCTTAGGCAGTTTTGAACATCCTGAGCAGCACAGGAATGTTTTGATGGTAGAATTGGTGTCTGATCCTTGCCTGTCCAAAATCTATCTAAGGCCTATTGCAGTGGTTCAGATGTTTGAAGTAGGCAATTGAGGTTCTCTTGAGTGAGAAGTAAGCATATATTCACAAGGTCTGTTCCTGCAAGGGAGTACAGACGCTCTCTAGCTTTCCTGATTAGTTCTGCAATAACTTTCTTTGGGGTTGGTATTGTTTTAGTAGGTTGGTGTGCTTTGAAAACGGATTCAATTTCTATCAGGGGATCTGAGAAAGTTGCGTCGCATCGATAACAATGTATGGAATATTGGACTTACACCAAGGATTGCCAGGGAGAATGGAAAATTAGGGTGGTGTCTGTGTGCCTGTTTAGTTTGAATCACCCAGGAGACCTTTTGTACAGCTGCTTAGGCCTCCGGTATCAGCGATCGGGGGAATCGAGTCCTTCACTGCGTTTTAGGAGCAGCAGGAACAGTGGCGTGAGATCTTCAGTGGTGATTCCAAGCAATGAAACTTACCCAACTGATTGTTCCACAGGGCGTTTGGAGTTCTTGCAGAGTCTTTGGGTTGTCCTTGATGTGCCGTGTTTAGGGTGTGATGGTTCTCTCTTTGCTTTCAGGCCAAGATCCTTCCAGGGGGCTGTCTTTTGGACTTTATCTGCTGCAATGTTAAAACCTTTCTCCTGTACCGCAGTGATGACATCTTGTACGGCAACATCCAAAATGATTTGAGCTCCTGCACAAACGACTGTGTCGTCCATGTAATGCAAAATGATAGCATTAGGATGTTCATTATATGGTCCATATAATGAAAAGCGATTAGCATTAGGGCCAGAGAATTTGGACATCAAGCCATTGAGAAATATTTGGGCTATTCTTCAATCATTGAGGCAGTGCATTTCACTGGTACCTCTGTAAAGGTGCTTGTCAATTTAGTGATGGAAAAGGCAAACCAGGAGGGTGTCATTGGGCTGCATGGGGGTGTCAAAAAAGTAGTCATTAAGATCTATATCAACCATCTGCCAATAACAGGGTAATCATAGGTACAATTGGACTAAACCTCCCTGAAGTAGCCTTCCTTCACATCTCAACCCGTGCAATCTTCAAAGCAATGCTCTTGCTATGCTCAGGCTCCATCAATCACAGCCTAGATGGCAAAGAAGATATCCAAAACATAGGAGGACTCCAAAAGATGCTACCCACAACTACGGCATGGTGCACCATCGGCAATCTCGAGGTATTGTGGAGGCTGAGGGCAGGCTGGACTGGAGGGGACCCATGTCCTCAATGACCTCGTTGATTTTTCTGAGGTCCTGCAGGAGCCTCCTCTTGTCTTTGCCAGGCTTTCATATGATAATGACAGGCACATTGCAGGGGCTAGTAGATGGTACAATGTGGCCCACAGGCAGCTGCTCCTGCACGTGGGACTGCAGGGCCTTTAACTTTCTGCCTGGGAGGGGCCACTGATCCACTCATATGGGGTCGTTGGTCTTCCAGGTTGACTGAAGTGTGGCGTGCTGCTCTGTGGCCCCGTCTAGAAATCCAGAGGTGTAGATAGGATCTCTAGCCTTGTTTTCGCTTTGGGAGATGAGGCCTTTCCACAAATTGTTATTGGTGCCTGGGTGATGAATGATCTTACTCTAGCAACTGTACCCTCAGGACCTTCCATGCAGATGGTACCTTGACTCCAGAACCTGGTAGTGGCTCCCCTGGTAGTGAATAATTCTCCCAGCCACTGGAACCAGGGGCCATTCTTTTAACCAGTCAGAGATGGAAATTATGGTGACATCAGGTCTTGTATCTAATAGTCCTGAAATACATCGCTATCTCCCTTTTCCTGACAAAGCACACTTTAGAATGGGTCTATTTGGGCCCGTAATCTGGTCCACAACACCATTGGATCAGTGATGTGGTGATCATGTCAACTAGGAGGTTGGCTCTGGCTATAACTGTCCCTTTAGGAATGAAAAGGGGAGAGTCTAAGCATAGAGCCTGGACAGTTGTCTCCTGCAAAGATGTCAAGGCGAGTACCTCAGGTAGTAGAGTGAGTGTCTCCATCGCTTCCCTGGTGTTGGTTTAAATCAAAATGTCTCTGGCCTGTTCTTCAGGCCTGTATTTGCTGTCGGAATATGGTGAACATAAATATCGTGGATTGGAATTGAAAAGGCCCCTACCAGCTGCCTTTAGGTTCCAGGGCAGAGCTGTCTTCTGTCGAGTTTTCTGCAGTGATCGAGCTGTCCCGCCGGATCTGAGAAGGTCGCTGTGCTGGTTCTCCACGATGGGGAGAGTGGGGTGGAACGGCCTCGCATTTGGTGTCATTGCGCGGGGCCTTTCTGTGTCTGTGTGGGGTTTCCCACAGGCCACTGGTTTTGCTGGCGTTGGAAAGCGTGTGGACAAGGGGGGCAGTGGCAGTGAGGACAGTGGTTGTGACACCTAGAAGGTCGCTGCTAACAGTCTGTATTTTTACGATTCTGTCAAAAATGCCTCATCTCCCCATCTCCCCCGTTTTAAATCAAGGTCCTTTTTCATGTGTATGTCAGGGAATAGCATGGGAGGCTACTAGCACCTCTTCTACACCCTGACTGGTAGCCTTATGTAGGCTGGCATCACGGTGTATGGTTGCCCTAAGGGTGCATGCCTCGACCATTTGTGCAATGGTAGGCTTTGGGGTGAGGGGTAGAGAGGGTAATATGTCTTTTCAGGTGTTGTTAAGATTTGTTTCAGCAAGGGTAGGAAGTAGTACCTTCCTGACTTGTGGATGTTCAACTTGCGTCTCTATTGCTTGTGTAAGGTGGTCACTAAATTTTATAAAGTATTCCCAGGTCTCTGCAGATTGTCTGTGAAATCTAGAGTAGGTGTTCCTCCATTGGGTGTCTGCATGAGAGCTGTCTTTTCAGCACTTTTATCTCTTCTAACAGAGCTCAGGGAAGGTGTCTTGCATGATTCTCAGGTTTAATGAAATATTCCTCCCTGGCTAGATGGACTAGTGTTAGGTGTGCCCGCCTTTCTTCTCTAGCATAGTCTTTTAATAGTTGTTGTATTAGATTTTTCCCCATTCCTTCTCACAGGACAAATTCAGTGGAGAGAGTAGGATGTGCATAAAATGGCGCAGATCGTGAGCCCCATTACATGTGCAGCAAAGACGCCATTTAAAAAATTATTAAAATAATGTGAGCCCCTCCCATGGTCTTTTGCTGCTTTATAAAGGTCTTTCATCTCCCGTGTGTGACAGCTTCCCATCAGGGGTTAGCCCTCCTCTGGTACTGCACCGGTGCTGCTTGCATTTTAGCTACCAATTCCCAGTCCCCCTCTTCAGCTGCCAGCTTCTCCATCCTCTGCCAAGAATCCTCAGGCTCATCCTCCAGGTGGCATGAACCTGCCCTCTCTTCTCCAGAAGAGGAAACTTGTACTTTGGCAGAGGAGCGGGGCCTTGGGGTGACTGGCCAGGCCCGGTGGTGTGGGCCTCTGGTAGCCAAGATGGCGGCCTTCCGGTTACCGCCCCTCACATTTCCATCTCTGACAGGGTGAGATCCGCAACGGGGCTGAGTTGGAGGGGGTAGGGCAGCGGGAGTAGGCAAGGAAGCGCTGGATCCCAATGCAGGGGTGGTACCTGACACAGAGCTGGGACCCACACAGGGGTAGAACCCAATGAGAGAGCTGAGGGTGGGAGGGATTTTGACATTGACAACCCCCTCCAGAGGAGGGACTCCATTTTGTGAGCTATCTGAGGGGGATCTAGGGAGGAGAGGTACTGGAGAATGGGTTAGTGTAGAATCCTGGCCAGTGTGATCAGTACAGACGTGGGCAGGGGGTAGAGAAGGAGGGGAGATGGCAGATAGCAGGTGGCTTGTCTGTGCTTTACAGCAGTTTCCATCTCTCACACTTATCTTGGTATCAGTGGGGTCAGGAATGCCAGGGGCAGAACAGAAAGTCTGGGTTGAATATTAGAACTTTGAACCCTTCAGAAAACTCTATAAATCATATGAAAAAGTGGGAAAAATTTTGAAACTCTTCTCACTCCCTGAGTTTTCTAAAAATAGAGACTTTCCCTAACTAAGTCCCAGAATGCTATAAGTTGAACAGAATACACAAAAATGACTGGGAACTCTTTAAAGAGCCAATGAACAAATGACTTCAAAATTCCCATAGCAAAAGTCTTCCCCTCTGATAGGAGAACCTCCCTAACTCGAAATTATATATCCCTCTAAGTATTGGATAACTTGTTATGCAGAGCTACCCCTGATGTAAAGGGTGGCCCACCCAGAGGACTAAAACCTCACCCAAGGATCCTGCACTGCAGGCGGCTGTGTCCCCATTGATTGCTCTGGTGGCACTGGATGCAGATGTTTCAAAATGTCCCCTGGGCTTCAGCAGCTGAGCCAGCCCCCATCCCTCGTACTGGTGGTGGGTGGCGACACTGCATTCAGCAAGCCTTGATAAAACTGATAAAACATTGTATTTTGAGGGCTGCCTCACTTTAATTTGTCATTTTTGTTGTGAGGTAGTATAGTTCCAGTAAATAGGCCCCTGGGCCTGCACAACCCTGCGTCCTCCGGAGATATCATTGCTAGTAAGGAGCTCAGCAGTGCTGAAAGCTGAGGCCTGTCCTTTGTGTTCCCTTTAGGATGGCAGTGGAAGTGCCCTGAGTGCACATTCAGAGGCACCTTCATGGCTTCTCATGCCACAACACCAAAAGTAAATGTGCAAGGTGGCTTCCTTGAACAACATGTAGTCCTTTGAAATATGTGCAGGCAGTGGTCTGAACCTGCTTTCTGAGCTTGATCCTTGCGATCAGCTGTGAGGGGCTGAGGGCTGCCGTGAGCTCAGTGCTGTGTCCCACTGGGAGCAGCCGCACAGGCTCACGTGCAGAGCAGGCACTGCCAGAGGCCCTGGAGATCTCACCTGCCCTGCAGCCACCATTGTCAAGGTGCTGTAAACATCAGCTGGTGCTGACTTTGCCCTTGGACCCCTTGGTTTAGTCACTGTGGGGAATTTCTTTCCTGAAGCCTGTGGGATTTGACCGTGGCAGCTGTGATGGGGATGCTTTGGGAGTGTGGGGCTTTGGGGGCAGGTGGCCGGGCAGGGGCTGAGCTCGGGGCCCTGTTGGGCTCATGGCCCCCAGCAGCAGCAACAGCAGCAGCACCAGCAGCCCCAGGGCCTGAAGCCCCGTGCCCCCTGCCCAGCACAGGCTGCCCTGTCCCTGCAGCTGTCACCCGAGTGGGGCCCAGGGCCCAGTGGCCGCTGGCAGCAGCAGGAATGCGGGCAGGGTGAGGATGCCCTGGCCTGGCTTTTGTCTCTGGAACAATGCGGGCTCAGGGCAGTGCAGAGCAGGCTGGGAAGCAGAGTCCAGGGCCTTTGGAGGCTGCAAGGCTGCAAGATCTGTCCTTGCAGCAGCCCAGATGCAGGTGGCCGAGTTGCCAAGGCTGTGGTGGCCTTGAGAGCGTGCAGGTGGATTTTGCATGGCTGTGGTCTCCTGGCAGCTCTGGGCCCAGGAGTGCCTGTGGCTGCAGCAGGAAGGGGGGCTGAAGGTTTGCTGGCTGCTTTGGTGGCATGGCTGCAGGGGCCAGTGCTGTGAGAGGCCCCTGTGTGAGAGCTGGTGAGAGCTGAGCTCTTGGGGACAGCGCTGTGCCCCAGGCCAGGAAGAGCAGCAGCGCCCAGTGCCAGGAGTGGTGTCAGTGGGAGTCCCTGTGCACTGGGACCCCCAGCCCCGGGGTGGCCCTGCCAGCACCGCCAGGGACCTCCAGCCCCGGGAACGTGGAACAAGTGGAACCCACAAGTGTGCAAAGGCTGCCTGTGCCCAAAGGAATGGCCAAGAGAAGTCAGGTTTTTAAAAGAAACGTGATTTATTTGCCGAAGATCGGCAAACCAAGGATTTACAGAACATGTTTCGTTATAACAATCGTTATAACAACATCAACAGTAATGTACAGGACATATTTACAAGGGATCCGAGGGGCTAACAATCTTCAAAACGTATTTACAGGAAACTTCTAACGTATTCAACATATTTACGGGAAACTTCAAAACTTTCAAACGTATTTACAAATGGATTGGATTGGTGCCATCATATTCATGAGTCCTGTAAGAAAGGAAGGAGCAGAGCTGTACTCAGCTGCCAGCACTGGGCCCAGCAGGGCTGGCAGCTGGCACCCAGGGGCTGGGCCGGGGCCGGCAGGGCTGGCGTGGCCCCAGGCAAGCGCAGGGCAGGCCGGGGCTGGTGCTTGTGGCAGCACAATCCAGGCCCCCTGCGGGCACCGTGTCCCTGAGCGGGCCCATCCAGCCCAGCCCCAGCCTGGCATCAGGGGACCCAGTGTGTGTGTGGGCAGGGCGTGGGAAGCATCTGCCTGTCTTACCTGTGGGGCACCATCTTCATCCAAGGACCATGGGCTCCTCTTCATCGTTGTCATCAACTTGCATCTCTTCCGCGTCATCCTCCTCATCCACTTCCATTTCTTCAGTGTTGTCCTCCACCTCTACTTCCATGTCCTCAACAGGGGAGGACATGGAAGTAGAGGGGGAGTCCACCTCCATCATCTCTTCCTCATCCATGTCCACTTCCATTGCCTCCACAGTGTCTCTCTCAGTCTGCAAGGGGCAGCACAATCTCCCAGTGGGCTTCCTGTCCCACACCATCCATTCCCACATGGCTGCAGCCTGCCCAAGCCGGGTGCCCCCTGCCTGGCATGGCACTGTACCTCCATGGCCACAGCAGTGCACATCCTGCGGGATTGGCGCTCCTGAGCCAGTGGTAGGAAAAGCCAAAGAAGCAGCGCTGCGGGTCAGAGCGCAGAGTGAGCAGCAACTGACCCTTGGCAGCCGTTGCAGTGTCTGCTGTGCTCGTTTCCAGGTCCTGGATGTTCCACCTGGAACCCTCTGGGAGCTGTGATGTCACTGAAGATTCAGGGGTGCTGTGCAGTGGCAGATGGGGATGGCAGAATGATCAAATCCTTGAATGGTTTGGCTTGGAAGGGACCTTAAAGATGATCTGATTCCAAGCTGAGCAAGCTCCCAGCATAACGGGTTACTGCGGCCCCTGTCCCACCTGGCCTTGGATGTTGCTGGGGATGGGGCATCCACAGCCTCTCTGCACAGGTCCTCGTGTCAGGGACAAGCCCCCTGAGAGTAAAGAACTTCTTCCCATCATCAAATCTCCTCTACCTCTTACAGTTTGATCGCATTCCTCCGCGTCCTGTCACTACAGTTCCTGACCAAGTGTGCTCTCCCACTTCCCTGGGTGTGGCTGTTCCTGCAGGGTGACACGTGTAGCTGAACCTGCAGAGAGGAGAGAGGGAAGCCAAGTACCCAGTCAGACAAAGTGGGGAAAGTGGCATGAGGACTGAGGGAAGAAGGATAAAGAAGAGACATGCAAGGTTTTGCGTTGGCTGTGCTGTGGGTTTCATGCCTTTTATTAGAGGCCGGGTTCCCTTGTGCACTCAGTTCCTGTGTTTCAGCCTGTCCACAGCCAGCCTCTTTGAGTGACCTGCACTCCCAGAGCTGGGAGCATGCTTGCTTCAACTGCTGGTGAACGAGGTGAGAGAGGGATCTTTGTGTGGATCTGCAAACACTTCAGTGGATTACACTGAAGAGGGTCCAGGAAGGGAGACAAAATGGGGCTGCGCACACAGCGGGAAAATGGCAGGGAGAAATAGGGGTAGCATTGCAGTAAGCCAGGTCCAAAATGGTACAAGAGAGGGGAGAACATTCTCGAGTGAGTACATATAAGAAAAATACTGCAGTTGAACTGGGTGATACCAACAAAACGTGCTGCATCACCATGAGCCTGCAAATGCCCATGGGCGAGACCATTGCTTTCAGAGCGATGTCTCTCTTTTACCTTGGTCACTTTGCCCAGAGGTATTACAGCTCCAATGGTCAGCCCCTCGGCCCCCAGAACTTCCCCTTTTTGTTGTCTATAAAGAAGGCTTCAGCCATAGAGTTTTGCAGGCATTTAGCATAAAGGATAAAATAACCCACACAATGAATACAATAAACAAAGTCCAGAAAACAGTCTTAACTAAAGATGAAAACCAGCCTTTCGTCACCCAGTGTTTGAAAGTTCCAGTGAACCAGTTGTTGTTGCCTTCCATCTGGTCCTTCTTTCCTTGATCTTTCAGCAGCTGGATGCCCTGGTATACTGACTCCCTATGTGACAACAGGGTGAAAAAACACATGCCTTCAAATGCCTGAGAGGCATGGCCATGGACAAGAAATTGTGGCCTTTCTGTGGAAGCACTCAGCTGACGGCATGCGGCTCAGTGAGGAGCATCCAGTTCTCTGCTGCAGCGGCTACAAACGGAAGCATCCTCTGACTTGGGCTAATTTAGTGTCTGGAGGCTTGGTTGGGCTAAAAGGAAACAGATAAAGAGATTAGAAGGTGAAACATAAGTTCTGGTCCGACTGAGCTTTGTCTTCTGTAAGCCAAGGGTGTGAACACAGCTTATTAGAAGAATCTTATATCAATGATAAAATACAGCTTTTACAAATGTAAATTCATATATTCTGGTTAGTGGTGTCTGAGCTATCTTGGTCTTGGTGAGTGTGGTCAATGCTGCTTAGGAGATCTTCTTCTGTCCTTCTCCATCTTCTTTCCCAGGCTGCTGCTGTCACTCTTAAGCTTCAATTCTGTTTTTCTGAAGGTGGCTCTGGTGTTTGCCTCACCGTTCCCAGAAACAGTTTTTATATATGTTGCTGGGATCGATCTTAGGAGTGTTGCTGTAGAGACAAGGGCATCTTCTCTTCCCCAAGTAATCAATGGGAAGGTGCCGATAATTTGTTTAGATTCAGGTTCTTTGATTGACACAGGTGGCTTTTCTTTTAATTGGGCTGCAGTTGAATTAGTAAAATGCCTGATGACTGGGGAAGTTGGCTCCATAAATAGGTTGTTCAAAAAGTTGAGTACATAAAAGGCCTTGGCCCATCTGTGAATGGAAGATAATATCTGGACTACCCCTCTCAGTTGATCAAGGATCCTTTTGATGGCTCAGTGTTCCCTCTCGCCTATGCACTGTCCTGTGGTGGAGTGTGGTATGCCTGTGACATGTTTTATACCCCAGTGGTCAGAAACTTGTTGGAATCAGTGCAAGGTATAAGCAAGTGCATTATCAGTTTTAATTTCCTGTGGAAGTGCTAAGGTGGAAAAAACAAAAAAGTAATGTTTTATAGCATCTTCTGATTTTTCACCAGCATGGGCAGAGGCGAAAATCACACTGGAAAAGACATCGATTTAGAAGTGGATGTATTTTAGTCTGCCAAAAGGGGGGTTAATGTGTGATGTCTGATTGCCAGATCTGAAGACTTTCTAGTCCTCTTGGATTGACTCCAGCTCTGAGAGAAGCAAGGCCGTGTTCCTGACAATTTGGGCAGGTGGCTATGAGGGATCTTGCTGGGTCTTAGGCAGTTTTGAACATCCTGAGGAGCACAGAAATGTTTTGATGGTAGACTTGGAGTCTGATCCTTGCCTGTCCAAAATCTATCTAAGGCCTATTGCAGTGGTTCAGATGTTTGAAGTAGGCAATTGAGGGGCTCTTGAGTGAGAAGTAAGCATATATTCACAAGGTCTGTTCCTGCAAGGGAGCACAGACGCTCTCTAGCTTTCCTGATTAGTTCTGCAATAACTTTCTTTGGGGTTGGTATTGTTTTAGTAGGTTGGTGTGCTTTGAAAACGGATTCAATTTCTATCAGGGGATCTGAGAAAGTTGCGTCGCATCGATAACAATGTATGGAATATTGGACTTACACCAAGGATTGCCAGGGAGAATGGAAAATTAGGGTGGTGTCTGTGTGCCTGTTTAGTTTGAATCACCCAGGAGACCTTTTGTACAGCTGCTTAGGCCTCCGTTATCAGTGATCGGGGGAATCGAGTCCTTCACTGCGTTTTAGGAGCAGCAGGAACAGTGGCGTGAGATCTTCAGTGGTGATTCCAAGCAATGAAACTTACCCAACAGATGCTTCCACAGAGCGTTTGGAGTTCTGGCAGAGTCTTTGGGTTGTCCTTGATGTGCCGTGTTTAGGGTGTGATGGTTCTCTCTTTGCTTTCAGGCCAAGATCCTTCCGGGGGGCTGTCTTTTGGACTTTATCTGCTGCAATGTTAAAACCTTTCTCCTGTACCGCAATGATGACATCTTGTACGGCAACATGCAAAATGATTTGAGCTCCTGCACAAACGACTGTGTCGTCCATGTAATGCAAAATGATAGCATTAGGATGTTCATTATATGGTCCATACAATGAAAAGCGATTAGCATTAGGGCGAGAGAATTTGGACATCAAGCCATTGAGAAATATTTGTGCTATTCTTCAATTGTTGAGGCAGTGCATTTCACTGGTACCTCTGTAAAGGTGCTTGTCAATTTAGTGATGGAAAAGGCAAACCAGGAGGGTGTCATTGGGCTGCAAGGGGGTGTCAAAAAAGGAGTCATTAAGATCTATATCAACCATCTGCCAATAACAGGGTAATCATAGGTACAATTGGACTAAACCTCCCTGAAGTAGCCTTCCTTCACATCTCAACCCGTGCAATCTTCAAAGCAATGCTCTTGCTATGCTCAGGCTCCATCAATCACAGCCTAGATGGCGAACAAGATATCCGAAACATAGGAGGACTCCAAAAGATGCTACCCACAACTACGGCATGGTGCACCATCGGCAATCTCGAGGTATTGTGGAGGCTGAGGGCAGGCTGGACTGGAGGGGACCCATGTCCTCAATGACCTCGTTGATTTTCCTGAGGTCCTGCAGGAGCCGCCTCTTGTCTTTGCCAGGCTTTCATATGATAATGACAGGCACATTGCAGGGGCTAGTAGATGGTACAATGTGGCCCACAGGCAGCTGCTCCTGCACGAGGGACTGCAGGGCCTTTAACTTTCTGCCTGGGAGGGGCCACTGATCCACTCATATGAGGTCGTTGGTCTTCCAGGTTGACTGAAGTGTGGCCTGCTGCTCTGTGGCCCCGTCTAGAAATCCAGAGGTGTAGATAGGATCTCTAGCCTTGTTTTCGCTTTGGGAGATGAGGCCTTTCCACAAATTGTTATTGGTGCCTGGGTGATGAATGATCTTACTGTAGCAACTGTACCCTCAGGACCTTCCATGCAGATGGTACCTTGACTCCAGAACCTGGTAGTGGCTCCCCTGGTAGTGAATAATTCTCCCAGCCGCTGGAACCAGGGGCCATTCTTTTAACCAGTCAGAGATGGAAATTATGGTGACATCAGGTCTTGTATCTAATAGTCCTGAAATACATCGCTATCTCCCTTTTCCTGACAAAGCACACTTTAGAATGGGTCTATTTGGGCCCGTAATCTGGTCCACAACACCATTGGATCAGTGATGTGGTGATCATGTCAAGTAGGAGGTTGGCTCTGGCTATAACTGTCCCTTTAGGAATGAAAAGGGGAGAGTCTAAGCATAGAGCCTGGACAGTTGTCTCCTGCAAAGATGTCAAGGCGAGTACCTCAGGTAGTAGAGTGAGTGTCTCCATCCCTTCCCTGGTGTTGGTTAAAATCAAAATGTCTCTGGCCTGTTCTTCAGGCCTGTATTTGCTGTCGGAATATGGTGAACACAAATATCGTGGATTGGAATTGAAAAGGCCCCTACCAGCTGCCTTTAGGTTCCAGGGCAGAGCTGTCTTCTGTCGAGTTTTCTGCAGTGATCGAGCTGTCCCGCTGGATCTGAGAAGGTCGCTGTGCTGGTTCTCCACGATGTTGGGGAGAGTAGGGCCGAACGGCCTCGCATTTGGTGTCATTGCGCGGGGCCTTTCTGTGTCTGTGTGGGGTTTCCCACAGGCCACCGGTTTTTCTGGTGTTGGAAAGCGTGTGGACAAGGGGGGCAGTGAGGACAGTGGTTGTGACACCTAGAAGGTCGCTGCTAACAGTCTGTATTTTTACGATTCTGTCAAAAATGCCTCATCTCCCCATCTCCCCCGTTTTAAATCAAGGTCCTTTTTCATGTGTATGTCAGGGAATAGCATGGGAGGCTACTAGCACCTCTTCTACACCCTGACTGGTAGCCTTATGTAGGCTGGCATCACGGTGTATGGTTGCCCTAAGGGTGCATGCCTCGACCATTTGTGCAATGGTAGGCTTTGGGGTGAGGGGTAGAGAGGGTAATATGTCTTTTCAGGTGTTGTTAAGATTTGTTTCAGCAAGGGTAGGAAGTAGTACCTTCCTGACTTGTGGATGTTCAACTTGCGTCTCTATTGCTTGTGTAAGGTGGTCACTAAATTTTATAAAGTATTCCCAGGTCTCTGCAGATTGTCTGTGAAATCTAGAGTAGGTGTTCCTCCATTGGGTGTCTGCATGAGAGCTGTCTTTTCAGCACTTTTATCTCTTCTAACAGAGCTCAGGGAAGGTGTCTTGCATGATTCTCAGGTTTAATGAAATATTCCTCCCTGGCTAGATGGACTAGTGTTAGGTGTGCCCGCCTTTCTTCTCTAGCATAGTCTTTTAATAGTTGTTGTATTAGATTTTTCCCCATTCCTTCTCACAGGACAAATTCAGTGGAGAGAGTAGGATGTGCATAAAATGGCGCAGATCGTGAGCCCCATTACATGTGCAGCAAAGACGCCATTTAAGAAATTATTAAAATAATGTGAGCCCCTCCCATGGTCTTTTGCTGCTTTATAAAGGTCTTTCATCTCCCGTGTGTGACAGCTTCCCATCAGGGGTTAGCCCCCCTCTGGTACTGCACCGGTGCTGCTTGCATTTTAGCTACCAATTCCCAGTCCCCCTCTTCAGCTGCCAGCTTCTCCATCTTCTGCCAAGAATCCTCAGGCTCATCCTCCAGGTGACATGAACCTGCCCTCTCTTCTCCAGAAGAGGAAACTTGTACTTTGGCAGAGGAGCGGGGCCTTGGGGTGACTGGCCAGGCCCGGTGGTGTGGGCCTCTGTTAGCCAAGATGGCGGCCTTCCGGTTACCGCCCCTCACATTTCCATCTCTGACAGGGTGAGATCCGCAACGGGGCTGAGTTGGAGGGGGTAGGGCAGCGGGAGTAGGCAAGGAAGCGCTGGATCCCAATGCAGGGGTGGTACCTGACACAGAGCTGGGACCCACACAGGGGTAGGACCCGATGAGAGAGCTGAGGGTGGGAGGGATTTTGACATTGACAACCCCCTCCAGAGGAGGGACTCCATTTTGTGAGCTATCTGAGGGGGATCCAGGGAGTAGAGGTACTGGAGAATGGGTTAGTGTAGAATCCTGGCCAGTGTGATCAGTACAGACGTGGGCAGGGGGTAGAGAAGGAAGGGAGATGGCAGATAGCAGGTGGCTTGTCTGTGCTTTACAGCAGTTTCCATCTCTCACACTTATCTTGGTATCAGTGGGATCAGGAATGCCAGGGGCAGAACAGAAAGTCTGGGTTGAATATTAGAACTTTGAACCCTTCAGAAAACTCTATAAATCATATGAAAAAGTGGGAAAAATTTTGCAACTCTTCTCACTCCCTGAGTTTTCTAAAAATAGAGACTTTCCCTAACTAAGTCCCAGAATGCTATAAGTTGAACAGAATATACAAAAATGACTGGGAACTCTTTAAAGAGCCAATGAACAAATGACTTCAAAATTCCCATAGCAAAAGTCTTCCCCTCTAAAAGGAGAACCTCCCTAACTCGAAATTATATATCCCTCTAAGGACTGGATAACTTGTTACGCAGAGCTACCCCTGATGTAAAGGGTGGCCCACCCAGAGGACTAAAACCTCACCCAAGGATCCTGCACTGCAGGCGGCTGTCTCCCCATTGATTGCTCTGGTGGCGCTGGATGCAGATGTTTCAAAATCTCCCCTGGGCTTCAGTAGCTGAGCCAGCCCCCATCCCTCGTACTGGTGGTGGGTGGCGACACTGCATTCAGCAAGCCTTGATAAAACTGATAAAACATTGTATTTTGAGGGCTGTCTCACTTTAATTTGTCATTTTTGTCGTGAGGTAATATAGTTCCAGTAAATAGGCCCCTGGGCCTGCACAACCCTACGTCCTCCGGAGATATCATTGCTAGTAAGGAGCTCAGCAGTGCTGAAAGCTGAGGCCTGTCCTTTGTGTTCCCTTTAGGATGGCAGTGGAAGTGCCCTGAGTGCACATTCAGAGGCACCTTCATGGCTTCTCATGCCACAACACCAAAAGTAAATGTGCAAGGTGGCTTCCTTGAATGACATGTAGTCCTTTGAAATATCTGCAGGCAGTGGTCTGAACCTGCTTTCTGAGCCTGCTGGTTGGCATCAGCTGTGAGGGGCTGAGGGCTGCCGTGAGCTCAGTGCTGTGTCCCACTGGGAGCAGCCGCATAGGCTCACGTGCAGAGCAGGCACTGCCAGAGGCCCTGGAGATCTCACCTGCCCTGCAGCCACCATTGTCAAGGTGCTGTAAACATCAGCTGGTGCTGACTTTGCCCTTGGACCCTTTGGTTTAGTCACTGTGGGGAATTTCTTTCCTGAAGCCCGTGGGATTTGACCCTGGCAGGTGTGATGGGGATGCTTTGGGAGTGTGGGGCTTTGGGGGCAGGTGGCCGGGCCGGGGCTGAGCTCGGGGCCCTGTTGGGCTCATGGCCACCAGCAGCAGCAGCAGCAGCAGCCCCAGGGCCCGAAGCCCCGTGCCCCCTGCCCAGCACAGGCTGCCCTGTCCCTGCAGCTGTCACCCGAGTGGGGCCCAGGGCCCAGTGGCCGCTGGCAGCAGCAGGAATGCGGGCAGGGTGAGGATGCCCTGGCTTGGCTTTTGTCTCTGGAACAATGCGGGCTCAGGGCAGTGCAGAGCAGGCTGGGAAGCCGAGCCCAGGGCCTTTGGAGGCTGCAAGGCTGCAAGATCTGTCCTTGCAGCAGCCCAGATACAGGTGGCCCAGTTGCCAAGGATGTGGTGGCCTTGAGAGCGTGCAGGATTTTGCATGGCTGTGGTCTCCTGGTGGCTCTGGGCCCAGGAGTCCCTGTGTCTTCTTCAGGAAGGGTGGCTGAAGGTTTGCTGGCTGCTTTGGTGGCATGGCTGCAGGGGCCAGTGCTGTGAGAGCCGCCTGTGTGAGAGCTGGTGAGAGAGCTGAACCCTTGGGGACAGTGCTGCACCCCAGGGCAGGAAGAGCAGCAACACCCAGTGCCAGGAGTGGTGTCAGTGGGAGTCCCTGTGCACAGGGACCCCCAGCCCCGGGGTGCCCTTGCCAGCACCCCCAGGGACCTCCAGCCCTGGGAACGTGGAACAAGTGGAACCCACAAGTGCCCAAAGGGTGCCTGTGCCCAAAGGAATGGCCAAGAGAAGTCAGGTTTTTAAAAGAAACGTGATTTATTTGCCGAAGATCGGCAAACCAAGGATTTACAGAACATGTTTCGTTATAACAATCGTTATAACAACATCAACAGTAATGTACAGGACATATTTACAAGGGATCCGAGGGGCTAACAATCTTCAAAACGTATTTACAGGAAACTTCGAACGTATTCAACATATTTACAGGAAACTTCAAAACTTTCAAACGTATTTACAAATGGATTGGATTGGTGCCATCATGTTCATGAGTCCTGTAAGAAAGGAAGGAGCAGAGCTGTACTCAGCTGCCAGCACTGGGCCCAGCAGGGCTGGCAGCTGGCACCCAGGGGCTGGGCCGGGGCCGGCAGGGCTGGCGTGGCCCCAGGCAAGCGCAGGGCAGGCCGGGGCTGGTGCTTGTGGCAGCACAATCCAGGCCCCCTGCGGGCACCGTGTCCCTGAGCGGGCCCATCCAGCCCAGCCCCAGCCTGGCGTCAGGGGACCCAGTGTGTGTGTGGGCAGGGCGTGGGAAGCATCTGCCTGTCTTACCTGTGGGGCACCATCTTCATCCAAGGACCATGGGCTCCTCCTCATCATTGTCATCAACTTCCATGTCCTCGATGTTTTCATCCGCATCTACCTCCATCTCCTCGATGGTGTCCTCCTCGTCTACTTCCATGTCCTCAACAGGGGAGGACATGGAAGTAGATGAGGAGTCCACCTCCATCATGTCATCCTCATGCAGCGCCAGGTCCACTTCCATTGCCTCCACAGTGTCTCTCTCAGTCTGCAAGTGGCAGCACAATCTCCCAGTGGGCTTCCTGTCCCACACCATCCATTCCCACATGGCTGCAGCCTGTCCAAGCCGGGTGCCCCCTGCCTGGCATGGCACTGTACCTCCATTGGCACAGGAGAGCTCACTGTGCTTGGATTCGCGCTCCAGAGCAGGTGGCAGGAAAAGCCCGGGTAGCAGCAGCAGCTCAGCGCTGAGGGTCAGAGCGCAGAGTGAGCAGCAACTGACCCTTGGCAGCCGTTGCAGTGTCTGCTGTGCTCGTTTCCAGGTCCTGGATGTTCCACCTGGAACCCTCTGGGAGCTGTGATGTCACTGAAGATTCAGGGGTGCTGTGCAGTGGCAGATGGGGATGGCAGAATGATCCAATCCTTGAATGGTTTGGCTTGGAAGGGACCCTTAAGGTGATGTGATTCCAAGCTGAGCAAGCTCCCAGCATAACGGGTTACTGCGGCCCCTGTCCCACCTGGCCTTGGATGTTGCTGGGGATGGGGCATCCACAGCCTCTCTGCACAGGTCCCTGTGTCAGGGACAGGCACCCTGAGAGTAAAGAACTTCTTCCCATCCTCAAATCTCTTCCACCTCTTGGGGTTTGATCCCATTCTCCCGTGCCCTTTCAGTATATTTCCTGACCAAGTGTGCTCTCCCACTTCCCTGTGGGTCAGGGTGTTCCTGCAGGGTCACACGTGTGGCTGAACCTGCAGACAGGAGAGAGAGGTCCAAATTCCCAGTCAGAGAAAATGGGGAAAGTGACACAAGAGATGAGAGAATGAGGAAATAAAGGATACATGCACGGCATTGGTTTGTGTGGCCTGTGGGATTCATGCCTTTTATTAGAGACCAGGTTCCCTTGTGCACTCAGTTCCTGTGTTTCAGCCTGTCCACGGCCAGCCTCTTTGAGCAACCTGCACTCCCAGAGCTGGGAGCACACTTGCTTAAACTGCTGGTGGAAAAGGCGAGTGAGGGATCTATGTGTGGAAGTGCAAACACTGTGGATTGCCCTGAAGAGGGTCCAGGTAGTGAGACAAAATGGGGCTGGGCAGACAGTTGGAAAATGGGGGAGAAAAGCAGAGGTGCAATGCAGTAAGCCTCGACCAAAATGGTACAATAGAGGGGAGAACATTCTTGGAGGAGTACATATAAGGAAAATGCAGCAGTTGAACTGGGTGATATCACCAAAACGTGCTGCATTACCATGAGCCTGAAAATGCCCTTGGGCGAGACCATTGCATTCAGAGCGATGTCTCTCTTTTACCTTGGTCACTTTGCCCAGAGGTATTACAGCTCCAATGGTAGGCCCCTGGTCCCTCACAACTCCCCCTTTTTGTTGTCTATATGGAAGGCTTCTGCCACAGAATTTTGCAGGCATTTAGCAAAAAAGGATAATATAACCCACACAATGATTACAATAAAAAAAAGTCCACAAAACAGTCTTAACTAAAGATGAAAACCAGCCTTTCGTCACCCAGTGTTTGAAAGTTCCAGTGAACCAGTTGTTGTTGCCTTCCATCTGGACCTTCTTTCCTTGATCTTTCAGCAGCTGGATGCCCTGGTATACTGACTCCCTATGTGACAACAGGTTGAAAAAACACATGCCTTCAAATGCCTGAGAGGCATGGCCATGGACAAGAAATTGTGGCCTTTCTGTGGAAGCACTCAGCTGACGGCATGCGGCTCAGTGAGGAGCATCCAGTTCTCTGCTGCAGCGGCTACAAACGGCAGCATCCTCTGACTTGGGCTAATTTAGTGTCTGGAGGCTTGGTTGGGCTAAAAGTAAACAGATAAAGAGATTAGAAGATGAAACTTAAGTTTGTTCCCACTAAACTTTCTCTTCTGTAAGCCAAGGGTGTGAACACAGCTTATTAGAAGAATCATATATCAATGCTAAAATATAGCTTTTACAAATGTAAATTCATATATCCTGGTTAGTGGTGTCTGAGCTATCTTGGTCTTGGTGAGTGTGGTCAATGCTGCTTAGGAGATCTTCTGTCCTTCTCCATCTTCTTTCCCAGGCTGCTGCTGTCACTCTTAAGCTTCAATTCTGTTCTTCTGAAGGTGGCTCTGGTGTTTGCCTCACCGTTCCCAGAAACAGTTTTAATGTATTTTGCTGGGACCCATCTTGAGAGTGTTGCTGTAGAGACAAGGGCATCTTCTCTTCCCCAAGTAATTAATGGGTAGGTGCCCATAAATTGTTTAGATTCAGGTTCTTTGAGCAACACAGGTGGCTTTTCTTTTACTTGGGCTGCAGTTGAATTAGTAAAATGCCTGATGACTGGGGGAGTTGGCTCCATAAATGAGTTGTTCAAAAAGTTGAGTACATAAAAGGCCTTGGCCCGTCTGTGAATGGAAGATAATATCTGGATTACCCCTCTCAGTTGATCAAGGATCCTTTTGATGGATCAGTTGTCCCTCTCGTCTATGGACTGTCCTGTGGTGGAGTGTGGTATGCCTGTGACATGTTCTATACCCCAGTGGTCAGAAACTTGTTGGAATCAGTGCAAGGTATAAGCAAGTGCATTATCAGTTTTAATTTCCTGTGGAAGTGCTAAGGTGGAAAAAACAAAAAAGTAATGTTTTATAGCATCTTCTGATTTTTCACCAGCATGGGCAGAGGCGAAAATCACACTGGAAAAGACATCCATTTAGAAGTGGATGTATTTTAGTCTGCCAAAAGGGTGGTTAATGTGTGATGTCTGATTGCAGGATCTGAAGACTCTCTAGTCCTCTTGGATTGACTCCAGCTCTAAGAGAAGCAAGGCCGTGTTCCTGACAATTTGGGCAGGTGTCTACGAGGGATCTTGCTGGGTCTTAGGCAGTTTTGAACATCCTGAGCAGCACAGGAATGTTTTGATGGTAGAATTGGTGTCTGATCCTTGCCTGTCCAAAATCTATCTAAGGCCTATTGCAGTGGTTCAGATGTTTGAAGTAGGCAATTGAGGTTCTCTTGAGTGAGAAGTAAGCATATATTCACAAGGTCTGTTCCTGCAAGGGAGCACAGACGCTCTCTAGCTTTCCTGATTAGTTCTGCAATAACTTTCTTTGGGGTTGGTATTGTTTTAGTAGGTTGGTGTGCTTTGAAAACGGATTCAATTTCTATCAGGGGATCTGAGAAAGCTGCGTCGCATCTATAACAGTGTATGGAATATTGGACTTACACCAAGGATTGCCATGGAGAATGGAAAGTTAGGGTGGTGTCTGTGTGCCTGTTTAGTTTGAATCACCCAGGAGACCTTTTGTACAGCTGCTTAGGCCTCCGTTATCAGTGATCGGGGGAATCGAGTCCTTCACTGCGTTTTAGGAGCAGCAGGAACAGTGGCGTGAGATCTTCAGTGGTGATTCCAAGCAATGAAACTTACCCAACAGATGCTTCCACAGAGCGTTTGGAGTTCTGGCAGAGTCTTTGGGTTGTCCTTGATGTGCCGTGTTTGGGGTGTGATGGTTCTCTCTTTGCTTTCAGGCCAAGATCCTTCCAGGGGGCTGTCTTTTGGACTTTATCTGCTGCAATGTTAAAACCTTTCTCCTGTACCGCAATGATGACATCTTGTACGGCAACATGCAAAATGATTTGAGCTCCTGCACAAACGACTGTGTCGTCCATGTAATGCAAAATGATAGCATTAGGATGTTCATTATATGGTCCATATAATGAAAAGCGATTAGCATTAGGGCCAGAGAATTTGGACATCAAGCCATTGAGAAATATTTGGGCTATTCTTCAATTGTTGAGGCAGTGCATTTCACTGGTACCTCTGTAAAGGTGCTTGTCAATTTAGTGATGGAAAAGGCAAACCAGGAGGGTGTCATTGGGCTGCAAGGGGGTGTCAAAAAAGGAGTCATTAAGATCTATATCAACCATCTGCCAATAACAGGGTAATCATAGGTACAATTGGACTAAACCTCCCTGAAGTAGCCTTCCTTCACATCTCAAACCGTGCAATCTTCAAAGCAATGCTCTTGCTATGCTCAGGCTGCATCAATCACAGCCTAGATGGCGAACAAGATATCCAAAACATAGGAGGACTCCAAAAGATGCTACCCACAACTACGGCATGGTGCACCATCGGCAATCTCGAGGTATCATGGAGGCTGAGGGCAGGCTGGACTGGAGGGGACCCATGTCCTCAATGACCTCGTTGATTTTCCTGAGGTCCTGCAGGAGCCGCCTCTTGTCTTTGCCAGGCTTTCATATGATAATGACAGGCACATTGCAGGGGCTAGTAGATGGTACAATGTGGCCCACAGGCAGCTGCTCCTGCACGTGGGACTGCAGGTCCTTTAACTTTCTGCCTGGGAGGGGCCACTGATCCACTCATATGAGGTCGTTGGTCTTCCAGGTTGACTGAAGTGTGGCGCTGCTCTGTGGCCCCGTCTAGAAATCCAGAGGTGTAGATAGGATCTCTAGCCTTGTTTTCGCTTTGGGAGATGAGGCCTTTCCACAAATTGTTATTGGTGCCTGGGTGATGAATGATCTTACTGTAGCAACTGTGCCCTCAGGACCTTCCATGCAGATGGTACCTTGACTCCAGAAGCTGGTAGCGGCTCCCCTGGTAGTGCATAATTCTCCCAGCCCCTGGAACCAGGGGCCATTCTTTTAACCACTCAGAGATGGAAATTATGGTGACATCAGGTCTTGTATCTGATAGTCCTGAAATGCATCGCTATCTCCCTTTTCCTGACAAAGCACACTTTAGAATGGGTCTATTTTGGCCCGTAATCTGTACTCACAACACCATTGGATCAGTGATGTGGTGATCATGTCAAGTAGGAGGTTGGCTCTGGCTATAACTGTCCCTTTAGGAATAAAAAGGGGAGAGTCTAAGCATAGAGCCTGGACAGTTGTCTCTTGCAAAGATGTCAAGGCGAGTACCTCAGGTAGTAGAGTGAGTGTCTCCATCCCTTCCCTGGTGTTGGTTAAAATCAAAATGTCTCTGGCCTGTTCTTCAGGCCTGTATTTGCTGTCGGAATATGGTGAACATAAATATCGTGGATTGGAATTGAAAAGGCCCCTACCAGCTGCCTTTAGGTTCCAGGGCAGAGCTGTCTTCTGTCGAGTTTTCTGCAGTGATCGAGCTGTCCCGCTGGATCTGAGAAGGTCGCTGTGCTGGTTCACCACGATGGGGAGAGTGGGGTGGAATGGCCTCGCGTTTGGTGTCATTGCGCGGGGCCTTTCTGTGTCTGTGTGGGGTTTCCCGCAGGCCACCGGTTTTGCTGGTGTTGGAAAGCGTGTGGACAAGGAGGGCAGTGAGGGCAGTGGCTGTGACACATAGAAGGTCCCTGGTAATAGTCTGTATTTTTCAAATTCTGTTGAAAATGTCCCATCTCCCTACACTTAAAGCCAGGTCCTTTTTCATGTGTATGTCAGGGAATAACCTGGGAGGCTACTAACACCTCTACTACACCCTGATTGGTTGCCATAGCTAGGTGGCATCACGGTGTAAGGATGCTGTAAGTGTGCATGCCTTGAGCATTTGTGCAATGGTAGGGTTTGGGCTAAGGAGTAGAGAAGGTAAAATGTCTTTACAGGTGTTGTTAGCATTGGTTTCAGCAAGTTTAGGAGGCAGTACCTTCCTGGCTTTTGGATGTTCAACTTTCTTCTCTATTGCTTGTGGAAGGTGGTCAATAAATTTTTGAAAGGATTGCCCAGGTCCCTGGAGAATGTCTGTGAAATCTAGAGTAGGTGATTCTCCATTGGGTGTCTGCATGAGAACTGTCTTTTCAGCACTTTTATCTCTTCTAACAGAGCTCAGGGAAGGTCTATTGAATGAGATTTAGTGAAATCTTCCTCCCTAGATGGACTAGTGTTAGATGTGCCTGCCTGTCTTCTCTAGCATAGTCTTTTAATAGCTGTTGTATTAGTTTTTCCCCCATTCCTACCCACCGAATCAATTCAGTGGGAGAAAGTCGGATGTGCATAAAATGGCGCAGATCGTGAGCCCCATTACATGTGCAGCAAAGATGGCATTTAACAAATGATTAAAATGTGGTGATCCCCTCCCATGGTGTTTCGCTGCTTTATAAAGATCTTTCATCTCCCGTGTGTGACAGCTTCCCATCAGGGGTTAGCCCCCCCTCTGGTACTGCACCGGTGCTGCTTGTATTTTAGCTACCAATTCCCAGTCCCCCTCTTCAGCTGCCAGCTTCTCCATCCTCTGCCAAGAATCCTCAGGCTCATCCTCCAGGTGACATGAACCTTCCCTCCTCTCTCCAGAAGAGGAAACTTGTCCTTTGGCAGAGGAGCGGGGCCTTGGGGTGACTGGCCAGGCCCGGTGGTGTGGGCCTCTGGTAGCCAAGATGGCGGCCTTCCGGTTACCGCCCCTCACACTTCCATCTCTGACAGGGTGGGATCCGCAACGGGGCTGAGTTGGAGGGGGTAGCGCAGCGGGAGTAGGCAAGGAAGCGCTGGATCCCAATGCAGGGGTGGTACCTGACGCAGAGCTGGGACCCACACAGGGGGAGGACACAATAAAAGAGCCGGGGGTGGGAGGGATTTTGACATTGACAACCCCCTCCAGAGGAGGGACTCCATTTTGTGAGCTATCTGAGGGGGATCTAGGGAGGAGAGGTACTGGAGAATGGGTTAGTGTAGAATCCAGGCCAGTGTGATCAGTACAGATGTGGGCAAGGGGTAGAGAAGGAGGGGAGATGGCAGATAGCAGGTGGCTTGTCTGTGCTTTACAGCAGTTTCCATCTCTCACACTTATCTTAGTATCAGTGGGATCAGGAATGCCAGGGGCAGAACAGAAAGTCTGGGTTGAATATTAGAACTTTGAACCCTTCAGAAAACTCTATAAATCATATGAAAAAGTGGGAAAAATTTTGCAACTCTTCTCACTCCCTGAGTTTTCTAAAAATAGAGACTTTCCCTAACTCAGTCCCAGAATGCTATAAGTTGAACAGAATACACAAAAATGACTGGGAACTCTTTAAAGAGCCGAGGAACAAACGACTTCAAACTTCCCATAGCAAAAGTCTTCCCCTCTAAAAGGAGAACCTCCCTAACTCGAAATTATATATCCCTCTAAGGATTGGATAACTTGTTACGCAGAGCTACCCCTGATGTAAAGGGTGGCCCACCCAGAGGACTAAAACATCACCCAAGGATCCTGCACTGCAGGCGGCTGTGTCCCCATTGATTGCTCTGGTGGCACTGGATGCAGATGTTTCAAAATGTTCCCTGGGCTTCAGTAGCTGAGCCAGCCCTCATCCCTCATACAGCTGGTGGGTGGCGACACTGCATTCAGCAAGCCTTGATAAAACTGATAAAACATTGTATTTTGAGGGCTGTCTCACTTTAATTTGTCATTTTTGTTGTGAGGTAGTATAGTTCCAGTAAATAGGCCCCTGGGCCTGCACAACCCTGTGTCCTCCTGAGATATCATTGCTAGTAAGGAGCTCAGCAGTGCTGAAAGCTGAGGCCTGTCCTTTGTGTTCCCTTTAGGATGGCAGTGGAAGTGCCCTGAGTGCACATTCAGAGGCACCTTCATGGCTTCTCATGCCACAACACCAAAAGTAAATGTGCAAGGTGGCTTCCTTGAACAACATGTAGTCCTTTGAAATATCTACAGGCAGTGGTCTGGAAATGCTTTCTGAGCCTGCTGGTTGGGATCAGCTGTGAGGGGCTGAGGGCTGCCGTGAGCTCAGTGCTGTTTCCCACTGGGAGCAGCCGCATAGGCTCACATGCAGAGCAGGCACTGCCAGAGGCCCTGGAGATCTCACCTGCCCTGCAGCCACCATTGTCAAGGTGCTGTAAACATCAGCTGGTGCTGACTTTGCCCTTGGACCCTTTGGTTTAGTCACTGTGGGGAATTTCTTTCCTGAAGCCCGTGGGATTTGACCCTGGCAGGTGTGATGGGGATGCTTTGGGAGTGTGGGGCTTTGGGGGCAGGTGGCCGGGCAGGGGCTGAGCTCGGGGCCCTGTTGGGCTCATGGCCACCAGCAGCAGCAGCAGCAGCAGCCCCAGGGCCCGAAGCCCCGTGCCCCCTGCCCAGCACAGGCTGCCCTGTCCCTGCAGCTGTCACCCGAGTGGGGCCCAGGGCCCAGTGGCCGCTGGCAGCAGCAGGAATGCGGGCAGGGTGAGGATGCCCTGGCTTGGCTTTTGTCTCTGGAACAATGCGGGCTCAGGGCAGTGCAGAGCAGGCTGGGAAGCAGAGCCCAGGGCCTTTGGAGGCTGCAAGGCTGCAAGATCTGTCCTTGCAGCAGCCCAGATGCAGGTGGCCGAGTTGCCAAGGCTGTGGTGGCCTTGAGAGCGTGCAGGTGGATTTTGCATGGCTGTGGTCTCCTGGCAGCTCTGGGCCCAGGAGTGCCTGTGTCTTCTGCAGGAAGGGTGGCTGAAGGTTTGCTGGCTGCTTTGGTGGCATGGCTGCAGGGGCCAGTGCTGTGAGAGCCCCCTGTGTGAGAGCTGGTGAGAGAGCTGAACCCTTGGGGACAGTGCTGTGCCCCAGGGCAGGAAGAGCAGCAACACCCAGTGCCAGGAGTGGTGTCAGTGGGAGTCCCTGTGCACTGGGACCCCCAGCCCCGGGGTGGCCTTGCCAGCACCCCCAGGGACCTCCAGCCCTGGGAACGTGGAACAAGTGGAACCCACAAGTGCCCAAAGGGTGCCTGTGCCCAAAGGAATGGCCAAGAGAAGTCAGGTTTTTAAAAGAAACGTGATTTATTTGCCGAAGTTCGGCAAACCAAGGATTTACAGAACATGTTTCGTTATAACAATCGTTATAACAACATCAACAGTAATGTACAGGACATATTTACAAGGGATCCGAGGGGCTAACAATCTTCAAAACGTATTTACAGAAAACTTCGAACGTTGAGAACATATTTACAGGAAACTTCAAAAACTTCAAACATATTTACAAAGTCGTGGCTTCTCTGCCATCCTGTGCATGAGTCCTGTAAGAAAGGAAGCAGCAGAGCTCGACTCAGCCGCCAGCACTGGGCCCAGCAGGGCTGGCAGCTGGGCCCCAGGGGCTGGGCCGGGGCCGGCAGGGCTGGCGTGGCCCCAGGCAAGCGCAGGGCAGGCCGGGGCTGGTGCTTGTGGCAGCACAATCCAGGCCCCCTGCGGGCACCGTGTCCCTGAGCGGGCCCATCCAGCCCAGCCCCAGCCTGGCGTCAGGGGACCCAGTGTGTGTGTGGGCAGGGTGTGGGAAGCATCTGCCTGTCTTACCTGAGGGGCACCATCTTCATCCAAGGACCATGGGCTCCTCCTCATCGTTGTCATCAACTTCCATGTCCTCGATGTTTTCGTCCGCATCCACCTCCATCTCCTCGATGGTGTCCTCCTCGTCTACTTCCATGTCCTCAACAGGGGAGGACATGGAAGTAGAGGGGAAGTCCACCTCCATCATCTCTTCCTCATCCATGTCCACTTCCATTGCCTCCACAGTGTCTCTGTCAGTCTGCAAGTGGCAGCACAATCTCCCAGTGGGCTTCCTGTCCCACACCATCCATTCCCACATGGCTGCAGCCTGCCCAAGCCGGGTGCCCCCTGCCTGGCATGGCACTGTACCTCCATGGCCACAGCAGTGCACATCCTGCGGGATTGGCTCTGCAGAGCAGGCGGCAGGAAAAGCCCGGGTAGCAGCAGCACCTCAGCGCTGAGGGTAAGAGCGCAGAGTGAGCAGCAACTGACCCTTGGCAGCTGTTGCAGTGTCTGCTGTGCTCGTTTCCAGGTCCTGGATGTTCCATCTGGAACCCTCTGGGAGCTGTGATGTCACTGAAGTTTCAGGGCCCCACTGCCGTGGGAGATGGGGATGGCAGAATGATCAAATCCTTGAATGGTTTGGCTTGGAAGGGACCTTAAAGGTGATGTCGTTCCAAGCTGAGCAAGCTCCCAGCATAACGGGTTACTGCGGCCACTGTCCCACCTGGCCTTGGACGTTGCTGGGGATGGGGCATCCACAGCCTCTCTGCAGAGGTCCCTGTTTCAGGGACAAGCCCCCTGAGAGTAAAGAACTTCTTCCCATCATCAAATCTCTTCTACCTCTTACAGTTTGATCGCATTCCTCCATGTCCTGTCACTACAGTTCCTGACCAAGTGTGCTCTCCCACTTCCCTGGGTGTGGCTGTTCCTGCAGGGTGACACGTGTAGCTGAACCTGCAGAGAGGAGAGAGAGAAGCCAAGTACCCAGTCAGACAAAGTGGGGAAAGTGGCATGAGGACTGAGGGAAGAAGGATAAAGAAGAGACATGCAAGGTTTTGCGTTGGCTGTGCTGTGGGTTTCATGCCTTTTATTAGAGGCCGGGTTCCCTTGTGCACTCATTTCCTGTGTTTCAGCCTGTCCACAGCCAGCCTCTTTGAGTGACCTGCACTCCCAGAGCTGGGAGCATGCTTGCTTCAACTGCTGGTGAACGAGGTGAGAGAGGGATCTTTGTGTGGATCTGCAAACACTTCAGTGGATTACACTGAAGAGGGTCCAGGAAGGGAGACAAAATGGGGCTGCGCACACAGCGGGAAAATGGCAGGGAGAAATCGGGGTAGCATTGCAGTAAGCCAGGTCCAAAATGCTAAAAGAGAGGGGAAAACATTCTCGAGTGAGTACATATAAGAAAAATACTGCAGTTGAACTGGGTGATACCAACAAAACGTGCTGCATCACCATGAGCCTGGAAATGCCCTTGGGCGAGACCATTGCTTTCAGAGCGATGTCTCTCTTTTACCTTGGTCACTTTGCCCAGAGGTATTACAGTTCCAATGGTCAGCCCCTGGTCCCTCACAACTCCCCCTTTTTGTTGTCTATATGGAAGGCTTCTGCCATAGAGTTTTGCAGGCATTTAGCAAAAAAGGATAATATAACCCACACAATGTTTACAATAAACAAAGTCCACAAAACAGTCTTAACTAAAGATGAAAACCAGCCTTTCGTCACCCAGTGTTTGAAAGTTCCAGTGAACCAGTTGTTGTTGCCTTCCATCTCGTCCTTCTTTCCTTGATCTTTCAGCAGCTGGATGCCCTGGTATACTGACTCCCTATGTGACAACAGGTTGAAAAAACACATGCCTTCAAATGCCTGAGAGGCATGGCCATGGACAAGAAATTGTGGCTTGTCTGTGGAAGCACTCAGCTGACGGCATGCGGCTCAGTGAGGAGCATCCAGTTCTCTGCTGCAGCGGCTACAAACGGCAGCATCCTCTGACTTGGGCTAATTTAGTGTCTGGAGGCTTGGTTGGGCTAAAAGTAAACAGATAAAGAGATTAGAAGGTGAAACATAAGGTCTGGTCCGACTGAGCTTTGTCTTCTGTAAGCCAAGGGTGTGAACACAGCTTATTAGAAGAATCTTATATCAATGCTAAAATATAGCTTTTACAAATGTAAATTCATATATTCTGGTTAGTGGTGTCTGAGCTATCTTGGTCTTGGTGAGTGTGGTCAATGCTGCTTAGGAGATCTTCTTCTGTCCTTCTCCATCTTCTTTCCCAGGCTGCTGCTGTCACTCTTAAGTTTCAATTCTGTTCTTCTGAAGGTGGCTCTGGTGTTTGCCTCACCATTCCCAGAAACAGTTTTAATGTATTTTGCTGGGACCCATCTTGAGAGTGTTGCTGTAGAGACAAGGGCATCTCCTCTTCCCCAAGTAATCAATGGGAAGGTGCCCATGAATTGTTTAGATTCAGGTTCTTTGAGCAACACAGGTGGCTTTTCTTTTAATTGGGCTGCAGTTGAATTAGTAAAATGCCTGATGACTGGGGGAGTTGGCTCCATAAATGAGTTGTTCAAAAAGTTGAGTACATAAAAGGCCTTAACCAGTCTGTGAATGGAAGATAATATCTGGATTACCCCTCTCAGTTGATCAAGGATCCTTTTGATGGATCAGTTGTCCCTCTCGTCTATGGACTGTCCTGTGGTGGAGTGTGGTATGCCTGTGACATGTTTTATACCCCAGTGGTCAGAAATTTGTTGGAATCAGTGCAAGGTATAAGCAAGTGCATTATCAGTTTTAATTTCCTGTGGAAGTGCTAAGGTGGAAAAAACAAAAAAGTAATGTTTTCTAGCATCTTCTGATTTTTCACCAGCATGGGCAGAGGCGAAAATCACACTAGAAAAGACATTGATTTAGAAGTGGATGTATTTTAGTCTGCCAAAGGGGGGTTAATGCGTGATATCTGATTGCAGGATCTGAAGACTCTCTAGTCCTCTTGGATTGACTCCAGCTCTGAGAGAAGCAAGGCCGTGTTCCTGACAATTTGGGCAGGTGGCTATGAGGGATCTTGCTGGGTCTTAGGCAGTTTTGAACATCCTGAGCAGCACAGGAATGTTTTGATGGTAGAATTGGTGTCTGATCCTTGCCTGTCCAAAATCTATGTAAGGCCTATTGCAGTGGTTCAGATGTTTGAAGTAGGCAATTGAGGGGCTCTGGAGTGAGAAGTAAGTATATATTCACAAGGTCTGTTCCTGCAAGGGAGCACAGATGCTCTCTAGCTTTCCTGATTAGTTCTGCAATAACTTTCCTTGGGGTTGGTATTGTTTTAGTAGGTTGGTGTGCTTTGAAAACGGATTCAATTTCTATCAGGGGATCTGAGAAAGTTGCGTCGCATCGATAACAATGTATGGAATATTGGACTTACACCAAGGATTGCCAGGGAGAATGGAAAATTAGGGTGGTGTCTGTGTGCCTGTTTAGTTTGAATCACCCAGGAGACCTTTTGTACAGCTGCTTAGGCCTCCGGTATCAGCGATCGGGGGAATCGAGTCCTTCACTGCCTTTTAGGAGCAGCAGGAACAGTGGCGTGAGATCTTCAGTGGTGATTCCAAGCAATGAAACTTACCCAACAGATGCTTCCACAGAGCGTTTGAAGTTCTGGCAGAATCTTTGGGTTGTCCTTGATGTGCCGTGTTTAGGGTGTGATGGTTCTCTCTTTGCTTTCAGGCCAAGATCCTTCCAGGGGGCTGTCTTTTGGACTTTATCTGCTGCAATGTTAAAACCTTTCTCCTGTACCGCAGTGATGACATCTTGTACGGCAACATCCAAAATGATTTGAGCTCCTGCACAAACGACTGTGTCGTCCATGTAATGCAAAATGATAGCATTAGGATGTTCATTATATGGTCCATATAATGAAAAGCGATTAGCATTAGGGCGAGAGAATTTGGACATCAAGCCATTGAGAAATATTTGGGCTATTCTTCAATTGTTGAGGCAGTGCATTTCACTGGTACCTCTGTAAAGGTGCTTGTCAATTTAGTGATGGAAAAGGCAAACCAGGAGGGTGTCATTGGGCTGCATGGGGGTGTCAAAAAAGGAGTCATTAAGATCTATATCAACCATCTGCCAATAACAGGGTAATCATAGGTACAATTGGACTAAACCTCCCTGAAGTAGCCTTCCTTCACATCTCAACCCGTGCAATCTTCAAAGCAATGCTCTTGCTATGCTCAGGCTCCATCAATCACAGCCTAGATGGCGAACAAGATATCCAAAACATAGGAGGACTCCAAAAGATGCTACCCACAACTACGGCATGGTGCACCATCGGCAATCTCGAGGTATCATGGAGGCTGAGGGCAGGCTGGACTGGAGGGGACCCATGTCCTCAATGACCTCGTTGATTTTCCTGAGGTCCTGCAGGAGCCGCCTCTTGTCTTTGCCAGGCTTTCATATGATAATGACAGGCACATTGCAGGGGCTAGTAGATGGTACAATGTGGCCCACAGGCAGCTGCTCCTGCACGAGGGACTGCAGGGCCTTTAACTTTCTGCCTGGGAGGGGCCACTGATCCACTCATATGAGGTCGTTGGTCTTCCAGGTTGACTGAAGTGTGGCGCTGCTCTGTGGCCCCGTCTAGAAATCCAGAGGTGTAGATAGGATCTCTAGCCCTGTCCCGCTTTGGGAGATGAGGCCTTTCCACAAATTGTTATTGGTGCCTGGGTGATGAATGATCTTACTGTAGCAACTGTACCCTCAGGACCTTCCATGCAGATGGTACCTTGACTCCAGAAGCTGGTAGCGGCTCCCCTGGTAGTGCATAATTCTCCCAGCCCCTGGAACCAGGGGCCATTCTTTTAACCAGTCAGAGATGGAAATTATGGTGACATCAGGTCTTGTATCTAATAGTCCTGAAATACATCGCTATCTCCCTTTTCCTGACAAAGCATACTTTAGAATGGGTCTATTTGGGCCCGTAATCTGTGCCCACAACACCATTGGATCAGTGATGTGGTGATCATGTCAAGTAGGAGGTTGGCTCTGGCTATAACTGTCCCTTTAGGAATGAAAAGGGGAGAGTCTAAGCATAGAGCCTGGACAGTTGTCTCCTGCAAAGATGTCAAGGCGAGTACCTCAGGTAGTAGAGTGAGTGTCTCCATCCCTTCCCTGGTGTTGGTTAAAATCAAAATGTCTCTGGCCTGTTCTTCAGGCCTGTATTTGCTGTCGGAATATGGTGAACATAAATATCGTGGATTGGAATTGAAAAGGCCCCTACCAGCTGCCTTTAGGTTCCAGGGCAGAGCTGTCTTCTGTCGAGTTTTCTGCAGTGATCGAGCTGTCCCGCTGGATCTGAGAAGGTCGCTGTGCTGGTTCACCACGATGGGGAGAGTGGGGTGGAATGGCCTCGCGTTTGGTGTCATTGCGCGGGGCCTTTCTGTGTCTGTGTGGGGTTTCCCGCAGGCCACCGGTTTTGCTGGTGTTGGAAAGCGTGTGGACAAGGAGGGCAGTGAGGGCAGTGGCTGTGACACATAGAAGGTCCCCGGTAATAGTCTGTATTTTTCAAATTCTGTTGAAAATGTCCCATCTCCCTACACTTAAAGCCAGGTCCTTTTTCATGTGTATGTCAGGGAATAACCTGGGAGGCTACTAGCACCTCTACTACACCCTGATTGGTTGCCATAGCTAGGTGGCATCACGGTGTAAGGATGCTGTAAGTGTGCATGCCTTGAGCATTTGTGCAATGGTAGGGTTTGGGCTAAGGAGTAGAGAAGGTAAAATGTCTTTACAGGTGTTGTTAGCATTGGTTTCAGCAAGTTTAGGAGGCAGTACCTTCCTGGCTTTTGGATGTTCAACTTTCTTCTCTATTGCTTGTGGAAGGTGGTCACTAAATTTTTGAAAGGATTGCCCAGGTCCCTGGAGAATGTCTGTGAAATCTAGAGTAGGTGATTCTCCATTGGGTGTCTGCATGAGAACTGTCTTTTCAGCACTTTTATCTCTTCTAACAGAGCTCAGGGAAGGTCTATTGAATGAGATTTAGTGAAATCTTCCTCCCTAGATGGACTAGTGTTAGATGTGCCTGCCTGTCTTCTCTAGCATAGTCTTTTAATAGCTGTTGTATTAGTTTTTCCCCCATTCCTACCCACCGAATCAATTCAGTGGGAGAAAGTCGGATGTGCATAAAATGGCGCAGATCGTGAGCCCCATTACATGTGCAGCAAAGATGGCATTTAACAAATGATTAAAATGTGGTGATCCCCTCCCATGGTGTTTCGCTGCTTTATAAAGATCTTTCATCTCCCGTGTGTGACAGCTTCCCATCAGGGGTTAGCCCCCCCTCTGGTACTGCACCGGTGCTGCTTGTATTTTAGCTACCAATTCCCAGTCCCCCTCTTCAGCTGCCAGCTTCTCCATCCTCTGCCAAGAATCCTCAGGCTCATCCTCCAGGTGACATGAACCTTCCCTCCTCTCTCCAGAAGAGGAAACTTGTCCTTGGCAGAGGAGCGGGGCCTTGGGGTGACTGGCCAGGCCCAGTGGTGTGGGCCTCTGTTAGCCAAGATGGCGGCCTTCCGGTTACCGCCCCTCACATTTCCATCTCTGACAGGGTGAGATCCGCAATGGGGCTGAGTTGGAGGGGGTAGGGCAGCGGGAGTAGGCAAGGAAGCGCTGGATCCCAATGCAGGGGTGGTACCTGACGCAGAGCTGGGACCCACACAGGGGGAGGACACAATAAAAGAGCCGGGGGTGGGAGGGATTTTGACATTGACAACCCCCTCCAGAGGAGGGACTCCATTTTGTGAGCTATCTGAGGGGGATCTAGGGAGGAGAGGTACTGGAGAATGGGTTAGTGTAGAATCCAGGCCAGTGTGATCAGTACAGATGTGGGCAAGGGGTAGAGAAGGAGGGGAGATGGCAGATAGCAGGTGGCTTGTCTGTGCTTTACAGCAGTTTCCATCTCTCACACTTATCTTGGTATCAGTGGGGTCAGGAATGCCAGGGGCAGAACAGAAAGTCTGGGTTGAATATTAGAACTTTGAACCCTTCAGAAAATTCTATAAATCATATGAAAAAGTGGGAAAAATTTTGCAACTCTTCTCACTCCCTGAGTTTTCTAAAAATAGAGACTTTCCCTAACTCAGTCCCAGAATGCTATAAGTTGAACAGAATACACAAAAATGACTGGGAACTCTTTAAAGAGCCGAGGAACAAACGACTTCAAACTTCCCATAGCAAAAGTCTTCCCCTCTAAAAGGAGAACCTCCCTAACTCGAAATTATATATCCCTCTAAGGATTGGATAACTTGTTACGCAGAGCTACCCCTGATGTAAAGGGTGGCCCACCCAGAGGACTAAAACATCACCCAAGGATCCTGCACTGCAGGCGGCTGTGTCCCCATTGATTGCTCTGGTGGCACTGGATGCAGATGTTTCAAAATGTTCCCTGGGCTTCAGTAGCTGAGCCAGCCCTCATCCCTCATACAGCTGGTGGGTGGCGACACTGCATTCAGCAAGCCTTGATAAAACTGATAAAACATTGTATTTTGAGGGCTGTCTCACTTTAATTTGTCATTTTTGTTGTGAGGTAGTATAGTTCCAGTAAATAGGCCCCTGGGCCTGCACAACCCTGTGTCCTCCTGAGATATCATTGCTAGTAAGGAGCTCAGCAGTGCTGAAAGCTGAGGCCTGTCCTTTGTGTTCCCTTTAGGATGGCAGTGGAAGTGCCCTGAGTGCACATTCAGAGGCACCTTCATGGCTTCTCATGCCACAACACCAAAAGTAAATGTGCAAGGTGGCTTCCTTGAACAACATGTAGTCCTTTGAAATATCTACAGGCAGTGGTCTGGAAATGCTTTCTGAGCCTGCTGGTTGGGATCAGCTGTGAGGGGCTGAGGGCTGCCGTGAGCTCAGTGCTGTGTCCCACTGGGAGCAGCCGCATAGGCTCACGTGCAGAGCAGGCACTGCCAGAGGCCCTGGAGATCTCACCTGCCCTGCAGCCACCATTGTCAAGGTGCTGTAAACATCAGCTGGTGCTGACTTTGCCCTTGGACCCTTTGGTTTAGTCACTGTGGGGAATTTCTTTCCTGAAGCCCGTGGGATTTGACCCTGGCAGGTGTGATGGGGATGCTTTGGGAGTGTGGGGCTTTGGGGGCAGGTGGCCGGGCAGGGGCTGAGCTCGGGGCCCTGTTGGGCTCATGGCCACCAGCAGCAGCAGCAGCAGCAGCCCCAGGGCCTGAAGCCCCGTGCCCCCTGCCCAGCACAGGCTGCCCTGTCCCTGCAGCTGTCACCCGAGTGGGGCCCAGGGCCCAGTGGCCGCTGGCAGCAGCAGGAATGCGGGCAGGGTGAGGATGCCCTGGGCCTGGCTTTTGTCTCTGGAACAATGCGGGCTCAGGGCAGTGCAGAGCAGGCTGGGAAGCCGAGCCCAGGGCCTTTGGAGGCTGCAAGGCTGCAAGATCTGTCCTTGCAGCAGCCCAGATGCAGGTGGCCGAGTTGCCAAGGCTGTGGGGGCCTTGAGAGCGTGCAGGTGGATTTTGCATGGCTGTGGTCTCCTGGCAGCTCTGGGCCCAGGAGTGCCTGTGTCGTCTGCAGGAAGGGTGGCTGAAGGTTTGCTGGCTGCTTTGGTGGCATGGCTGCAGGGGCCAGTGCTGTGAGAGCCCCCTGTGTGAGAGCTGGTGAGAGAGCTGAACCCTTGGGGACAGTGCTGCACCCCAGGGCAGGAAGAGCAGCAGTGCCCAGTGCCAGGAGTGGTGTCAGTGGGAGTCCCTGTGCACTGGGACCCCCAGCCCCGGGGTGGCCTTGCCAGCACCCCCAGGGACCTCCAGCCCTGGGAACGTGGAACAAGTGGAACCCACAAGTGCCCAAAGGGTGCCTGTGCCCAAAGGAATGGCCAAGAGAAGTCAGGTTTTTAAAAGAAACGTGATTTATTTGCCGAAGTTCGGCAAACCAAGGATTTACAGAACATGTTTCGTTATAACAATCGTTATAACAACATCAACAGTAATGTACAGGACATATTTACAAGGGATCCGAGGGGCTAACAATCTTCAAAACGTATTTACAGAAAACTTCGAACGTTGAGAACATATTTACAGGAAACTTCAAAAACTTCAAACATATTTACAAAGTCGTGGCTTCTCTGCCATCCTGTGCATGAGTCCTGTAAGAAAGGAAGCAGCAGAGCTCGACTCAGCCGCCAGCACTGGGCCCAGCAGGGCTGGCAGCTGGGCCCCAGGGGCTGGGCCGGGGCCGGCAGGGCTGGCGTGGCCCCAGGCAAGCGCAGGGCAGGCCGGGGCTGGTGCTTGTGGCAGCACAATCCAGGCCCCCTGCGGGCACCGTGTCCCTGAGCGGGCCCATCCAGCCCAGCCCCAGCCTGGCGTCAGGGGACCCAGTGTGTGTGTGGGCAGGGTGTGGGAAGCATCTGCCTGTCTTACCTGTGGGGCACCATCTTCATCCAAGGACCATGGGCTCCTCCTCATCGTTGTCATCAACTTCCATGTCCTCGATGTTTTCGTCCGCATCCACCTCCATCTCCTCGATGGTGTCCTCCTCGTCTACTTCCATGTCCTCAACAGGGGAGGACATGGAAGTAGAGGGGAAGTCCACCTCCATCATCTCTTCCTCATCCATGTCCACTTCCATTGCCTCCACAGTGTCTCTCTCAGTCTGCAAGGGGCAGCACAATCTCCCAGTGGGCTTCCTGTCCCACACCATCCATTCCCACATGGCTGCAGCCTGCCCAAGCCGGGTGCCCCCTGCCTGGCATGGCACTGTACCTCCATGGCCACAGCAGTGCACATCCTGCGGGATTGGCTCTGCAGAGCAGGCGGCAGGAAAAGCCCGGGTAGCAGCAGCAGCTCAGCGCTGAGGGTCAGAGCGCAGAGTGAGCAGCAACTGACCCTTGGCAGCTGTTGCAGTGTCTGCTGTGCTCGTTTCCAGGTCCTGGATGTTCCATCTGGAACCCTCTGGGAGCTGTGATGTCACTGAAGTTTCAGGGCCCCACTGCCGTGGGAGATGGGGATGGCAGAATGATCAAATCCTTGAATGGTTTGGCTTGGAAGGGACCTTAAAGGTGATGTCGTTCCAAGCTGAGCAAGCTCCCAGCATAACGGGTTACTGCGGCCCCTGTCCCACCTGGCCTTGGACGTTGCTGGGGATGGGGCATCCACAGCCTCTCTGCAGAGGTCCCTGTTTCAGGGACAAGCCCCCTGAGAGTAAAGAACTTCTTCCCATCATCAAATCTCCTCTACCTCTTACAGTTTGATCGCATTCCTCCATGTCCTGTCACTACAGTTCCTGACCAAGTGTGCTCTCCCACTTCCCTGGGTGTGGCTGTTCCTGCAGGGTGACACGTGTAGCTGAACCTGCAGAGAGGAGAGAGGGAAGCCAAGTACCCAGTCAGACAAAGTGGGGAAAGTGGCATGAGGACTGAGGGAAGAAGGATAAAGAAGAGACATGCAAGGTTTTGCGTTGGCTGTGCTGTGGGATTCATGCCTTTTATTAGAGGCCGGGTTCCCTTGTGCACTCATTTCCTGTGTTTCAGCCTGTCCACAGCCAGCCTCTTTGAGTGACCTGCACTCCCAGAGCTGGGAGCATGCTTGCTTCAACTGCTGGTGAACGAGGTGAGAGAGGGATCTTTGTGTGGATCTGCAAACACTTCAGTGGATTACACTGAAGAGGGTCCAGGAAGGGAGACAAAATGGGGCTGCGCACACAGCGGGAAAATGGCAGGGAGAAATCGGGGTAGCATTGCAGTAAGCCAGGTCCAAAATGCTAAAAGAGAGGGGAAAACATTCTCGAGTGAGTACATATAAGAAAAATACTGCAGTTGAACTGGGTGATACCAACAAAACGTGCTGCATCACCATGAGCCTGGAAATGCCCTTGGGCGAGACCATTGCTTTCAGAGCGATGTCTCTCTTTTACCTTGGTCACTTTGCCCAGAGGTATTACAGTTCCAATGGTCAGCCCCTGGTCCCTCACAACTCCCCCTTTTTGTTGTCTATATGGAAGGCTTCAGCCATAGAGTTTTGCAGGCATTTAGCATAAAGGATAAAATAACCCACACAATGAATACAATAAACAAAGTCCAGAAAACAGTCTTAACTAAAGATGAAAACCAGCCTTTCGTCACCCAGTGTTTGAAAGTTCCAGTGAACCAGTTGTTGTTGCCTTCCATCTCGTCCTTCTTTCCTTGATCTTTCAGCAGCTGGATGCCCTGGTATACTGACTCCCTATGTGACAACAGGTTGAAAAAACACATGCCTTCAAATGCCTGAGAGGCATGGCCATGGACAAGAAATTGTGGCTTGTCTGTGGAAGCACTCAGCTGACGGCATGCGGCTCAGTGAGGAGCATCCAGTTCTCTGCTGCAGCGGCTACAAACGGCAGCATCCTCTGACTTGGGCTAATTTAGTGTCTGGAGGCTTGGTTGGGCTAAAAGTAAACAGATAAAGAGATTAGAAGGTGAAACATAAGGTCTGGTCCGACTGAGCTTTGTCTTCTGTAAGCCAAGGGTGTGAACACAGCTTATTAGAAGAATCTTATATCAATGCTAAAATATAGCTTTTACAAATGTAAATTCATATATTCTGGTTAGTGGTGTCTGAGCTATCTTGGTCTTGGTGAGTGTGGTCAATGCTGCTTAGGAGATCTTCTTCTGTCCTTCTCCATCTTCTTTCCCAGGCTGCTGCTGTCACTCTTAAGTTTCAATTCTGTTCTTCTGAAGGTGGCTCTGGTGTTTGCCTCACCATTCCCAGAAACAGTTTTAATGTATTTTGCTGGGACCCATCTTGAGAGTGTTGCTGTAGAGACAAGGGCATCTCCTCTTCCCCAAGTAATCAATGGGAAGGTGCCCATGAATTGTTTAGATTCAGGTTCTTTGAGCAACACAGGTGGCTTTTCTTTTAATTGGGCTGCAGTTGAATTAGTAAAATGCCTGATGACTGGGGGAGTTGGCTCCATAAATGAGTTGTTCAAAAAGTTGAGTACATAAAAGGCCTTAACCAGTCTGTGAATGGAAGATAATATCTGGATTACCCCTCTCAGTTGATCAAGGATCCTTTTGATGGATCAGTTGTCCCTCTCGTCTATGGACTGTCCTGTGGTGGAGTGTGGTATGCCTGTGACATGTTTTATACCCCAGTGGTCAGAAATTTGTTGGAATCAGTGCAAGGTATAAGCAAGTGCATTATCAGTTTTGATTTCCTGTGGAAGTGCTAAGGTGGAAAAAACAAAAAAGTAATGTTTTCTAGCATCTTCTGATTTTTCACCAGCATGGGCAGAGGCGAAAATCACACTGGAAAAGACATCGATTTAGAAATGGATGTATTTTAGTCTGCCAAAAGGGGGGTTAATGCGTGATATCTGATTGCAGGATCTGAAGACTCTCTAGTCCTCTTGGATTGACTCCAGCTCTGAGAGAAGCAAGGCCGTGTTCCTGACAATTTGGGCAGGTGGCTATGAGGGATCTTGCTGGGTCTTAGGCAGTTTTGAACATCCTGAGCAGCACAGGAATGTTTTGATGGTAGAATTGGTGTCTGATCCTTGCCTGTCCAAAATCTATGTAAGGCCTATTGCAGTGGTTCAGATGTTTGAAGTAGGCAATTGAGGGGCTCTGGAGTGAGAAGTAAGTATATATTCACAAGGTCTGTTCCTGCAAGGGAGCACAGATGCTCTCTAGCTTTCCTGATTAGTTCTGCAATAACTTTCCTTGGGGTTGGTATTGTTTTAGTAGGTTGGTGTGCTTTGAAAACGGATTCAATTTCTATCAGGGGATCTGAGAAAGTTGCGTCGCATCGATAACAATGTATGGAATATTGGACTTACACCAAGGATTGCCAGGGAGAATGGAAAATTAGGGTGGTGTCTGTGTGCCTGTTTAGTTTGAATCACCCAGGAGACCTTTTGTACAGCTGCTTAGGCCTCCGGTATCAGCGATCGGGGGAATCGAGTCCTTCACTGCCTTTTAGGAGCAGCAGGAACAGTGGCGTGAGATCTTCAGTGGTGATTCCAAGCAATGAAACTTACCCAACAGATGCTTCCACAGAGCGTTTGAAGTTCTGGCAGAATCTTTGGGTTGTCCTTGATGTGCCGTGTTTAGGGTGTGATGGTTCTCTCTTTGCTTTCAGGCCAAGATCCTTCCAGGGGGCTGTCTTTTGGACTTTATCTGCTGCAATGTTAAAACCTTTCTCCTGTACCGCAATGATGACATCTTGTACGGCAACATCCAAAATGATTTGAGCTCCTGCACAAACGACTGTGTCGTCCATGTAATGCAAAATGATAGCATTAGGATGTTCATTATATGGTCCATATAATGAAAAGCGATTAGCATTAGGGCCAGAGAATTTGGACATCAAGCCATTGAGAAATATTTGGGCTATTCTTCAATTGTTGAGGCAGTGCATTTCACTGGTACCTCTGTAAAGGTGCTTGTCAATTTAGTGATGGAAAAGGCAAACCAGGAGGGTGTCATTGGGCTGCATGGGGGTGTCAAAAAAGGAGTCATTAAGATCTATATCAACCATCTGCCAATAACAGGGTAATCATAGGTACAATTGGACTAAACCTCCCTGAAGTAGCCTTCCTTCACATCTCAACCCGTGCAATCTTCAAAGCAATGCTCTTGCTATGCTCAGGCTCCATCAATCACAGCCTAGATGGCGAACAAGATATCTGAAACATTGGAGGACTCCAAAAGATGCTACCCACAACTACGGCATGGTGTACCATCGGCAATCTCGAGGTATCATGGAGGCTGAGGGCAGGCTGGACTGGAGGGGACCCATGTCCTCAATGACCTCGTTGATTTTCCTGAGGTCCTGCAGGAGCCGCCTCTTGTCTTTGCCAGGCTTTCATATGATAATGACAGGCACATTGCAGGGGCTAGTAGATGGTACAATGTGGCCCACAGGCAGCTGCTCCTGCACGAGGGACTGCAGGGCCTTTAACTTTCTGCCTGGGAGGGGCCACTGATCCACTCATATGAGGTCGTTGGTCTTCCAGGTTGACTGAAGTGTGGCGCTGCTCTGTGGCCCCGTCTAGAAATCCAGAGGTGTAGATAGGATCTCTAGCCCTGTCCCGCTTTGGGAGATGAGGCCTTTCCACAAATTGTTATTGGTGCCTGGGTGATGAATGATCTTACTGTAGCAACTGTACCCTCAGGACCTTCCATGCAGATGGTACCTTGACTCCAGAAGCTGGTAGCAGCTCCCCTGGTAGTGCATAATTCTCCCAGCCCCTGGAACCAGGGGCCATTCTTTTAACCAGTCAGAGATGGAAATTATGGTGACATCAGGTCTTGTATCTAATAGTCCTGAAATACATCGCTATCTCCCTTTTCCTGACAAAGCACACTTTAGAATGGGTCTATTTTGGCCCGTAATCTGTACTCACAACACCATTGGATCAGTGATGTGGTGATCATGTCAAGTAGGAGGTTGGCTCTGGCTATAACTGTCCCTTTAGGAATGAAAAGGGGAGAGTCTAAGCATAGAGCCTGGACAGTTGTCTCCTGCAAAGATGTCAAGGCGAGTACCTCAGGTAGTAGAGTGAGTGTCTCCATCCCTTCCCTGGTGTTGGTTAAAATCAAAATGTCTCTGGCCTGTTCTTCAGGCCTGTATTTGCTGTCGGAATATGGTGAACATAAATATCGTGGATTGGAATTGAAAAGGCCCCTACCAGCTGCCTTTAGGTTCCAGGGCAGAGCTGTCTTCTGTCGAGTTTTCTGCAGTGATCGAGCTGTCCCGCTGGATCTGAGAAGGTCGCTGTGCTGGTTCACCACGATGGGGAGAGTGGGGTGGAATGGCCTCGCGTTTGGTGTCATTGCGCGGGGCCTTTCTGTGTCTGTGTGGGGTTTCCCGCAGGCCACCGGTTTTGCTGGTGTTGGAAAGCGTGTGGACAAGGGGGGCAGTGAGGGCAGTGGCTGTGACACATAGAAGGTCCCCGGTAATAGTCTGTATTTTTCAAATTCTGTTGAAAATGTCCCATCTCCCTACACTTAAAGCCAGGTCCTTTTTCATGTGTATGTCAGGGAATAACCTGGGAGGCTACTAGCACCTCTACTACACCCTGATTGGTTGCCATAGCTAGGTGGCATCACGGTGTAAGGATGCTGTAAGTGTGCATGCCTTGAGCATTTGTGCAATGGTAGGGTTTGGGCTAAGGAGTAGAGAAGGTAAAATGTCTTTACAGGTGTTGTTAGCATTGGTTTCAGCAAGTTTAGGAGGCAGTACCTTCCTGGCTTTTGGATGTTCAACTTTCTTCTCTATTGCTTGTGGAAGGTGGTCACTAAATTTTTGAAAGGATTGCCCAGGTCCCTGGAGAATGTCTGTGAAATCTAGAGTAGGTGATTCTCCATTGGGTGTCTGCATGAGAACTGTCTTTTCAGCACTTTTATCTCTTCTAACAGAGCTCAGGGAAGGTCTATTGAATGAGATTTAGTGAAATCTTCCTCCCTAGATGGACTAGTGTTAGATGTGCCTGCCTGTCTTCTCTAGCATAGTCTTTTAATAGCTGTTGTATTAGTTTTTCCCCCATTCCTACCCACCGAATCAATTCAGTGGGAGAAAGTCGGATGTGCATAAAATGGCGCAGATCGTGAGCCCCATTACATGTGCAGCAAAGATGGCATTTAACAAATGATTAAAATGTGGTGATCCCCTCCCATGGTGTTTCGCTGCTTTATAAAGATCTTTCATCTCCCGTGTGTGACAGCTTCCCATCAGGGGTTAGCCCCCCCTCTGGTACTGCACCGGTGCTGCTTGTATTTTAGCTACCAATTCCCAGTCCCCCTCTTCAGCTGCCAGCTTCTCCATCCTCTGCCAAGAATCCTCAGGCTCATCCTCCAGGTGACATGAACCTTCCCTCCTCTCTCCAGAAGAGGAAACTTGTCCTTTGGCAGAGGAGCGGGGCCTTGGGGTGACTGGCCAGGCCCAGTGGTGTGGGCCTCTGTTAGCCAAGATGGCGGCCTTCCGGTTACCGCCCCTCACACTTCCATCTCTGACAGGGTGAGATCCGCAACGGGGCTGAGTTGGAGGGGGTAGGGCAGCGGGAGTAGGCAAGGAAGCGCTGGATCCCAATGCAGGGGTGGTACCTGACGCAGAGCTGGGACCCACACAGGGGGAGGACACAATAAAAGAGCCGGGGGTGGGAGGGATTTTGACATTGACAACCCCCTCCAGAGGAGGGACTCCATTTTGTGAGCTATCTGAGGGGGATCTAGGGAGGAGAGGTACTGGAGAATGGGTTAGTGTAGAATCCAGGCCAGTGTGATCAGTACAGATGTGGGCAAGGGGTAGAGAAGGAGGGGAGATGGCAGATAGCAGGTGGCTTGTCTGTGCTTTACAGCAGTTTCCATCTCTCACACTTATCTTGGTATCAGTGGGGTCAGGAATGCCAGGGGCAGAACAGAAAGTCTGGGTTGAATATTAGAACTTTGAACCCTTCAGAAAATTCTATAAATCATATGAAAAAGTGGGAAAAATTTTGCAACTCTTCTCACTCCCTGAGTTTTCTAAAAATAGAGACTTTCCCTAACTCAGTCCCAGAATGCTATAAGTTGAACAGAATACACAAAAATGACTGGGAACTCTTTAAAGAGCCGAGGAACAAACGACTTCAAACTTCCCATAGCAAAAGTCTTCCCCTCTAAAAGGAGAACCTCCCTAACTCGAAATTATATATCCCTCTAAGGATTGGATAACTTGTTACGCAGAGCTACCCCTGATGTAAAGGGTGGCCCACCCAGAGGACTAAAACATCACCCAAGGATCCTGCACTGCAGGCGGCTGTGTCCCCATTGATTGCTCTGGTGGCACTGGATGCAGATGTTTCAAAATGTTCCCTGGGCTTCAGTAGCTGAGCCAGCCCTCATCCCTCATACAGCTGGTGGGTGGCGACACTGCATTCAGCAAGCCTTGATAAAACTGATAAAACATTGTATTTTGAGGGCTGTCTCACTTTAATTTGTCATTTTTGTTGTGAGGTAGTATAGTTCCAGTAAATAGGCCCCTGGGCCTGCACAACCCTGCGTCCTCCTGAGATATCATTGCTAGTAAGGAGCTCAGCAGTGCTGAAAGCTGAGGCCTGTCCTTTGTGTTCCCTTTAGGATGGCAGTGGAAGTGCCCTGAGTGCACATTCAGAGGCACCTTCATGGCTTCTCATGCCACGACACCAAAAGTAAATGTGCAAGGTGGCTTCCTTGAACAACATGTAGTCCTTTGAAATATCTACAGGCAGTGGTCTGGAAATGCTTTCTGAGCCTGCGGGTTGGGATCAGCTGTGAGGGGCTGAGGGCTGCCGTGAGCTCAGTGCTGTGTCCCACTGGGAGCAGCCGCATAGGCTCACGTGCAGAGCAGGCACTGCCAGAGGCCCTGGAGATCTCACCTGCCCTGCAGCCACCATTGTCAAGGTGCTGTAAACATCAGCTGGTGCTGACTTTGCCCTTGGACCCTTTGGTTTAGTCACTGTGGGGAATTTCTTTCCTGAAGCCCGTGGGATTTGACCCTGGCAGGTGTGATGGGGATGCTTTGGGAGTGTGGGGCTTTGGGGGCAGCTGGCCGGGCAGGGGCTGAGCTCGGGGCCCTGTTGGGCTCATGGCCACCAGCAGCAGGAGCAGCAGCAGCCCCAGGGCCCGAAGCCCCGTGCCCCCTGCCCAGCACAGGCTGCCCTGTCCCTGCAGCTGTCACCCGAGTGGGGCCCAGGGCCCAGTGGCCGCTGGCAGCAGCAGGAATGCGGGCAGGGTGAGGATGCCCTGGCCTGGCTTTTGTCTCTGGAACAATGCGGGCTCAGGGCAGTGCAGAGCAGGCTGGGAAGCAGAGCCCAGGGCCTTTGGAGGCTGCAAGGCTTAAAGATCAGCCCCTGCAGCCGCCCAGATACAGGTGGCCCAGTTGCCAAGGCTGTGGGGGCCTTGAGAGCGTGCAGGTGGATTTTGCATGGCTGTGGCCTGCTGGCAGCTCTGGGCCCAGGAGTGCCTGTGGCTGCAGCAGGAAGGGGGGCTGAAGGTTTGCTGGCTGCTTTGGTGGCATGGCTGCAGGGGCCAGTGCTGTGAGAGGCCCCTGTGTGAGAGCTGGTGAGAGCTGAGCTCTTGGGGACAGCGCTGTGCCCCAGGCCAGGAAGAGCAGCAGCGCCCAGTGCCAGGAGTGGTGTCAGTGGGAGTCCCTGTGCACAGGGACCCCCAGCCCCGGGGTGGCCCTGCCAGCACCGCCAGGGACCTCCAGCCCCGGGAACGTGGAACAAGTGGAACCCACAAGTGTGCAAAGGCTGCCTGTGCCCAAAGGAATGGCCAAGAGAAGTCAGGTTTTTAAAAGAAACGTGATTTATTTGCCGAAGATCGGCAAACCAAGGATTTACAGAACATGTTTCGTTATAACAATCGTTATAACAACATCAACAGTAATGTACAGGACATATTTACAAGGGATCCGAGGGGCTAACAATCTTCAAAACGTATTTACAGGAAACTTCTAACGTATTCAACATATTTACAGGAAACTTCAAAACTTTCAAACGTATTTACAAATGGATTGGATTGGTGCCATCATATTCATGAGTCCTGTAAGAAAGGAAGGAGCAGAGCTGTACTCAGCTGCCAGCACTGGGCCCAGCAGGGCTGGCAGCTGGCACCCAGGGGCTGGGCCGGGGCCGGCAGGGCTGGCGTGGCCCCAGGCAAGCGCAGGGCAGGCCGGGGCTGGTGCTTGTGGCAGCACAATCCAGGCCCCCTGCGGGCACCGTGTCCCTGAGCGGGCCCATCCAGCCCAGCCCCAGCCTGGCATCAGGGGACCCAGTGTGTGTGTGGGCAGGGCGTGGGAAGCATCTGCCTGTCTTACCTGTGGGGCACCATCTTCATCCAAGGACCATGGGCTCCTCTTCATCGTTGTCATCAACTTGCATCTCTTCCGCGTCATCCTCCTCATCCACTTCCATTTCTTCAGTGTTGTCCTCCACCTCTACTTCCATGTCCTCAACAGGGGAGGACATGGAAGTAGAGGGGGAGTCCACCTCCATCATCTCTTCCTCATCCATGTCCACTTCCATTGCCTCCACAGTGTCTCTCTCAGTCTGCAAGGGGCAGCACAATCTCCCAGTGGGCTTCCTGTCCCACACCATCCATTCCCACATGGCTGCAGCCTGCCCAAGCCGGGTGCCCCCTGCCTGGCATGGCACTGTACCTCCATGGCCACAGCAGTGCACATCCTGCGGGATTGGCGCTCCAGAGCCAGTGGTAGGAAAAGCCAAAGAAGCAGCGCTGAGGGTCAGAGCGCAGAGTGAGCAGCAACTGACCCTTGGCAGCCGTTGCAGTGTCTGCTGTGCTTGTTTCCAGGTCCTGGATGTTCCACCTGGAACCCTCTGGGAGCTGTGATGTCACTGAAGATTCAGGGGTGCTGTGCAGTGGCAGATGGGGATGGCAGAATGATCCAATCCTTGAATGGTTTGGCTTGGAAGGGACCTTAAAGATGATCTGATTCCAAGCTGAGCAAGCTCCCAGCATAACGGGTTACTGCGGCCCCTGTCCCACCTGGCCTTGGATGTTGCTGGGGATGGGACATCCACAGCCTCTCTGCACAGGTCGCTGTTTCAGGGACAAGCCCCCTGAGAGTAAAGAACTTCTTCCCATCATCAAATCTCCTCTACCTCTTACAGTTTGATCGCATTCCTCCGCGTCCTGTCACTACAGTTCCTGACCAAGTGTGCTCTCCCACTTCCCTGGGTGTGGCTGTTCCTGCAGGGTGACACGTGTAGCTGAACCTGCAGAGAGGAGAGAGGGAAGCCAAGTACCCAGTCAGACAAAGTGGGGAAAGTGGCATGAGGACTGAGGGAAGAAGGATAAAGAAGAGACATGCAAGGTTTTGCGTTGGCTGTGCTGTGGGTTTCATGCCTTTTATTAGAGGCCGGGTTCCCTTGTGCACTCATTTCCTGTGTTTCAGCCTGTCCACAGCCAGCCTCTTTGAGTGACCTGCACTCCCAGAGCTGGGAGCATGCTTGCTTCAACTGCTGGTGAACGAGGTGAGAGAGGGATCTTTGTGTGGATCTGCAAACACTTCAGTGGATTACACTGAAGAGGGTCCAGGAAGGGAGACAAAATGGGGCTGCGCACACAGCGGGAAAATGGCAGGGAGAAATAGGGGTAGCATTGCAGTAAGCCAGGTCCAAAATGGTACAAGAGAGGGGAGAACATTCTCGAGTGAGTACATATAAGAAAAATACTGCAGTTGAACTGGGTGATACCAACAAAACGTGCTGCATCACCATGAGCCTGGAAATGCCCTTGGGCGAGACCATTGCTTTCAGAGCGATGTCTCTCTTTTACCTTGGTCACTTTGCCCAGAGGTATTACAGCTCCAATGGTCAGCCCCTCGGCCCCCAGAACTTCCCCTTTTTGTTGTCTATAAAGAAGGCTTCAGCCATAGAGTTTTGCAGGCATTTAGCATAAAGGATAAAATAACCCACACAATGAATACAATAAACAAAGTCCAGAAAACAGTCTTAACTAAAGATGAAAACCAGCCTTTCGTCACCCAGTGTTTGAAAGTTCCAGTGAACCAGTTGTTGTTGCCTTCCATCTGGTCCTTCTTTCCTTGATCTTTCAGCAGCTGGATGCCCTGGTATACTGACTCCCTATGTGACAACAGGGTGAAAAAACACATGCCTTCAAATGCCTGAGAGGCATGGCCATGGACAAGAAATTGTGGCCTTTCTGTGGAAGCACTCAGCTGACGGCATGCGGCTCAGTGAGGAGCATCCAGTTCTCTGCTGCAGCGGCTACAAACGGCAGCATCCTCTGACTTGGGCTAATTTAGTGTCTGGAGGCTTGGTTGGGCTAAAAGGAAACAGATAAAGAGATTAGAAGGTGAAACATAAGTTCTGGTCCGACTGAGCTTTGTCTTCTGTAAGCCAAGGGTGTGAACACAGCTTATTAGAAGAATCTTATATCAATGATAAAATACAGCTTTTACAAATGTAAATTCATATATTCTGGTTAGTGGTGTCTGAGCTATCTTGGTCTTGGTGAGTGTGGTCAATGCTGCTTAGGAGATCTTCTTCTGTCCTTCTCCATCTTCTTTCCCAGGCTGCTGCTGTCACTCTTAAGCTTCAATTCTGTTTTTCTGAAGGTGGCTCTGGTGTTTGCCTCACCGTTCCCAGAAACAGTTTTTATATATGTTGCTGGGATCGATCTTAGGAGTGTTGCTGTAGAGACAAGGGCATCTTCTCTTCCCCAAGTAATCAATGGGAAGGTGCCGATAATTTGTTTAGATTCAGGTTCTTTGATTGACACAGGTGGCTTTTCTTTTAATTGGGCTGCAGTTGAATTAGTAAAATGCCTGATGACTGGGGAAGTTGGCTCCATAAATAGGTTGTTCAAAAAGTTGAGTACATAAAAGGCCTTGGCCCGTCTGTGAATGGAAGATAATATCTGGACTACCCCTCTCAGTTGATCAAGGATCCTTTTGATGGCTCAGTGTTCCCTCTCGCCTATGCACTGTCCTGTGGTGGAGTGTGGTATGCCTGTGACATGTTTTATACCCCAGTGGTCAGAAACTTGTTGGAATCAGTGCAAGGTATAAGCAAGTGCATTATCAGTTTTAATTTCCTGTGGAAGTGCTAAGGTGGAAAAAACAAAAAAGTAATGTTTTATAGCATCTTCTGATTTTTCACCAGCATGGGCAGAGGCGAAAATCACACTGGAAAAGACATCCATTTAGAAGTGGATGTATTTTAGTCTGCCAAAAGGGGGGTTAATGTGTGATATCTGATTGCAGGATCTGAAGACTCTCTAGTCCTCTTGGATTGACTCCAGCTCTGAGAGAAGCAAGGCCGTGTTCCTGACAATTTGGGCAGGTGGCTATGAGGGATCTTGCTGGGTCTTAGGCAGTTTTGAACATCCTGAGGAGCACAGAAATGTTTTGATGGTAGACTTGGAGTCTGATCCTTGCCTGTCCAAAATCTATCTAAGGCCTATTGCAGTGGTTCAGATGTTTGAAGTAGGCAATTGAGGGGCTCTTGAGTGAGAAGTAAGCATATATTCACAAGGTCTGTTCCTGCAAGGGAGCACAGACGCTCTCTAGCTTTCCTGATTAGTTCTGCAATAACTTTCTTTGGGGTTGGTATTGTTTTAGTAGGTTGGTGTGCTTTGAAAACGGATTCAATTTCTATCAGGGGATCTGAGAAAGCTGCGTCGCATCGATAACAATGTATGGAATATTGGACTTACACCAAGGATTGCCAGGGAGAATGGAAAATTAGGGTGGTGTCTGTGTGCCTGTTTAGTTTGAATCACCCAGGAGACCTTTTGTACAGCTGCTTAGGCCTCCGTTATCAGTGATCGGGGGAATCGAGTCCTTCACTGCGTTTTAGGAGCAGCAGGAACAGTGGCGTGAGATCTTCAGTGGTGATTCCAAGCAATGAAACTTACCCAACAGATGCTTCCACAGAGCGTTTGGAGTTCTGGCAGAGTCTTTGGGTTGTCCTTGATGTGCCGTGTTTAGGGTGTGATGGTTCTCTCTTTGCTTTCAGGCCAAGATCCTTCCAGGGGGCTGTCTTTTGGACTTTATCTGCTGCAATGTTAAAACCTTTCTCCTGTACCGCAATGATGACATCTTGTACGGCAACATGCAAAATGATTTGAGCTCCTGCACAAACGACTGTGTCGTCCATGTAATGCAAAATGATAGCATTAGGATGTTCATTATATGGTCCATATAATGAAAAGCGATTAGCATTAGGGCCAGAGAATTTGGACATCAAGCCATTGAGAAATATTTGGGCTATTCTTCAATTGTTGAGGCAGTGCATTTCACTGGTACCTCTGTAAAGGTGCTTGTCAATTTAGTGATGGAAAAGGCAAACCAGGAGGGTGTCATTGGGCTGCATGGGGGTGTCAAAAAAGGAGTCATTAAGATCTATATCAACCATCTGCCAATAACAGGGTAATCATAGGTACAATTGGACTAAACCTCCCTGAAGTAGCCTTCCTTCACATCTCAACCCGTGCAATCTTCAAAGCAATGCTCTTGCTATGCTCAGGCTCCATCAATCACAGCCTAGATGGCGAACAAGATATCTGAAACATTGGAGGACTCCAAAAGATGCTACCCACAACTACGGCATGGTGTACCATCGGCAATCTCGAGGTATCATGGAGGCTGAGGGCAGGCTGGACTGGAGGGGACCCATGTCCTCAATGACCTCGTTGATTTTCCTGAGGTCCTGCAGGAGCCGCCTCTTGTCTTTGCCAGGCTTTCATATGATAATGACAGGCACATTGCAGGGGCTAGTAGATGGTACAATGTGGCCCACAGGCAGCTGCTCCTGCACGAGGGACTGCAGGGCCTTTAACTTTCTGCCTGGGAGGGGCCACTGATCCACTCATATGAGGTCGTTGGTCTTCCAGGTTGACTGAAGTGTGGCGCTGCTCTGTGGCCCCGTCTAGAAATCCAGAGGTGTAGATAGGATCTCTAGCCCTGTCCCGCTTTGGGAGATGAGGCCTTTCCACAAATTGTTATTGGTGCCTGGGTGATGAATGATCTTACTGTAGCAACTGTACCCTCAGGACCTTCCATGCAGATGGTACCTTGACTCCAGAAGCTGGTAGCAGCTCCCCTGGTAGTGCATAATTCTCCCAGCCCCTGGAACCAGGGGCCATTCTTTTAACCAGTCAGAGATGGAAATTATGGTGACATCAGGTCTTGTATCTAATAGTCCTGAAATACATCGCTATCTCCCTTTTCCTGACAAAGCACACTTTAGAATGGGTCTATTTTGGCCCGTAATCTGTACTCACAACACCATTGGATCAGTGATGTGGTGATCATGTCAAGTAGGAGGTTGGCTCTGGCTATAACTGTCCCTTTAGGAATGAAAAGGGGAGAGTCTAAGCATAGAGCCTGGACAGTTGTCTCCTGCAAAGATGTCAAGGCGAGTACCTCAGGTAGTAGAGTGAGTGTCTCCATCCCTTCCCTGGTGTTGGTTAAAATCAAAATGTCTCTGGCCTGTTCTTCAGGCCTGTATTTGCTGTCGGAATATGGTGAACATAAATATCGTGGATTGGAATTGAAAAGGCCCCTACCAGCTGCCTTTAGGTTCCAGGGCAGAGCTGTCTTCTGTCGAGTTTTCTGCAGTGATCGAGCTGTCCCGCTGGATCTGAGAAGGTCGCTGTGCTGGTTCACCACGATGGGGAGAGTGGGGTGGAATGGCCTCGCGTTTGGTGTCATTGCGCGGGGCCTTTCTGTGTCTGTGTGGGGTTTCCCGCAGGCCACCGGTTTTGCTGGTGTTGGAAAGCGTGTGGACAAGGGGGGCAGTGAGGGCAGTGGCTGTGACACATAGAAGGTCCCCGGTAATAGTCTGTATTTTTCAAATTCTGTTGAAAATGTCCCATCTCCCTACACTTAAAGCCAGGTCCTTTTTCATGTGTATGTCAGGGAATAACCTGGGAGGCTACTAGCACCTCTACTACACCCTGATTGGTTGCCATAGCTAGGTGGCATCACGGTGTAAGGATGCTGTAAGTGTGCATGCCTTGAGCATTTGTGCAATGGTAGGGTTTGGGCTAAGGAGTAGAGAAGGTAAAATGTCTTTACAGGTGTTGTTAGCATTGGTTTCAGCAAGTTTAGGAGGCAGTACCTTCCTGGCTTTTGGATGTTCAACTTTCTTCTCTATTGCTTGTGGAAGGTGGTCACTAAATTTTTGAAAGGATTGCCCAGGTCCCTGGAGAATGTCTGTGAAATCTAGAGTAGGTGATTCTCCATTGGGTGTCTGCATGAGAACTGTCTTTTCAGCACTTTTATCTCTTCTAACAGAGCTCAGGGAAGGTCTATTGAATGAGATTTAGTGAAATCTTCCTCCCTAGATGGACTAGTGTTAGATGTGCCTGCCTGTCTTCTCTAGCATAGTCTTTTAATAGCTGTTGTATTAGTTTTTCCCCCATTCCTACCCACCGAATCAATTCAGTGGGAGAAAGTCGGATGTGCATAAAATGGCGCAGATCGTGAGCCCCATTACATGTGCAGCAAAGATGGCATTTAACAAATGATTAAAATGTGGTGATCCCCTCCCATGGTGTTTCGCTGCTTTATAAAGATCTTTCATCTCCCGTGTGTGACAGCTTCCCATCAGGGGTTAGCCCCCCCTCTGGTACTGCACCGGTGCTGCTTGTATTTTAGCTACCAATTCCCAGTCCCCCTCTTCAGCTGCCAGCTTCTCCATCCTCTGCCAAGAATCCTCAGGCTCATCCTCCAGGTGACATGAACCTTCCCTCCTCTCTCCAGAAGAGGAAACTTGTCCTTTGGCAGAGGAGCGGGGCCTTGGGGTGACTGGCCAGGCCCAGTGGTGTGGGCCTCTGTTAGCCAAGATGGCGGCCTTCCGGTTACCGCCCCTCACACTTCCATCTCTGACAGGGTGAGATCCGCAACGGGGCTGAGTTGGAGGGGGTAGGGCAGCGGGAGTAGGCAAGGAAGCGCTGGATCCCAATGCAGGGGTGGTACCTGACGCAGAGCTGGGACCCACACAGGGGGAGGACACAATAAAAGAGCCGGGGGTGGGAGGGATTTTGACATTGACAACCCCCTCCAGAGGAGGGACTCCATTTTGTGAGCTATCTGAGGGGGATCTAGGGAGGAGAGGTACTGGAGAATGGGTTAGTGTAGAATCCAGGCCAGTGTGATCAGTACAGATGTGGGCAAGGGGTAGAGAAGGAGGGGAGATGGCAGATAGCAGGTGGCTTGTCTGTGCTTTACAGCAGTTTCCATCTCTCACACTTATCTTGGTATCAGTGGGGTCAGGAATGCCAGGGGCAGAACAGAAAGTCTGGGTTGAATATTAGAACTTTGAACCCTTCAGAAAATTCTATAAATCATATGAAAAAGTGGGAAAAATTTTGCAACTCTTCTCACTCCCTGAGTTTTCTAAAAATAGAGACTTTCCCTAACTCAGTCCCAGAATGCTATAAGTTGAACAGAATACACAAAAATGACTGGGAACTCTTTAAAGAGCCGAGGAACAAACGACTTCAAACTTCCCATAGCAAAAGTCTTCCCCTCTAAAAGGAGAACCTCCCTAACTCGAAATTATATATCCCTCTAAGGATTGGATAACTTGTTACGCAGAGCTACCCCTGATGTAAAGGGTGGCCCACCCAGAGGACTAAAACATCACCCAAGGATCCTGCACTGCAGGCGGCTGTGTCCCCATTGATTGCTCTGGTGGCACTGGATGCAGATGTTTCAAAATGTTCCCTGGGCTTCAGTAGCTGAGCCAGCCCTCATCCCTCATACAGCTGGTGGGTGGCGACACTGCATTCAGCAAGCCTTGATAAAACTGATAAAACATTGTATTTTGAGGGCTGTCTCACTTTAATTTGTCATTTTTGTTGTGAGGTAGTATAGTTCCAGTAAATAGGCCCCTGGGCCTGCACAACCCTGCGTCCTCCTGAGATATCATTGCTAGTAAGGAGCTCAGCAGTGCTGAAAGCTGAGGCCTGTCCTTTGTGTTCCCTTTAGGATGGCAGTGGAAGTGCCCTGAGTGCACATTCAGAGGCACCTTCATGGCTTCTCATGCCACGACACCAAAAGTAAATGTGCAAGGTGGCTTCCTTGAACAACATGTAGTCCTTTGAAATATCTACAGGCAGTGGTCTGGAAATGCTTTCTGAGCCTGCGGGTTGGGATCAGCTGTGAGGGGCTGAGGGCTGCCGTGAGCTCAGTGCTGTGTCCCACTGGGAGCAGCCGCACAGGCTCACGTGCAGAGCAGGCACTGCCAGAGGCCCTGGAGATCTCACCTGCCCTGCAGCCACCATTGTCAAGGTGCTGTAAACATCAGCTGGTGCTGACTTTGCCCTTGGACCCTTTGGTTTAGTCACTGTGGGGAATTTCTTTCCTGAAGCCCGTGGGATTTGACCCTGGCAGGTGTGATGGGGATGCTTTGGGAGTGTGGGGCTTTGGGGGCAGCTGGCCGGGCAGGGGCTGAGCTCGGGGCCCTGTTGGGCTCATGGCCACCAGCAGCAGGAGCAGCAGCAGCCCCAGGGCCCGAAGCCCCGTGCCCCCTGCCCAGCACAGGCTGCCCTGTCCCTGCAGCTGTCACCCGAGTGGGGCCCAGGGCCCAGTGGCCGCTGGCAGCAGCAGGAATGCGGGCAGGGTGAGGATGCCCTGGCCTGGCTTTTGTCTCTGGAACAATGCGGGCTCAGGGCAGTGCAGAGCAGGCTGGGAAGCAGAGCCCAGGGCCTTTGGAGGCTGCAAGGCTTAAAGATCAGCCCCTGCAGCCGCCCAGATACAGGTGGCCCAGTTGCCAAGGCTGTGGGGGCCTTGAGAGCGTGCAGGTGGATTTTGCATGGCTGTGGCCTGCTGGCAGCTCTGGGCCCAGGAGTGCCTGTGGCTGCAGCAGGAAGGGGGGCTGAAGGTTTGCTGGCTGCTTTGGTGGCATGGCTGCAGGGGCCAGTGCTGTGAGAGGCCCCTGTGTGAGAGCTGGTGAGAGCTGAGCTCTTGGGGACAGCGCTGTGCCCCAGGCCAGGAAGAGCAGCAGCGCCCAGTGCCAGGAGTGGTGTCAGTGGGAGTCCCTGTGCACAGGGACCCCCAGCCCCGGGGTGGCCCTGCCAGCACCGCCAGGGACCTCCAGCCCCGGGAACGTGGAACAAGTGGAACCCACAAGTGTGCAAAGGCTGCCTGTGCCCAAAGGAATGGCCAAGAGAAGTCAGGTTTTTAAAAGAAACGTGATTTATTTGCCGAAGATCGGCAAACCAAGGATTTACAGAACATGTTTCGTTATAACAATCGTTATAACAACATCAACAGTAATGTACAGGACATATTTACAAGGGATCCGAGGGGCTAACAATCTTCAAAACGTATTTACAGGAAACTTCTAACGTATTCAACATATTTACAGGAAACTTCAAAACTTTCAAACGTATTTACAAATGGATTGGATTGGTGCCATCATATTCATGAGTCCTGTAAGAAAGGAAGGAGCAGAGCTGTACTCAGCTGCCAGCACTGGGCCCAGCAGGGCTGGCAGCTGGCACCCAGGGGCTGGGCCGGGGCCGGCAGGGCTGGCGTGGCCCCAGGCAAGCGCAGGGCAGGCCGGGGCTGGTGCTTGTGGCAGCACAATCCAGGCCCCCTGCGGGCACCGTGTCCCTGAGCGGGCCCATCCAGCCCAGCCCCAGCCTGGCATCAGGGGACCCAGTGTGTGTGTGGGCAGGGCGTGGGAAGCATCTGCCTGTCTTACCTGTGGGGCACCATCTTCATCCAAGGACCATGGGCTCCTCTTCATCGTTGTCATCAACTTGCATCTCTTCCGCGTCATCCTCCTCATCCACTTCCATTTCTTCAGTGTTGTCCTCCACCTCTACTTCCATGTCCTCAACAGGGGAGGACATGGAAGTAGAGGGGGAGTCCACCTCCATCATCTCTTCCTCATCCATGTCCACTTCCATTGCCTCCACAGTGTCTCTCTCAGTCTGCAAGGGGCAGCACAATCTCCCAGTGGGCTTCCTGTCCCACACCATCCATTCCCACATGGCTGCAGCCTGCCCAAGCCGGGTGCCCCCTGCCTGGCATGGCACTGTACCTCCATGGCCACAGCAGTGCACATCCTGCGGGATTGGCGCTCCAGAGCCAGTGGTAGGAAAAGCCAAAGAAGCAGCGCTGAGGGTCAGAGCGCAGAGTGAGCAGCAACTGACCCTTGGCAGCCGTTGCAGTGTCTGCTGTGCTTGTTTCCAGGTCCTGGATGTTCCACCTGGAACCCTCTGGGAGCTGTGATGTCACTGAAGATTCAGGGGTGCTGTGCAGTGGCAGATGGGGATGGCAGAATGATCCAATCCTTGAATGGTTTGGCTTGGAAGGGACCTTAAAGATGATCTGATTCCAAGCTGAGCAAGCTCCCAGCATAACGGGTTACTGCGGCCCCTGTCCCACCTGGCCTTGGATGTTGCTGGGGATGGGACATCCACAGCCTCTCTGCACAGGTCGCTGTTTCAGGGACAAGCCCCCTGAGAGTAAAGAACTTCTTCCCATCATCAAATCTCCTCTACCTCTTACAGTTTGATCGCATTCCTCCGCGTCCTGTCACTACAGTTCCTGACCAAGTGTGCTCTCCCACTTCCCTGGGTGTGGCTGTTCCTGCAGGGTGACACGTGTAGCTGAACCTGCAGAGAGGAGAGAGGGAAGCCAAGTACCCAGTCAGACAAAGTGGGGAAAGTGGCATGAGGACTGAGGGAAGAAGGATAAAGAAGAGACATGCAAGGTTTTGCGTTGGCTGTGCTGTGGGTTTCATGCCTTTTATTAGAGGCCGGGTTCCCTTGTGCACTCATTTCCTGTGTTTCAGCCTGTCCACAGCCAGCCTCTTTGAGTGACCTGCACTCCCAGAGCTGGGAGCATGCTTGCTTCAACTGCTGGTGAACGAGGTGAGAGAGGGATCTTTGTGTGGATCTGCAAACACTTCAGTGGATTACACTGAAGAGGGTCCAGGAAGGGAGACAAAATGGGGCTGCGCACACAGCGGGAAAATGGCAGGGAGAAATAGGGGTAGCATTGCAGTAAGCCAGGTCCAAAATGGTACAAGAGAGGGGAGAACATTCTCGAGTGAGTACATATAAGAAAAATACTGCAGTTGAACTGGGTGATACCAACAAAACGTGCTGCATCACCATGAGCCTGGAAATGCCCTTGGGCGAGACCATTGCTTTCAGAGCGATGTCTCTCTTTTACCTTGGTCACTTTGCCCAGAGGTATTACAGCTCCAATGGTCAGCCCCTCGGCCCCCAGAACTTCCCCTTTTTGTTGTCTATAAAGAAGGCTTCAGCCATAGAGTTTTGCAGGCATTTAGCATAAAGGATAAAATAACCCACACAATGAATACAATAAACAAAGTCCAGAAAACAGTCTTAACTAAAGATGAAAACCAGCCTTTCGTCACCCAGTGTTTGAAAGTTCCAGTGAACCAGTTGTTGTTGCCTTCCATCTGGTCCTTCTTTCCTTGATCTTTCAGCAGCTGGATGCCCTGGTATACTGACTCCCTATGTGACAACAGGGTGAAAAAACACATGCCTTCAAATGCCTGAGAGGCATGGCCATGGACAAGAAATTGTGGCCTTTCTGTGGAAGCACTCAGCTGACGGCATGCGGCTCAGTGAGGAGCATCCAGTTCTCTGCTGCAGCGGCTACAAACGGCAGCATCCTCTGACTTGGGCTAATTTAGTGTCTGGAGGCTTGGTTGGGCTAAAAGGAAACAGATAAAGAGATTAGAAGGTGAAACATAAGTTCTGGTCCGACTGAGCTTTGTCTTCTGTAAGCCAAGGGTGTGAACACAGCTTATTAGAAGAATCTTATATCAATGATAAAATACAGCTTTTACAAATGTAAATTCATATATTCTGGTTAGTGGTGTCTGAGCTATCTTGGTCTTGGTGAGTGTGGTCAATGCTGCTTAGGAGATCTTCTTCTGTCCTTCTCCATCTTCTTTCCCAGGCTGCTGCTGTCACTCTTAAGCTTCAATTCTGTTTTTCTGAAGGTGGCTCTGGTGTTTGCCTCACCGTTCCCAGAAACAGTTTTTATATATGTTGCTGGGATCGATCTTAGGAGTGTTGCTGTAGAGACAAGGGCATCTTCTCTTCCCCAAGTAATCAATGGGAAGGTGCCGATAATTTGTTTAGATTCAGGTTCTTTGATTGACACAGGTGGCTTTTCTTTTAATTGGGCTGCAGTTGAATTAGTAAAATGCCTGATGACTGGGGAAGTTGGCTCCATAAATAGGTTGTTCAAAAAGTTGAGTACATAAAAGGCCTTGGCCCGTCTGTGAATGGAAGATAATATCTGGACTACCCCTCTCAGTTGATCAAGGATCCTTTTGATGGCTCAGTGTTCCCTCTCGCCTATGCACTGTCCTGTGGTGGAGTGTGGTATGCCTGTGACATGTTTTATACCCCAGTGGTCAGAAACTTGTTGGAATCAGTGCAAGGTATAAGCAAGTGCATTATCAGTTTTAATTTCCTGTGGAAGTGCTAAGGTGGAAAAAACAAAAAAGTAATGTTTTATAGCATCTTCTGATTTTTCACCAGCATGGGCAGAGGCGAAAATCACACTGGAAAAGACATCCATTTAGAAGTGGATGTATTTTAGTCTGCCAAAAGGGGGGTTAATGTGTGATATCTGATTGCAGGATCTGAAGACTCTCTAGTCCTCTTGGATTGACTCCAGCTCTGAGAGAAGCAAGGCCGTGTTCCTGACAATTTGGGCAGGTGGCTATGAGGGATCTTGCTGGGTCTTAGGCAGTTTTGAACATCCTGAGGAGCACAGAAATGTTTTGATGGTAGACTTGGAGTCTGATCCTTGCCTGTCCAAAATCTATCTAAGGCCTATTGCAGTGGTTCAGATGTTTGAAGTAGGCAATTGAGGGGCTCTTGAGTGAGAAGTAAGCATATATTCACAAGGTCTGTTCCTGCAAGGGAGCACAGACGCTCTCTAGCTTTCCTGATTAGTTCTGCAATAACTTTCTTTGGGGTTGGTATTGTTTTAGTAGGTTGGTGTGCTTTGAAAACGGATTCAATTTCTATCAGGGGATCTGAGAAAGCTGCGTCGCATCGATAACAATGTATGGAATATTGGACTTACACCAAGGATTGCCAGGGAGAATGGAAAATTAGGGTGGTGTCTGTGTGCCTGTTTAGTTTGAATCACCCAGGAGACCTTTTGTACAGCTGCTTAGGCCTCCGTTATCAGTGATCGGGGGAATCGAGTCCTTCACTGCGTTTTAGGAGCAGCAGGAACAGTGGCGTGAGATCTTCAGTGGTGATTCCAAGCAATGAAACTTACCCAACAGATGCTTCCACAGAGCGTTTGGAGTTCTGGCAGAGTCTTTGGGTTGTCCTTGATGTGCCGTGTTTAGGGTGTGATGGTTCTCTCTTTGCTTTCAGGCCAAGATCCTTCCAGGGGGCTGTCTTTTGGACTTTATCTGCTGCAATGTTAAAACCTTTCTCCTGTACCGCAATGATGACATCTTGTACGGCAACATGCAAAATGATTTGAGCTCCTGCACAAACGACTGTGTCGTCCATGTAATGCAAAATGATAGCATTAGGATGTTCATTATATGGTCCATACAATGAAAAGCGATTAGCATTAGGGCGAGAGAATTTGGACATCAAGCCATTGAGAAATATTTGGGCTATTCTTCAATTGTTGAGGCAGTGCATTTCACTGGTACCTCTGTAAAGGTGCTTGTCAATTTAGTGATGGAAAAGGCAAACCAGGAGGGTGTCATTGGGCTGCAAGGGGGTGTCAAAAAAGGAGTCATTAAGATCTATATCAACCATCTGCCAATAACAGGGTAATCATAGGTACAATTGGACTAAACCTCCCTGAAGTAGCCTTCCTTCACATCTCAACCCGTGCAATCTTCAAAGCAATGCTCTTGCTATGCTCAGGCTGCATCAATCACAGCCTAGATGGCGAACAAGATATCCGAAACATTGGAGGACTCCAAAAGATGCTACCCACAACTACGGCATGGTGCACCATCGGCAATCTCGAGGTATCATGGAGGCTGAGGGCAGGCTGGACTGGAGGGGACCCATGTCCTCAATGACCTCGTTGATTTTCCTGAGGTCCTGCAGGAGCCGCCTCTTGTCTTTGCCAGGCTTTCATATGATAATGACAGGCACATTGCAGGGGCTAGTAGATGGTACAATGTGGCCCACAGGCAGCTGCTCCTGCACGTGGGACTGCAGGGCCTTTAACTTTCTGCCTGGGAGGGGCCACTGATCCACTCATATGGGGTCGTTGGTCTTCCAGGTTGACTGAAGTGTGGTGCTGCTCTGTGGCCCTGTCTAGAAATCCAGAGGTGTAGATAGGATCTCTAGCCTTGTTTTCGCTTTGGGAGATGAGGCCTTTCCACAAATTGTTATTGGTGCCTGGGTGATGAATGATCTTACTGTAGCAACTGTACCCTCAGGACCTTCCATGCAGATGGTACCTTGACTCCAGAAGCTGGTAGTGGCTCCCCTGGTAGTGAATAATTCTCCCAGCCGCTGGAACCAGGGGCCATTCTTTTAACCAGTCAGAGATGGAAATTATGGTGACATCAGGTCTTGTATCTAATAGTCCTGAAATACATCGCTATCTCCCTTTTCCTGACAAAGCACACTTTAGAATGGGTCTATTTGGGCCCGTAATCTGGTCCACAACACCATTGGATCAGTGATGTGGTGATCATGTCAAGTAGGAGGTTGGCTCTGGCTATAACTGTCCCTTTAGGAATAAAAAGGGGAGAGTCTAAGCATAGAGCCTGGACAGTTGTCTCTTGCAAAGATGTCAAGGCGAGTACCTCAGGTAGTAGAGTGAGTGTCTCCATCCCTTCCCTGGTGTTGGTTAAAATCAAAATGTCTCTGGCCTGTTCTTCAGGCCTGTATTTGCTGTCGGAATATGGTGAACATAAATATCGTGGATTGGAATTGAAAAGGCCCCTACCAGCTGCCTTTAGGTTCCAGGGCAGAGCTGTCTTCTGTCGAGTTTTCTGCAGTGATCGAGCTGTCCCGCTGGATCTGAGAAGGTCGCTGTGCTGGTTCACCACGATGGGGAGAGTGGGGTGGAATGGCCTCGCGTTTGGTGTCATTGCGCGGGGCCTTTCTGTGTCTGTGTGGGGTTTCCCGCAGGCCACCGGTTTTGCTGGTGTTGGAAAGCGTGTGGACAAGGAGGGCAGTGAGGGCAGTGGCTGTGACACATAGAAGGTCCCTGGTAATAGTCTGTATTTTTCAAATTCTGTTGAAAATGTCCCATCTCCCTACACTTAAAGCCAGGTCCTTTTTCATGTGTATGTCAGGGAATAACCTGGGAGGCTACTAGCACCTCTACTACACCCTGATTGGTTGCCATAGCTAGGTGGCATCACGGTGTAAGGATGCTGTAAGTGTGCATGCCTTGAGCATTTGTGCAATGGTAGGGTTTGGGCTAAGGAGTAGAGAAGGTAAAATGTCTTTACAGGTGTTGTTAGCATTGGTTTCAGCAAGTTTAGGAGGCAGTACCTTCCTGGCTTTTGGATGTTCAACTTTCTTCTCTATTGCTTGTGTAAGGTGGTCAATAAATTTTTGAAAGGATTGCCCAGGTCCCTGGAGAATGTCTGTGAAATCTAGAGTAGGTGATTCTCCATTGGGTGTCTGCATGAGAACTGTCTTTTCAGCACTTTTATCTCTTCTAACAGAGCTCAGGGAAGGTCTATTGAATGAGATTTAGTGAAATCTTCCTCCCTAGATGGACTAGTGTTAGATGTGCCTGCCTGTCTTCTCTAGCATAGTCTTTTAATAGCTGTTGTATTAGTTTTTCCCCCATTCCTACCCACCGAATCAATTCAGTGGGAGAAAGTCGGATGTGCATAAAATGGCGCAGATCGTGAGCCCCATTACATGTGCAGCAAAGATGGCATTTAACAAATGATTAAAATGTGGTGATCCCCTCCCATGGTGTTTCGCTGCTTTATAAAGATCTTTCATCTCCCGTGTGTGACAGCTTCCCATCAGGGGTTAGCCCCCCCTCTGGTACTGCACCGGTGCTGCTTGTATTTTAGCTACCAATTCCCAGTCCCCCTCTTCAGCTGCCAGCTTCTCCATCCTCTGCCAAGAATCCTCAGGCTCATCCTCCAGGTGACATGAACCTTCCCTCCTCTCTCCAGAAGAGGAAACTTGTCCTTTGGCAGAGGAGCGGGGCCTTGGGGTGACTGGCCAGGCCCGGTGGTGTGGGCCTCTGTTAGCCAAGATGGCGGCCTTCCGGTTACCGCCCCTCACACTTCCATCTCTGACAGGGTGGGATCCGCAACGGGGCTGAGTTGGAGGGGGTAGCGCAGCGGGAGTAGGCAAGGAAGCGCTGGATCCCAATGCAGGGGTGGTACCTGACGCAGAGCTGGGACCCACACAGGGGGAGGACACAATAAAAGAGCCGGGGGTGGGAGGGATTTTGACATTGACAACCCCCTCCAGAGGAGGGACTCCATTTTGTGAGCTATCTGAGGGGGATCTAGGGAGGAGAGGTACTGGAGAATGGGTTAGTGTAGAATCCAGGCCAGTGTGATCAGTACAGATGTGGGCAAGGGGTAGAGAAGGAGGGGAGATGGCAGATAGCAGGTGGCTTGTCTGTGCTTTACAGCAGTTTCCATCTCTCACACTTATCTTAGTATCAGTGGGATCAGGAATGCCAGGGGCAGAACAGAAAGTCTGGGTTGAATATTAGAACTTTGAACCCTTCAGAAAACTCTATAAATCATATGAAAAAGTGGGAAAAATTTTGCAACTCTTCTCACTCCCTGAGTTTTCTAAAAATAGAGACTTTCCCTAACTCAGTCCCAGAATGCTATAAGTTGAACAGAATACACAAAAATGACTGGGAACTCTTTAAAGAGCCGAGGAACAAACGACTTCAAACTTCCCATAGCAAAAGTCTTCCCCTCTAAAAGGAGAACCTCCCTAACTCGAAATTATATATCCCTCTAAGGATTGGATAACTTGTTATGCAGAGCTACCCCTGATGTAAAGGGTGGCCCACCCAGAGGACTAAAACATCACCCAAGGATCCTGCACTGCAGGCGGCTGTGTCCCCATTGATTGCTCTGGTGGCGCTGGATGCAGATGTTTCAAAATGTTCCCTGGGCTTCAGTAGCTGAGCCAGCCCTCATCCCTCATACAGCTGGTGGGTGGCGACACTGCATTCAGCAAGCCTTGATAAAACTGATAAAACATTGTATTTTGAGGGCTGTCTCACTTTAATTTGTCATTTTTGTTGTGAGGTAGTATAGTTCCAGTAAATAGGCCCCTGGGCCTGCACAACCCTGTGTCCTCCTGAGATATCATTGCTAGTAAGGAGCTCAGCAGTGCTGAAAGCTGAGGCCTGTCCTTTGTGTTCCCTTTAGGATGGCAGTGGAAGTGCCCCGAGTGCACATTCAGAGGCACCTTCATGGCTTCTCATGCCACAACACCAAAAGTAAATGTGCAAGGTGGCTTCCTTGAACAACATGTAGTCCTTTGAAATATCTACAGGCAGTGGTCTGGAAATGCTTTCTGAGCCTGCTGGTTGGGATCAGCTGTGAGGGGCTGAGGGCTGCCGTGAGCTCAGTGCTGTGTCCCACTGGGAGCAGCCGCATAGGCTCACGTGCAGAGCAGGCACTGCCAGAGGCCCTGGAGATCTCACCTGCCCTGCAGCCACCATTGTCAAGGTGCTGTAAACATCAGCTGGTGCTGACTTTGCCCTTGGACCCTTTGGTTTAGTCACTGTGGGGAATTTCTTTCCTGAAGCCCATGGGATTTGACCCTGGCAGGTGTGATGGGGATGCTTTGGGAGTGTGGGGCTTTGGGGGCAGGTGGCCGGGCAGGGGCTGAGCTCGGGGCCCTGTTGGGCTCATGGCCACCAGCAGCAGCAGCAGCAGCAGCCCCAGGGCCCGAAGCCCCGTGCCCCCTGCCCAGCACAGGCTGCCCTGTCCCTGCAGCTGTCACCCGAGTGGGGCCCAGGGCCCAGTGGCCGCTGGCAGCAGCAGGAATGCGGGCAGGGTGAGGATGCCCTGGCTTGGCTTTTGTCTCTGGAACAATGCGGGCTCAGGGCAGTGCAGAGCAGGCTGGGAAGCAGAGCCCAGGGCCTTTGGAGGCTGCAAGGCTGCAAGATCTGTCCTTGCAGCAGCCCAGATACAGGTGGCCCAGTTGCCAAGGCTGTGGTGGCCTTGAGAGCGTGCAGGTGGATTTTGCATGGCTGTGGTCTCCTGGTGGCTCTGGGCCCAGGAGTCCCTGTGTCTTCTTCAGGAAGGTTGGCTGAAGGTTTGCTGGCTGCTTTGGTGGCATGGCTGCAGGGGCCAGTGCTGTGAGAGCCCCCTGTGTGAGAGCTGGTGAGAGAGCTGAACCCTTGGGGACAGCGCTGTGCCCCAGGCCAGGAAGAGCAGCAACACCCAGTGCCAGGAGTGGTGTCAGTGGGAGCCCCTGTGCACTGGGACCCCCAGCCCCGGGGTGGCCCTGCCAGCACCCCCAGGCACCTCCAGCCCTGGGAACGTGGAACAAGTGGAACCCACAAGTGCCCAAAGGGTGCCTGTGCCCAAAGGAATGGCCAAGAGAAGTCAGGTTTTTAAAAGAAACGTGATTTATTTGCCGAAGATCGGCAAACCAAGGATTTACAGAACATGTTTCGTTATAACAATCGTTATAACAACATCAACAGTAATGTACAGGACATATTTACAAGGGATCCGAGGGGCTAACAATCTTCAAAACGTATTTACAAGAAACTTCAAACGTAATGAACGTATTTACAGGAAACTTCTAATCTTCAAAACGTATTTACAAATGGATTGGATTGGTGCCATCATGTTCATGAGTCCTGTAAGAAAGGAAGGAGCAGAGCTGTACTCAGCTGCCAGCACTGGGCCCAGCAGGGCTGGCAGCTGGCACCCAGGGGCTGGGCCGGGGCCGGCAGGGCTGGCGTGGCCCCAGGCAAGCGCAGGGCAGGCCGGGACTGGTGCTTGTGGCAGCACAATCCAGGCCCCCTGCGGGCACCGTGTCCCTGAGCGGGCCCATCCAGCCCAGCCCCAGCCTGGCGTCAGGGGACCCAGTGTGTGTGTGGGCAGGGCGTGGGAAGCATCTGCCTGTCTTACCTGTGGGGCACCATCTTCATCCAAGGACCATGGGCTCCTCCTCATCATTGTCATCAACTTCCATGTCCTCGATGTTTTCGTCCGCATCCACCTCCATCTCCTCGATGGTGTCCTCCTCGTCTACTTCCATGTCCTCAACAGGGGAGGACATGGAAGTAGATGAGGAGTCCACCTCCATCATGTCATCCTCATCCAGCGCCAGGTCCACTTCCATTGCCTCCACAGTGTCTCTCTCAGTCTGCAAGTGGCAGCACAATCTCCCAGTGGGCTTCCTGTCCCACACCATCCATTCCCACATGGCTGCAGCCTGCCCAAGCCGGGTGCCCCCTGCCTGGCATGGCACTGTACCTCCATTGGCACAGGAGAGCTCACTGTGCTTGGATTCGCGCTCCAGAGCAGGTGGCAGGAAAAGCCCGGGTAGCAGCAGCAGCTCAGCGCTGAGGGTCAGAGCGCAGAGTGAGCAGCAACTGACCCTTGGCAGCCGTTGCAGTGTCTGCTGTGCTCGTTTCCAGGTCCTGGATGTTCCACCTGGAACCCTCTGGGAGCTGTGATGTCACTGAAGATTCAGGGGTGCTGTGCAGTGGCAGATGGGGATGGCAGAATGATCCAATCCTTGAATGGTTTGGCTTGGAAGGGACCCTTAAGGTGATGTGATTCCAAGCTGAGCAAGCTCCCAGCATAACGGGTTACTGCGGCCCCTGTCCCACCTGGCCTTGGATGTTGCTGGGGATGGGGCATCCACAGCCTCTCTGCACAGGTCCCTGTGTCAGGGACAGGCACCCTGAGAGTAAAGAACTTCTTCCCATCCTCAAATCTCTTCCACCTCTTGGGGCTTGATCCCATTCTCCCGTGCCCTTTCAGTATATTTCCTGACCAAGTGTGCTCTCCCACTTCCCTGTGGGTCAGGGTGTTCCTGCAGGGTCACACGTGTGGCTGAACCTGCAGACAGGAGAGAGAGGTCCAAATTCCCAGTCAGAGAAAATGGGGAAAGTGACACAAGAGATGAGAGAATGAGGAAATAAAGGATACATGCACGGCATTGGTTTGTGTGGCCTGTGGGATTCATGCCTTTTATTAGAGGCCAGGTTCCCTTGTGCACTCAGTTCCTGTGTTTCAGCCTGTCCACGGCCAGCCTCTTTGAGCAACCTGCACTCCCAGAGCTGGGAGCACGCTTGCTTAAACTGCTGGTGGAAAAGGCGAGTGAGGGATCTATGTGTGGAAGTGCAAACACTGTGGATTGCCCTGAAGAGGGTCCAGGTAGTGAGACAAAATGGGGCTGGGCAGACAGTTGGAAAATGGGGGAGAAAAGCAGAGGTGCAATGCAGTAAGCCTCGACCAAAATGGTACAATAGAGGGGAGAACATTCTTGGAGGAGTACATATAAGGAAAATGCAGCAGTTGAACTGGGTGATATCACCAAAACGTGCTGCATTACCATGAGCCTGGAAATGCCCATGGGCGAGACCATTGCATTCAGAGCGATGTCTCTCTTTTACCTTGGTCACTTTGCCCAGAGGTATTACAGCTCCAATGGTAGGCCCCTGGTCCCTCACAACTCCCCCTTTTTGTTGTCTATATGGAAGGCTTCTGCCACAGAATTTTGCAGGCATTTAGCAAAAAAGGATAATATAACCCACACAATGATTACAATAAAAAAAAGTCCACAAAACAGTCTTAACTAAAGATGAAAACCAGCCTTTCGTCACCCAGTGTTTGAAAGTTCCAGTGAACCAGTTGTTGTTGCCTTCCATCTGGACCTTCTTTCCTTGATCTTTCAGCAGCTGGATGCCCTGGTATACTGACTCCCTATGTGACAAGAGGTTGAAAAAACACATGCCTTCAAATGCCTGAGAGGCATGGCCATGGACAAGAAATTGTGGCCTTTCTGTGGAAGCACTCAGCTGACGGCATGCGGCTCAGTGAGGAGCATCCAGTTCTCTGCTGCAGCGGCTACAAACGGCAGCATCCTCTGACTTGGGCTAATTTAGTGTCTGGAGGCTTGGTTGGGCTAAAAGTAAACAGATAAAGAGATTAGAAGATGAAACTTAAGTTGTGTTCCCACTAAACTTTCTCTTCTGTAAGCCAAGGGTGTGAACACAGCTTATTAGAAGAATCATATATCAATGATAAAATATAGCTTTTACAAATGTAAATTCATATATCCTGGTTAGTGGTGTCTGAGCTATCTTGGTCTTGGTGAGTGTGGTCAATGCTGCTTAGGAGATCTTCTGTCCTTCTCCATCTTCTTTCCCAGGCTGCTGCTGTCACTCTTAAGCTTCAATTCTGTTCTTCTGAAGGTGGCTCTGGTGTTTGCCTCACCGTTCCCAGAAACAGTTTTAATGTATTTTGCTGGGACCCATCTTGAGAGTGTTGCTGTAGAGACAAGGGCATCTTCTCTTCCCCAAGTAATTAATGGGTAGGTGCCCATAAATTGTTTAGATTCAGGTTCTTTGAGCAACACAGGTGGCTTTTCTTTTACTTGGGCTGCAGTTGAATTAGTAAAATGCCTGATGACTGGGGGAGTTGGCTCCATAAATGAGTTGTTCAAAAAGTTGAGTACATAAAAGGCCTTAACCAGTCTGTCAATGGAAGATAATATCTGGATTACCCCTCTCAGTTGATCAAGGATCCTTTTGATGGATCAGTTGTCCCTCTCGTCTATGGACTGTCCTGTGGTGGAGTGTGGTATGCCTGTGACATGTTCTATACCCCAGTGGTCAGAAACTTGTTGGAATCAGTGCAAGGTATAAGCAAGTGCATTATCAGTTTTAATTTCCTGTGGAAGTGCTAAGGTGGAAAAAACAAAAAAGTAATGTTTTATAGCATCTTCTGATTTTTCACCAGCATGGGCAGAGGCGAAAATCACACTGGAAAAGACATCCATTTAGAAGTGGATGTATTTTAGTCTGCCAAAAGGGTGGTTAATGTGTGATATCTGATTGCAGGATCTGAAGACTCTCTAGTCCTCTTGGATTGACTCCAGCTCTGAGAGAAGCAAGGCCGTGTTCCTGACAATTTGGGCAGGTGTCTACGAGGGTTCTTGCTGGGTCTTAGGCAGTTTTGAACATCCTGAGCAGCACAGGAATGTTTTGATGGTAGAATTGGTGTCTGATCCTTGCCTGTCCAAAATCTATCTAAGGCCTATTGCAGTGGTTCAGATGTTTGAAGTAGGCAATTGAGGGGCTCTTGAGTGAGAAGTAAGCATATATTCACAAGGTCTGTTCCTGCAAGGGAGCACAGACGCTCTCTAGCTTTCCTGATTAGTTCTGCAATAACTTTCTTTGGGGTTGGTATTGTTTTAGTAGGTTGGTGTGCTTTGAAAACGGATTCAATTTCTATCAGGGGATCTGAGAAAGTTGCGTCGCATCGATAACAATGTATGGAATATTGGACTTACACCAAGGATTGCCAGGGAGAATGGAAAGTTAGGGTGGTGTCTGTGTGCCTGTTTAGTTTGAATCACCCAGGAGACCTTTTGTACAGCTGCTTAGGCCTCCGTTATCAGTGATCGGGGGAATCGAGTCCTTCACTGCGTTTTAGGAGCAGCAGGAACAGTGGCGTGAGATCTTCAGTGGTGATTCCAAGCAATGAAACTTACCCAACAGATGCTTCCACAGAGCGTTTGGAGTTCTGGCAGAGTCTTTGGGTTGTCCTTGATGTGCCGTGTTTAGGGTGTGATGGTTCTCTCTTTGCTTTCAGGCCAAGATCTTTCCAGGGGGCTGTCTTTTGGACTTTATCTGCTGCAATGTTAAAACCTTTCTCCTGTACCGCAATGATGACATCTTGTACGGCAACATCCAAAATGATTTGAGCTCCTGCACAAACGACTGTGTCGTCCATGTAGTGCAAAATGATAGCATTAGGATGTTCATTATATGGTCCATATAATGAAAAGCGATTAGCATTAGGGCCAGAGAATTTGGACATCAAGCCATTGAGAAATATTTGGGCTATTCTTCAATTGTTGAGGCAGTGCATTTCACTGGTACCTCTGTAAAGGTGCTTGTCAATTTAGTGATGGAAAAGGCAAACCAGGAGGGTGTCATTGGGCTGCATGGGGGTGTCAAAAAAGTAGTCATTAAGATCTATATCAACCATCTGCCAATAACAGGGTAATCATAGGTACAATTGGACTAAACCTCCCTGAAGTAGCCTTCCTTCACATCTCAACCCATGCAATCTTCAAAGCAATGCTCTTGCTATGCTCAGGCTCCATCAATCACAGCCTAGATGGCGAACAAGATATCCAAAACATAGGAGGACTCCAAAAGATGCTACCCACAACTACGGCATGGTGCACCATCGGCAATCTCGAGGTATCATGGAGGCTGAGGGCAGGCTGGACTGGAGGGGACCCATGTCCTCAATGACCTCGTTGATTTTCCTGAGGTCCTGCAGGAGCCTCCTCTTGTCTTTGCCAGGCTTTCATATGATAATGACAGGCACATTGCAGGGGCTAGTAGATGGTACAATGTGGCCCACAGGCAGCTGCTCCTGCACGTGGGACTTCAGGGCCTTTAACTTTCTGCCTGGGAGGGGCCACTGATCCACTCATATGAGGTCGTTGGTCTTCCAGGTTGACTGAAGTGTGGCGCTGCTCTGTGGCCCCGTCTAGAAATCCAGAGGTGTAGATAGGATCTCTAGCCCTGTCCTGCTTTGGGAGATGAGGCCTTTCCACAAATTGTTATTGGTGTCTGGGTGATGAATGATCTTACTGTAGCAACTGTGCCCTCAGGACCTTCCATGCAGATGGTACCTTGACTCCAGAAGCTGGTAGCGGCTCCCCTGGTAGTGCATAATTCTCCCAGCCCCCTGGAGCCAGGGGCCATTCTTTTAACCACTCAGAGATGGAAATTATGGTGACATCAGGTCTTGTATCTGATAGTCCTGAAATACATCGCTATCTCCCTTTTCCTGACAAAGCACACTTTAGAATGGGTCTATTTTGGCCCCTAATCTGTGCCCACAACACCATTGGATCAGTGATGTGGTGATCATGTCAAGTAGGAGGTTGGCTCTGGCTATAACTGTCCCTTTAGGAATAAAAAGGGGAGAGTCTAAGCATAGAGCCTGGACAGTTGTCTCTTGCAAAGATGTCAAGGCGAGTACCTCAGGTAGTAGAGTGAGTGTCTCCATCCATTCCCTGGTGTTGGTTAAAATCAAAATGTCTCTGGCCTGTTCTTCAGGCCTGTATTTGCTGTCGGAATATGGTGAACATAAATATCGTGGATTGGAATTGAAAAGGCCCCTACCAGCTGCCTTTAGGTTCCAGGACAGAGCTGTCTTCTGTCGAGTTTTCTGCAGTGATCGAGCTGTCCCGCTGGATCTGAGAAGGTCGCTGTGCTGGTTCACCACGATGGGGAGAGTGGGGTGGAATGGCCTCGCGTTTGGTGTCATTGCGCGGGGCCTTTCTGTGTCTGTGTGGGGTTTCCCGCAGGCCACCGGTTTTGCTGGTGTTGGAAAGCGTGTGGACAAGGGGGGCAGTGAGGGCAGTGGCTGTGACACATAGAAGGTCCCCGGTAATAGTCTGTATTTTTCAAATTCTGTTGAAAATGTCCCATCTCCCCCGTTTTAAATCAAGGTCCTTTTTCATGTGTATGTCAGGGAATAGCATGGGAGGCTACTAGCACCTCTACTACACCCTGATTGGTTTCCATAGCTTGGCGGCATCATGGTGTATGGATGCTGTAAGTGTGCATGCCTCGAGCATTTGTGCAATGGTAGGCTTTGGGTTGAGTGGTAGAGAAGGTAAAATGTCTTTACAGGTGTTATTAGCATTTGTTTCAGCAAGTTTAGTAAGGAGTACCTTCCTGGCTTTTGGATGTTCAACTTTCTTCTCTATTGCTTGTGGAAGGTGGTCAATAAATTTTAGAATGGATTGCCCAGGTCCCTGGAGAATGTCTGTGAAATCTAGTGTAGGTGTTTCTCCATTGGGTGTCTTCATGAGAGCTGTCTTTGCAGCACTTTAATAGCTTCTAACAGAGCTCAGGGAAGGTCTATTGAATGAGGTTTAGTGAAATCTTCCTCCCTGGCTAGATGGACTAATGTTATGTGTGTCCACCTGTCTTCTCTAGCATAGCCTTTTATGGATGTTGTATTAGTTTTTTCCCTATTCCTTCTCACAGAAAAATTTCAGTGGGAGAAAGTTGGATGTGCATAAAATGGAGCAGATCGTGAGGCACCATAACATGTGCAGCAAAGACGCCATTTAAAATATTATTAAAATACAGTGAGCCCCTCCCATGGTCTTTTGCTTCTTTACAAAGATCTTTCATCTCCCTTGTGTGACAGCTTCCTATCAGGGGTTAGCCCCCCTCTGGTACTGCACCGGTGCTGCTTGTATTTTAGCTACCAATTCCCAGTCCCCCTCTTCAGCCACGAGCTCCTCCATCCTCTGCCAAGAATCCTCAGGCTCATGCTCAAGGTGGGATAACCCTTCCTCTCCTCTCCAGAAGAGGGAACTTGTACTTTGGCAGAGGAGCAGGGCCTTGGGGTGTCTGGCCAGGCCCGGTGGTGTGGGCCTCTGGTAGCCAAGATGGCGGCCTTCCGGTTACCGCCCCTCACACTTCCATGTCTGACAGGGTGGGATCCGCAATGGGGCTGAGTTGGAGGGGGTAGGGCAGCGGGAGTAGGCAAGGAAGCGCTGGATCCCAATGCAGGGGTGGTACCTGACGCAGAGCTGGGACCCACACAGGGGGAGGACACGATAAAACAGCCGGGGGTGGGAGGGAGTTTGACATTGACAACCCCCTCCAGAGGAGGGACTCCATTTTGTGAGCTATCTGAGGGGGATCCAGGGAGGAGAGGTACTGGAGAATGGGTTAGTGTAGAATCCAGGCCAGTGTTACCAGTACAGACGTGGGCAGGGGGTAGAGAAGGATGGGAGATGGCAGATAGCAGGTGGCTTGTCTGTGCTTTACAGCAGTTTCCGTCTCTCATCCTTATCTTGGTATCAGTGGGGTCAGGAATGCCAGGGGCAGAACAGAAAGTCTGGGTTGAATATTAGAACTTTGAACCCTTCAGAAAACTCTATAAATCATATGAAAAAGTGGGAAAAATTTTGAAACTCTTCTCACTCCCTGAGTTTTCTAAAAATAGAGACTTTCCCTAACTAAGTCCCAGAATGCTATAAGTTGAACAGAATACACAAAAGAAAAGACTGGGAACTCTTTAAAGAGCCAATGAACAAACGACTTCAAACTTCCCATAGCAAAAGTCTTCCCCTCTAAAAGGAGAACCTCCCTAACTCGAAATTATATATCCCTCTTAGGATTGGATAATTTGTTACGCACAGCTACCCCTGATGTAAAGGGTGGCCCACCCAGAGGACTAAAAGATCACCCAAGGATCCTGCACTGCAGGCGGCTGTCTCCCCATTGATTGCTCTGGTGGCGCTGGATGCAGATGTTTCAAAATGTTCCCTGGGCTTCAGCAGCTGAGCCAGCCCTCATCCCTCATACAGCTGGTGGGTGCCGACACTGCATTCAGCAAGCCTTGATAAAACTGATAAAACATTGTATTTTGAGGGCTGTCTCACTTTACTTTAATTTGTCATTTTTGTTGTGAGGTAGTATAGTTCCAGTAAATAGGCCCCTGGGCCTGCACAACCCTGCGTCCTCCGGAGATATCATTGCTAGTAAGGAGCTCAGCAGTGCTGAAAGCTGAGGCCTGTCCTTTGTGTTCCCTTTAGGATGGCAGTGGAAGTGCCCTGAGTGCACATTCAGAGGCACCTTCATGGCTTCTCATGCCACGACACCAAAAGTAAATGTGCAAGGTGGCTTCCTTGAACGACATTTAGTCCTTTGAAATATGTGCAGGAAGTGGTCTGGAAATGCTTTCTGAGCCTACTGGTTGGGATCAGCTGTGAGGGGCTGAGGGCTGGCCTGAGCCCGGTGCTGTGTCCCACTGGGAGCAGCCGCACAGGCTCACGTGCAGAGCAGGCACTGCCAGAGGCCCTGGAGATCTCACCTGCCCTGCAGCCACCATTGTCAAGGTGCTGTAAACATCAGCGGGTGCTGACTTTGCCCTTGGACCCCTTGGTTTAAGCACTATGGAGAATTTCTTTCCTGAAGCCCGTGGGATTTCTCCCAGGCAGGTGTGATGGGGATGCTTTGGGAGTGTGGGGCTTTGGGGGCAGCTGGCCGGGCAGGGGCTGAGCTCGGGGCCCTGTTGGGCCCATGGCCCCCAGCAGCAGCAGCAGCAGCAGCAGGAGCAGCCCCAGCGCCTGAAGCCCTGTGCCACCTCCCCAGCACAGGCTGCCCTGTCCCTGCAGCTGTCACCCGAGTGGGGCCCAGGGCCCAGTGGCCGCTGGCAGCAGCAGGAATGCGGGCAGGGTGAGGATGCCCTGGCCTGGCTTTTGTCTCTGGAACAATGCGGGCTCAGGGCAGTGCAGAGCAGGCTGGGAAGCCGAGCCCAGGGCCTTTGGAGGCTGCAAGGCTTAAAGATCAGCCCCTGCAGCCGCCCAGAAGCAGCTGGCCCAGTTGCCAAGGCTGTGGGAGCCTTGAGAGCGTGCAGGTGGATTTTGCATGGCTGTGGTCTCCTGGCAGCTCTGGGCCCAGGAGTGCCTGTGGCTGCAGCAGGAAGGGTGGCTGAAGGTTTGCTGGCTGCTTTGGTGGCATGGCTGCAGGGGCCAGTGCTGTGAGAGCCGCCTGTGTGAGAGCTGGTGAGAGAGCTGAACCCTTGGGGACAGCGCTGTGCCCCAGGCCAGGAAGAGCAGCAGCGCCCAGTGCCAGGAGTGGTGTCAGTGGGAGTCCCTGTGCACAGGGACCCCCAGCCCCGGGGTGGCCCTGCCAGCACCCCCAGGGACCTCCAGCCCCGGGAACGTGGAACAAGTGGAACCCACAAGTGTGCAAAGGCTGCCTGTGCCCAAAGGAATGGCCAAGAGAGGTCAGGTTTTTAAATAAACAGTATTTATTTGCCGAAGATTGGCAAATCTAGGATTTACAGAACATGTTTCGTTATAACAATCGTTATAACAAGATCAACAGTAATGTACAGGACATATGTACATGGGATCCGAGGGGCTAACAATCTTCAAAACGTATTTACAGGAATCTTCAAACGTAGTGAACGTATTTACAGGAAACTTCTAATCTTTAAAACGTATTTACAAGGGCGTGGCAGCAGTGCCATGATGTGCATGAGTCCTGTAAGAAAGGAAGCAGCAGAGCTCGACTCAGCTGCCAGCACTGGGCCCAGCAGGGCTGGCAGCTGGCACCCAGGGGCTGGGCCGGGGCCGGCAGAGCGGGCGTGGCCCCAGGCAAGCGCAGGGCAGGCCGGGGCTGGTGCTTGTGGCAGCACAATCCAGGCCCCCTGCGGGCACCGTGTCCCTGAGCGTGGCCATCCAGCCCAGCCCCAGCCTGGCGTCAGGGGACCCAGTGTGTGTGTGGGCAGGGCGTGGGAAGCATCTGCCTGTCTTACCTGTGGGGCACCATCTTCATCCAAGGACCATGGGCTCCTCCTCATCATTGTCATCAACTTCCATGTCCTCGATGTTTTCGTCCGCATCCACCTCCATCTCCTCGATGGTGTCCTCCTCGTCTACTTCCATGTCCTCAACAGGGGAGGACATGGAAGTAGATGAGGAGTCCACCTCCATCATGTCATCCTCATCCAGCGCCAGGTCCACTTCCATTGCCTCCACAGTGTCTCTGTCTGTCTGCAAGTGGCAGCACAATCTCCCAGTGGGCTTCCTGTCCCACACCATCCATTCCCACATGGCTGCAGCCTGCCCAAGCCGGGTGCCCCCTGCCTGGCATGGCACTGTACCTCCATTGGCACAGGAGAGCTCACTGTGCTTGGATTCGCGCTCCAGAGCAGGTGGCAGGAAAAGCCCGGGTAGCAGCAGCAGCTCAGCGCTGAGGGTAAGAGCACAGAGTGAGCAGCAACTGACCCTTGGCAGCCGATGCAGTGTCTGCTGTGCTCGTTTCCAGGTCCTGGATGTTCCACCTGGAACCCTCTGGGAGCTGTGATGTCACTGAAGATTCAGGGGTGCTGTGCAGTGGGAGATGGGAATGGCAGAATGATCAAATCCTTGAATGGTTTGGCTTGGAAGGGACCCTTAAGGCGATGTGATTCCAAGCTGAGCAAGCTCCCAGCATAACGGGTTACTGCGGCCACTGTCCCACCTGGCCTTGGATGTTGCTGGGGATGGGGCATCCACAGCCTCTCTGCACAGGTCCCTGTGTCAGGGACAGGCACCCTGAGAGTAAAGAACTTCTTCCCATCCTCAAATCTCTTCCACCTCTTGGGGTTTGATCCCATTCTCCCGTGCCCTTTCAGTATATTTCCTGACCAAGTGTGCTCTCCCACTTCCCTGTGGGTCAGGGTGTTCCTGCAGGGTCACACGTGTGGCTGAACCTGCAGACAGGAGAGAGAGGTCCAAATTCCCAGTCAGAGAAAATGGGGAAAGTGACACAAGAGATGAGAGAATGAGGAAATAAAGGATACATGCACGGCATTGGTTTGTGTGGCCTGTGGGTTTCATGCCTTTTATTAGAGGCCAGGTTCCCTTGTGCACTCAGTTCCTGTGTTTCAGCCTGTCCACAGCCAGCCTCTTTGAGCAACCTGCACTCCCAGAGCTGGGAGCACGCTTGCTTAAACTGCTGGTGGACAAGGCGAGTGAGGGATCTATGTGTGGAAGTGCAAACACTGTGGATTGCCCTGAAGAGGGTCCAGGTAGTGAGACAAAATGGGGCTGGGCAGACAGTTGGAAAATGGGGGAGAAAAGCAGAGGTGCAATGCAGTAAGCCTCGACCAAAATGGTACAATAGAGGGGAGAACATTCTTGGAGGAGTACATATAAGGAAAATGCAGCAGTTGAACTGGGTGATATCACCAAAATGTGCTGCATCACCATGAGCCTGGAAATGCCCTTGGGCGAGACCATTGCATTCAGAGCGATGTCTCTCTTTTACCTTGGTCACTTTGCCCAGAGGTATTACAGCTCCAATGGTAGGCCCCTGGTCCCTCACAACTCCCCCTTTTTGTTGTCTATATGGAAGGCTTCTGCCACAGAATTTTGCAGGCATTTAGCAAAAAAGGATAATATAACCCACACAATGATTACAATAAAAAAAAGTCCACAAAACAGTCTTAACTAAAGATGAAAACCAGGCTTTCATCACCCAGTGTTTGAAAGTTCCAGTGAACCAGTTGTTGTTGCCTTCCATCTGGACCTTCTTTCCTTGATCTTTCAGCAGCTGGATGCCCTGGTATACTGACTCCCTATGTGACAACAGGTTGAAAAAACACATGCCTTCAAATGCCTGAGAGGCATGGCCATGGACAAGAAATTGTGGCCTTTCTGTGGAAGCACCCAGCTGACGGCATGCGGCTCAGTGAGGAGCATCCAGTTCTCTGCTGCAGCGGCTACAAACGGCAGCATCCTCTGACTTGGGCTAATTTAGTGTCTGGAGGCTTGGTTGGGCTAAAAGTAAACAGATAAAGAGATTAGAAGATGAAACTTAAGTTGTGTTCCCACTAAACTTTCTCTTCTGTAAGCCAAGGGTGTGAACACAGCTTATTAGAAGAATCTTATATCAATGCTAAAATATAGCTTTTACAAATGTAAATTCATATATCCTGGTTAGTGGTGTCTGAGCTATCTTGGTCTTGGTGTGTGTGGTCAGTGCTGCTTAGGAGATCTTCTGTCCTTCTCCATCTTCTTTCCCAGGCTGCTGCTGTCACTCTTAAGCTTCAATTCTGTTCTTCTGAAGGTGGCTCTGGTGTTTGCCTCACCGTTCCCAGAAACAGTTTTAATGTATTTTGCTGGGACCCATCTTGAGAGTGTTGCTGTAGAGACAAGGGCATCTTCTCTTCCCCAAGTAATTAATGGGTAGGTGCCCATAAATTGTTTAGATTCAGGTTCTTTGAGCAACACAGGTGGCTTTTCTTTTACTTGGGCTGCAGTTGAATTAGTAAAATGCCTGATGACTGGGGGAGTTGGCTCCATAAATGAGTTGTTCAAGAAGTTGAGTACATAAAAGGCCTTAACCAGTCTGTCAATGGAAGATAATATCTGGATTACCCCTCTCAGTTGATCAAGGATCCTTTTGATGGATCAGTTGTCCCTCTCGTCTATGGACTGTCCTGTGGTGGAGTGTGGTATGCCTGTGACATGTTCTATACCCCAGTGGTCAGAAACTTGTTGGAATCAGTGCAAGGTATAAGCAAGTGCATTATCAGTTTTAATTTCCTGTGGAAGTGCTAAGGTGGAAAAAACAAAAAAGTAATGTTTTATAGCATCTTCTGATTTTTCACCAGCATGGGCAGAGGCGAAAATCACACTGGAAAAGACATCCATTTAGAAGTGGATGTATTTTAGTCTGCCAAAAGGGTGGTTAATGTGTGATATCTGATTGCAGGATCTGAAGACTCTCTAGTCCTCTTGGATTGACTCCAGCTCTGAGAGAAGCAAGGCCGTGTTCCTGACAATTTGGGCAGGTGTCTACGAGGGTTCTTGCTGGGTCTTAGGCAGTTTTGAACATCCTGAGCAGCACAGGAATGTTTTGATGGTAGAATTGGTGTCTGATCCTTGCCTGTCCAAAATCTATCTAAGGCCTATTGCAGTGGTTCAGATGTTTGAAGTAGGCAATTGAGGGGCTCTTGAGTGAGAAGTAAGCATATATTCACAAGGTCTGTTCCTGCAAGGGAGCACAGACGCTCTCTAGCTTTCCTGATTAGTTCTGCAATAACTTTCTTTGGGGTTGGTATTGTTTTAGTAGGTTGGTGTGCTTTGAAAACGGATTCAATTTCTATCAGGGGATCTGAGAAAGTTGTGTCGCATCGATAACAATGTATGGAATATTGGACTTACACCAAGGATTGCCAGGGAGAATGGAAAATTAGGGTGGTGTCTGTGTGCCTGTTTAGTTTGAATCACCCAGGAGACCTTTTGTACAGCTGCTTAGGCCTCCGGTATCAGTGATCGGGGGAATCGAGTCCTTCACTGCGTTTTAGGAGCAGCAGGAACAGTGGCGTGAGATCTTCAGTGGTGATTCCAAGCAATGAAACTTACCCAACAGATGCTTCCACAGAGCGTTTGGAGTTCTGGCAGAGTCTTTGGGTTGTCCTTGATGTGCCGTGTTTAGGGTGTGATGGTTCTCTCTTTGCTTTCAGGCCAAGATCCTTCCAGGGGGCTGTCTTTTGGACTTTATCTGCTGCAATGTTAAAACCTTTCTCCTGTACCGCAATGATGACATCTTGTACGGCAACATGCAAAATGATTTGAGCTCCTGCACAAACGACTGTGTCGTCCATGTAGTGCAAAATGATAGCATTAGGATGTTCATTATATGGTCCATATAATGAAAAGCGATTAGCATTAAGGCCAGAGAATTTGGACATCAAGCCATTGAGAAATATTTGGGCTATTCTTCAATTGTTGAGGCAGTGCATTTCACTGGTACCTCTGTAAAGGTGCTTGTCAATTTAGTGATGGAAAAGGCAAACCAGGAGGGTGTCATTGGGCTGCATGGGGGTGTCAAAAAAGTAGTCATTAAGATCTATATCAACCATCTGCCAATAACAGGGTAATCATAGGTACAATTGGACTAAACCTCCCTGAAGTAGCCTTCCTTCACATCTCAACCCGTGCAATCTTCAAAGCAATGCTCTTGCTATGCTCAGGCTGCATCAATCACAGCCTAGATGGCGAACAAGATATCCGAAACATAGGAGGACTCCAAAAGATGCTACCCACAACTACGGCATGGTGCACCATCGGCAATCTCGAGGTATCATGGAGGCTGAGGGCAGGCTGGACTGGAGGGGACCCATGTCCTCAATGACCTCGTTGATTTTCCTGAGGTCCTGCAGGAGCCTCCTCTTGTCTTTGCCAGGCTTTCATATGATAATGACAGGCACATTGCAGAGGCTAGTAGATGGTACAATGTGGCCCACAGGCAGCTGCTCCTGCACGTGGGACTGCAGGGCCTTTAACTTTCTGCCTGGGAGGGGCCACTGATCCACTCATATGAGGTCGTTGGTCTTCCAGGTTGACTGAAGTGTGGCGCTGCTCTGTGGCCCCGTCTAGAAATCCAGAGGTGTAGATAGGATCTCTAGCCCTGTCCTGCTTTGGGAGATGAGGCCTTTCCACAAATTGTTATTGGTGTCTGGGTGATGAATGATCTTACTGTAGCAACTGTGCCCTCAGGACCTTCCATGCAGATGGTACCTTGACTCCAGAAGCTGGTAGCGGCTCCCCTGGTAGTGCATAATTCTCCCAGCCCCCTGGAGCCAGGGGCCATTCTTTTAACCACTCAGAGATGGAAATTATGGTGACATCAGGTCTTGTATCTGATAGTCCTGAAATACATCGCTATCTCCCTTTTCCTGACAAAGCACACTTTAGAATGGGTCTATTTTGGCCCCTAATCTGTGCCCACAACACCATTGGATCAGTGATGTGGTGATCATGTCAAGTAGGAGGTTGGCTCTGGCTATAACTGTCCCTTTAGGAATAAAAAGGGGAGAGTCTAAGCATAGAGCCTGGACAGTTGTCTCTTGCAAAGATGTCAAGGCGAGTACCTCAGGTAGTAGAGTGAGTGTCTCCATCCCTTCCCTGGTGTTGGTTAAAATCAAAATGTCTCTGGCCTGTTCTTCAGGCCTGTATTTGCTGTCGGAATATGGTGAACATAAATATCGTGGATTGGAATTGAAAAGGCCCCTACCAGCTGCCTTTAGGTTCCAGGGCAGAGCTGTCTTCTGTCGAGTTTTCTGCAGTGATCGAGCTGTCCCGCTGGATCTGAGAAGGTCGCTGTGCTGGTTCACCACGATGGGGAGAGTGGGGTGGAATGGCCTCGCGTTTGGTGTCATTGCGCGGGGCCTTTCTGTGTCTGTGTGGGGTTTCCCGCAGGCCACCGGTTTTGCTGGTGTTGGAAAGCGTGTGGACAAGGGGGGCAGTGAGGGCAGTGGCTGTGACACATAGAAGGTCCCCGGTAATAGTCTGTATTTTTCAAATTCTGTTGAAAATGTCCCATCTCCCCCGTTTTAAATCAAGGTCCTTTTTCATGTGTATGTCAGGGAATAGCATGGGAGGCTACTAGCACCTCTACTACACCCTGATTGGTTTCCATAGCTTGGCGGCATCATGGTGTATGGATGCTGTAAGTGTGCATGCCTCGAGCATTTGTGCAATGGTAGGCTTTGGGTTGAGTGGTAGAGAAGGTAAAATGTCTTTACAGGTGTTATTAGCATTTGTTTCAGCAAGTTTAGTAAGGAGTACCTTCCTGGCTTTTGGATGTTCAACTTTCTTCTCTATTGCTTGTGGAAGGTGGTCAATAAATTTTAGAATGGATTGCCCAGGTCCCTGGAGAATGTCTGTGAAATCTAGTGTAGGTGTTTCTCCATTGGGTGTCTTCATGAGAGCTGTCTTTGCAGCACTTTAATAGCTTCTAACAGAGCTCAGGGAAGGTCTATTGAATGAGGTTTAGTGAAATCTTCCTCCCTGGCTAGATGGACTAATGTTATGTGTGTCCACCTGTCTTCTCTAGCATAGCCTTTTATGGATGTTGTATTAGTTTTTTCCCTATTCCTTCTCACAGAAAAATTTCAGTGGGAGAAAGTTGGATGTGCATAAAATGGAGCAGATCGTGAGGCACCATAACATGTGCAGCAAAGACGCCATTTAAAATATTATTAAAATACAGTGAGCCCCTCCCATGGTCTTTTGCTTCTTTACAAAGATCTTTCATCTCCCTTGTGTGACAGCTTCCTATCAGGGGTTAGCCCCCCTCTGGTACTGCACCGGTGCTGCTTGTATTTTAGCTACCAATTCCCAGTCCCCCTCTTCAGCCACGAGCTCCTCCATCCTCTGCCAAGAATCCTCAGGCTCATGCTCAAGGTGGGATAACCCTTCCTCTCCTCTCCAGAAGAGGGAACTTGTACTTTGGCAGAGGAGCAGGGCCTTGGGGTGTCTGGCCAGGCCCGGTGGTGTGGGCCTCTGGTAGCCAAGATGGCGGCCTTCCGGTTACCGCCCCTCACACTTCCATGTCTGACAGGGTGGGATCCGCAATGGGGCTGAGTTGGAGGGGGTAGGGCAGCGGGAGTAGGCAAGGAAGCGCTGGATCCCAATGCAGGGGTGGTACCTGACGCAGAGCTGGGACCCACACAGGGGGAGGACACGATAAAACAGCCGGGGGTGGGAGGGAGTTTGACATTGACAACCCCCTCCAGAGGAGGGACTCCATTTTGTGAGCTATCTGAGGGGGATCCAGGGAGGAGAGGTACTGGAGAATGGGTTAGTGTAGAATCCAGGCCAGTGTTACCAGTACAGACGTGGGCAGGGGGTAGAGAAGGATGGGAGATGGCAGATAGCAGGTGGCTTGTCTGTGCTTTACAGCAGTTTCCGTCTCTCATCCTTATCTTGGTATCAGTGGGGTCAGGAATGCCAGGGGCAGAACAGAAAGTCTGGGTTGAATATTAGAACTTTGAACCCTTCAGAAAACTCTATAAATCATATGAAAAAGTGGGAAAAATTTTGAAACTCTTCTCACTCCCTGAGTTTTCTAAAAATAGAGACTTTCCCTAACTAAGTCCCAGAATGCTATAAGTTGAACAGAATACACAAAAGAAAAGACTGGGAACTCTTTAAAGAGCCAATGAACAAACGACTTCAAACTTCCCATAGCAAAAGTCTTCCCCTCTAAAAGGAGAACCTCCCTAACTCGAAATTATATATCCCTCTTAGGATTGGATAATTTGTTACGCACAGCTACCCCTGATGTAAAGGGTGGCCCACCCAGAGGACTAAAAGATCACCCAAGGATCCTGCACTGCAGGCGGCTGTCTCCCCATTGATTGCTCTGGTGGCGCTGGATGCAGATGTTTCAAAATGTTCCCTGGGCTTCAGCAGCTGAGCCAGCCCTCATCCCTCATACAGCTGGTGGGTGCCGACACTGCATTCAGCAAGCCTTGATAAAACTGATAAAACATTGTATTTTGAGGGCTGTCTCACTTTACTTTAATTTGTCATTTTTGTTGTGAGGTAGTATAGTTCCAGTAAATAGGCCCCTGGGCCTGCACAACCCTGCGTCCTCCGGAGATATCATTGCTAGTAAGGAGCTCAGCAGTGCTGAAAGCTGAGGCCTGTCCTTTGTGTTCCCTTTAGGATGGCAGTGGAAGTGCCCTGAGTGCACATTCAGAGGCACCTTCATGGCTTCTCATGCCACGACACCAAAAGTAAATGTGCAAGGTGGCTTCCTTGAACGACATTTAGTCCTTTGAAATATGTGCAGGAAGTGGTCTGGAAATGCTTTCTGAGCCTACTGGTTGGGATCAGCTGTGAGGGGCTGAGGGCTGGCCTGAGCCCGGTGCTGTGTCCCACTGGGAGCAGCCGCACAGGCTCACGTGCAGAGCAGGCACTGCCAGAGGCCCTGGAGATCTCACCTGCCCTGCAGCCACCATTGTAAAGGTGCTGTAAACATCAGCGGGTGCTGACTTTGCCCTTGGACCCCTTGGTTTAAGCACTATGGAGAATTTCTTTCCTGAAGCCCGTGGGATTTCTCCCAGGCAGGTGTGATGGGGATGCTTTGGGAGTGTGGGGCTTTGGGGGCAGCTGGCCGGGCAGGGGCTGAGCTCGGGGCCCTGTTGGGCCCATGGCCCCCAGCAGCAGCAGCAGCAGCAGCAGGAGCAGCCCCAGCGCCTGAAGCCCTGTGCCACCTCCCCAGCACAGGCTGCCCTGTCCCTGCAGCTGTCACCCGAGTGGGGCCCAGGGCCCAGTGGCCGCTGGCAGCAGCAGGAATGCGGGCAGGGTGAGGATGCCCTGGCCTGGCTTTTGTCTCTGGAACAATGCGGGCTCAGGGCAGTGCAGAGCAGGCTGGGAAGCCGAGCCCAGGGCCTTTGGAGGCTGCAAGGCTTAAAGATCAGCCCCTGCAGCAGCCCAGAAGCAGCTGGCCCAGTTGCCAAGGCTGTGGTGGCCTTGAGAGCGTGCAGGTGGATTTTGCATGGCTGTGGTCTCCTGGCAGCTCTGGGCCCAGGAGTGCCTGTGGCTGCAGCAGGAAGGGTGGCTGAAGGTTTGCTGGCTGCTTTGGTGGCATGGCTGCAGGGGCCAGTGCTGTGAGAGCCGCCTGTGTGAGAGCTGGTGAGAGAGCTGAACCCTTGGGGACAGCGCTGTGCCCCAGGCCAGGAAGAGCAGCAGCGCCCAGTGCCAGGAGTGGTGTCAGTGGGAGTCCCTGTGCACAGGGACCCCCAGCCCCGGGGTGGCCCTGCCAGCACCCCCAGGGACCTCCAGCCCCGGGAACGTGGAACAAGTGGAACCCACAAGTGTGCAAAGGCTGCCTGTGCCCAAAGGAATGGCCAAGAGAGGTCAGGTTTTTAAATAAACAGTATTTATTTGCCGAAGATTGGCAAATCTAGGATTTACAGAACATGTTTCGTTATAACAATCGTTATAACAAGATCAACAGTAATGTACAGGACATATGTACATGGGATCCGAGGGGCTAACAATCTTCAAAACGTATTTACAGGAATCTTCAAACGTAGTGAACGTATTTACAGGAAACTTCTAATCTTTAAAACGTATTTACAAGGGCGTGGCAGCAGTGCCATGATGTGCATGAGTCCTGTAAGAAAGGAAGCAGCAGAGCTCGACTCAGCTGCCAGCACTGGGCCCAGCAGGGCTGGCAGCTGGCACCCAGGGGCTGGGCCGGGGCCGGCAGAGCGGGCGTGGCCCCAGGCAAGCGCAGGGCAGGCCGGGGCTGGTGCTTGTGGCAGCACAATCCAGGCCCCCTGCGGGCACCGTGTCCCTGAGCGTGGCCATCCAGCCCAGCCCCAGCCTGGCGTCAGGGGACCCAGTGTGTGTGTGGGCAGGGCGTGGGAAGCATCTGCCTGTCTTACCTGTGGGGCACCATCTTCATCCAAGGACCATGGGCTCCTCCTCATCATTGTCATCAACTTCCATGTCCTCGATGTTTTCGTCCGCATCCACCTCCATCTCCTCGATGGTGTCCTCCTCGTCTACTTCCATGTCCTCAACAGGGGAGGACATGGAAGTAGATGAGGAGTCCACCTCCATCATGTCATCCTCATCCAGCGCCAGGTCCACTTCCATTGCCTCCACAGTGTCTCTGTCTGTCTGCAAGTGGCAGCACAATCTCCCAGTGGGCTTCCTGTCCCACACCATCCATTCCCACATGGCTGCAGCCTGCCCAAGCCGGGTGCCCCCTGCCTGGCATGGCACTGTACCTCCATTGGCACAGGAGAGCTCACTGTGCTTGGATTCGCGCTCCAGAGCAGGTGGCAGGAAAAGCCCGGGTAGCAGCAGCAGCTCAGCGCTGAGGGTAAGAGCACAGAGTGAGCAGCAACTGACCCTTGGCAGCCGATGCAGTGTCTGCTGTGCTCGTTTCCAGGTCCTGGATGTTCCACCTGGAACCCTCTGGGAGCTGTGATGTCACTGAAGATTCAGGGGTGCTGTGCAGTGGGAGATGGGAATGGCAGAATGATCAAATCCTTGAATGGTTTGGCTTGGAAGGGACCCTTAAGGCGATGTGATTCCAAGCTGAGCAAGCTCCCAGCATAACGGGTTACTGCGGCCACTGTCCCACCTGGCCTTGGATGTTGCTGGGGATGGGGCATCCACAGCCTCTCTGCACAGGTCCCTGTGTCAGGGACAGGCACCCTGAGAGTAAAGAACTTCTTCCCATCCTCAAATCTCTTCCACCTCTTGCGGTTTGATCCCATTCTCCCGTGCCCTTTCAGTATATTTCCTGACCAAGTGTGCTCTCCCACTTCCCTGTGGGTCAGGGTGTTCCTGCAGGGTCACACGTGTGGCTGAACCTGCAGACAGGAGAGAGAGGTCCAAATTCCCAGTCAGAGAAAATGGGGAAAGTGACACAAGAGATGAGAGAATGAGGAAATAAAGGATACATGCACGGCATTGGTTTGTGTGGCCTGTGGGTTTCATGCCTTTTATTAGAGGCCAGGTTCCCTTGTGCACTCAGTTCCTGTGTTTCAGCCTGTCCACAGCCAGCCTCTTTGAGCAACCTGCACTCCCAGAGCTGGGAGCACGCTTGCTTAAACTGCTGGTGGACAAGGCGAGTGAGGGATCTATGTGTGGAAGTGCAAACACTGTGGATTGCCCTGAAGAGGGTCCAGGTAGTGAGACAAAATGGGGCTGGGCAGACAGTTGGAAAATGGGGGAGAAAAGCAGAGGTGCAATGCAGTAAGCCTCGACCAAAATGGTACAATAGAGGGGAGAACATTCTTGGAGGAGTACATATAAGGAAAATGCAGCAGTTGAACTGGGTGATATCACCAAAATGTGCTGCATCACCATGAGCCTGGAAATGCCCTTGGGCGAGACCATTGCATTCAGAGCGATGTCTCTCTTTTACCTTGGTCACTTTGCCCAGAGGTATTACAGCTCCAATGGTAGGCCCCTGGTCCCTCACAACTCCCCCTTTTTGTTGTCTATATGGAAGGCTTCTGCCACAGAATTTTGCAGGCATTTAGCAAAAAAGGATAATATAACCCACACAATGATTACAATAAAAAAAAGTCCACAAAACAGTCTTAACTAAAGATGAAAACCAGGCTTTCATCACCCAGTGTTTGAAAGTTCCAGTGAACCAGTTGTTGTTGCCTTCCATCTGGACCTTCTTTCCTTGATCTTTCAGCAGCTGGATGCCCTGGTATACTGACTCCCTATGTGACAACAGGTTGAAAAAACACATGCCTTCAAATGCCTGAGAGGCATGGCCATGGACAAGAAATTGTGGCCTTTCTGTGGAAGCACTCAGCTGACGGCATGCGACTCAGTGAGGAGCATCCAGTTCTCTGCTGCAGCGGCTACAAACGGCAGCATCCTCTGACTTGGGCTAATTTAGTGTCTGGAGGCTTGGTTGGGCTAAAAGTAAACAGATAAAGAGATTAGAAGATGAAACTTAAGTTGTGTTCCCACTAAACTTTCTCTTCTGTAAGCCAAGGGTGTGAACACAGCTTATTAGAAGAATCTTATATCAATGCTAAAATATAGCTTTTACAAATGTAAATTCATATATCCTGGTTAGTGGTGTCTGAGCTATCTTGGTCTTGGTGTGTGTGGTCAGTGCTGCTTAGGAGATCTTCTTCTGTCCTTCTCCATCTTCTTTCCCAGGCTGCTGCTGTCACTCTTAAGTTTCAATTCTGTTCTTCTGAAGGTGGCTCTGTTGTTTGCCTCACCGTTCCCAGGAACAGTTTTAATGTATTTTGCTGGGACCCATCTTGAGAGTGTTGCTTTAAAGACAAGGGCATCTTCTCTTCCCCAAGTAATTAATGGGTAGGTGCCCATAAATTGTTTAGATTCAGGTTCTTTGAGCAACACAGGTGGCTTTTCTTTTACTTGGGCTGCAGTTGAATTAGTAAAATGCCTGATGACTGGGGGAGTTGGCTCCATAAATGAGTTGTTCAAAAAGTTGAGTACATAAAAGGCCTTAACCACTCTGTGAATGGAAGATAATATCTGGACTACCCCTCTCAGTTGATCAAGGATCCTTTTGATGGATCAGTTGTCCCTCTCGTCTATGGACTGTCCTGTGGTGGAGTGTGGTATGCCTGTGACATGTTTTATACCCCAGTGGTCAGAAACTTGTTGGAATCAGTGCAAGGTATAAGCAAGTGCATTATCAGTTTTGATTTCCTGTGGAAGTGCTAAGGTGGAAAAAACAAAAAAGTAATGTTTTGTAGCATCTTCTGATTTTTCACCAGCATGGGCAGAGTTGAAAATCACACTGGAAAAGACATCGATTTAGAAGTGGATGTATTTTAGTCTGCCAAAAGGGGGGTTAATGTGTGATGTCTGATTGCAGGATCTGAAGACTCTCTAGTTCTCTTGGATTGACTCCAGCTCTGAGAGAAGCAAGGCCGTGTTCCTGACAATTTGGGCAGGTGTCTACGAGGGTTCTTGCTGGGTCTTAGGCAGTTTTGAACATCCTGAGCAGCACAGGAATGTTTTGATGGTAGAATTGGTGTCTGATCCTTGCCTGTCCAAAATCTATCTAAGGCCTATTGCAGTGGTTCAGATGTTTGAAGTAGGCAATTGAGGGGCTCTTGAGTGAGAAGTAAGCATATATTCACAAGGTCTGTTCCTGCAAGGGAGCACAGACGCTCTCTAGCTTTCCTGATTAGTTCTGCAATAACTTTCTTTGGGGTTGGTATTGTTTTAGTAGGTTGGTGTGCTTTGAAAACGGATTCAATTTCTATCAGGGGATCTGAGAAAGTTGCGTCGCATCGATAACAATGTATGGAATATTGGACTTACACCAAGGATTGCCAGGGAGAATGGAAAATTAGGGTGGTGTCTGTGTGCCTGTTTAGTTTGAATCACCCAGGAGACCTTTTGTACAGCTGCTTAGGCCTCCGGTATCAGTGATCGGGGGAATCGAGTCCTTCACTGCGTTTTAGGAGCAGCAGGAACAGTGGCGTGAGATCTTCAGTGGTGATTCCAAGCAATGAAACTTACCCAACTGATGCTTCCACAGAGCGTTTGGAGTTCTGGCAGAGTCTTTGGGTTGTCCTTGATGTGCCGTGTTTAGGGTGTGATGGTTCTCTCTTTGCTTTCAGGCCAAGATCCTTCCAGGGGGCTGTCTTTTGGACTTTATCTGCTGCAATGTTAAAACCTTTCTCCTGTACCGCAGTGATAACATCTTGTACGGCAACATCCAAAATGATTTGAGCTCCTGCACAAACGACTGTGTCGTCCATGTAATGCAAAATGATAGCATTAGGATGTTCATTATATGGTCCATACAATGAAAAGCGATTAGCATTAGGGCGAGAGAATTTGGACATCAAGCCATTGAGAAATATTTGGGCTATTCTTCAATCATTGAGGCAGTGCATTTCACTGGTACCTCTGTAAAGGTGCTTGTCAATTTAGTGATGGAAAAGGCAAACCAGGAGGGTGTCATTGGGCTGCATGGGGGTGTCAAAAAAGTAGTCATTAAGATCTATATCAACCATCTGCCAATAACAGGGTAATCATAGGTACAATTGGACTAAACCTCCCTGAAGTAGCCTTCCTTCACATCTCAACCCGTGCAATCTTCAAAGCAATGCTCTTGCTATGCTCAGGCTCCATCAATCACAGCCTAGATGGCGAACAAGATATCCAAAACATAGGATGACTCCAAAAGATGCTACCCACAACTACGGCATGGTGCACCATCGGCAATCTCGAGGTGTCATGGAGGCTGAGGGCAGGCTGGACTGGAGGGGACCCATGTCCTCAATGACCTCGTTGATTTTCCTGAGGTCCTGCAGGAGCCGCCTCTTGTCTTTGCCAGGCTTTCATATGATAATGACAGGCACATTGCAGGGGCTAGTAGATGGTACAATGTGGCCCACAGGCAGCTGCTCCTGCACGTGGGACTGCAGGGCCTTTAACTTTCTGCCTGGGAGGGGCCACTGATCCACTCATATGGGGTCGTTGGTCTTCCAGGTTGACTGAAGTGTGGCGTGCTGCTCTGTGGCCCCGTCTAGAAATCCAGAGGTGTAGATAGGATCTCTAGCCTTGTTTTCGCTTTGGGAGATGAGGCCTTTCCACAAATTGTTATTGGTGCCTGGGTGATGAATGATCTTACTGTAGCAACTGTACCCTCAGGACCTTCCATGCAGATGGTACCTTGACTCCAGAAGCTGGTAGTGGCTCCCCTGGTAGTGAATAATTCTCCCAGCCGCTGGAACCAGGGGCCATTCTTTTAACCAGTCAGAGATGGAAATTATGGTGACATCAGGTCTTGTATCTGATAGTCCTGAAATACATCGCTATCTCCCTTTTCCTGACAAAGCACACTTTAGAATGGGTCTATTTTGGCCCGTAATCTGGTCCACAACACCATTGGATCAGTGATGTGGTGATCATGTCAAGTAGGAGGTTGGCTCTGGCTATAACTGTCCCTTTAGGAATGAAAAGGGGAGAGTCTAAGCATAGAGCCTGGACAGTTGTCTCCTGCAAAGATGTCAAGGCGAGTACCTCAGGTAGTAGAGTGAGTGTCTCCATCCCTTCCCTGGTGTTGGTTTAAATCAAAATGTCTCTGGCCTGTTCTTCAGGCCTGTATTTGCTGTCGGAATATGGTGAACATAAATATCGTGGATTGGAATTGAAAAGGCCCCTACCAGCTGCCTTTAGGTTCCAGGGCAGAGCTGTCTTCTGTCGAGTTTTCTGCAGTGATCGAGCTGTCCCACTGGATCTGAGAAGGTCGCTGTGCTGGTTCTCCACGATGTTGGGGAGAGTAGGGCGGAATGGCCTCGCATTTGGTGTCATTGCGCGGGGCCTTTCTGTGTCTGTGTGGGGTTTCCCACAGGCCACTGGTTTTGCTGGCATTGGAAAGCGTGTGGACAAGGGGGGCAGTGAGGACAGTGGTTGTGACACCTAGAAGGTCGCTGCTAACAGTCTGTATTTTTACGATTCTGTCAAAAATGCCTCATCTCCCCATCTCCCCCGTTTTAAATCAAGGTCCTTTTTCATGTGTATGTCAGGGAATAGCATGGGAGGCTACTAGCACCTCTTCTACACCCTGACTGGTAGCCTTATGTAGGCTGGCATCACGGTGTATGGTTGCCCTAAGGGTGCATGCCTCGACCATTTGTGCAATGGTAGGCTTTGGGGTGAGGGGTAGAGAGGGTAATATGTCTTTTCAGGTGTTGTTAAGATTTGTTTCAGCAAGGGTAGGAAGTAGTACCTTCCTGACTTGTGGATGTTCAACTTGCGTCTCTATTGCTTGTGTAAGGTGGTCACTAAATTTTATAAAGTATTCCCAGGTCTCTGCAGATTGTCTGTGAAATCTAGAGTAGGTGTTCCTCCATTGGGTGTCTGCATGAGAGCTGTCTTTTCAGCACTTTTATCTCTTCTAACCGAGCTCAGGGAAGGTGTCTTGCATGATTCTCAGGTTTAATGAAATATTCCTCCCTGGCTAGATGGACTAGTGTTAGGTGTGCCCGCCTTTCTTCTCTAGCATAGTCTTTTAATAGTTGTTGTATTAGATTTTTCCCCATTCCTTCTCACAGGACAAATTCAGTGGAGAGAGTAGGATGTGCATAAAATGGCGCAGATCGTGAGCCCCATTACATGTGCAGCAAAGATGGCATTTAACAAATGATTAAAATGTGGTGATACCCTCCCATGGTGTTTCGCTGCTTTATAAAGATCTTTCATCTCCCGTGTGTGACAGCTTCCCATCAGGGGTTAGCCCCCCCTCTGGTACTGCACCGGTGCTGCTTGTATTTTAGCTACCAAGTCCCAGTCCCCCTCTTCAGCTGCCAGCTTCTCCATCCTCTGCCAAGAATCCTCAGGCTCATCCTCCAGGTGACATGAACCTTCCCTCCTCTCTCCAGAAGAGGAAACTTGTCCTTTGGCAGAGGAGCGGGGCCTTGGGGTGACTGGCCAGGCCCGGTGGTGTGGGCCTCTGGTAGCCAAGATGGCGGCCTTCCGGTTACCGCCCCTCACATTTCCATCTCTGTCAGGGTGAGATCCGCAACGGGGCTGAGTTGGAGGGGGTAGGGCAGCGGGAGTAGGCAAGGAAGCGCTGGATCCCAATGCAGGGGTGGTACCTGACACAGAGCTGGGACCCACACAGGGGGAGGACACGATAAAAGAGCCGGGGGTGGGAGGGATTTTGACATTGACAACCCCTCCAGAGGAGGGACTCCATTTTGTGAGCTATCTGAGGGGGATCTAGGGAGGAGAGGTACTGGAGAATGGGTTAGTGTAGAATCCAGGCCAGTGTGATCAGTACAGATGTGGGCAGGGGGTAGAGAAGGAGGGGAGATGGCAGATAGCAGGTGGCTTGTCTGTGCTTTACAGCAGTTTCCATCTCTCACACTTATCTTGGTATCAGTGGGGTCAGGAATGCCAGGGGCAGAACAGAAAGTCTGGGTTGAATATTAGAACTTTGAACCCTTCAGAAAACTCTATAAATCATATGAAAAAGTGGGAAAAATTTTGCAACTCTTCTCACTCCCTGAGTTTTCTAAAAATAGAGACTTTCCCTAACTCAGTCCCAGAATGCTATAAGTTGAACAGAATACACAAAAATGACTGGGAACTCTTTAAAGAGCCGAGGAACAAACGACTTCAAACTTCCCATAGCAAAAGTCTTCCCCTCTAAAAGGAGAACCTCCCTAACTCGAAATTATATATCCCTCTAAGGATTGGATAACTTGTTACGCAGAGCTACCCCTGATGTAAAGGGTGGCCCACCCAGAGGACTAAAACATCACCCAAGGATCCTGCACTGCAGGCGGCTGTCTCCCCATTGATTGCTCTGGTGGCGCTGGATGCAGATGTTTCAAAATGTCCCCTGGGCTTCAGTAGCTGAGCCAGCCCTCATCCCTCATACAGCTGGTGGGTGGCGACACTGCATTCAGCAAGCCTTGATAAAACTGATAAAACATTGTATTTTGAGGGCTGTCTCACTTTAATTTGTCATTTTTGTTGTGAGGTAGTATAGTTCCAGTAAATAGGCCCCTGGGCCTGCACAACCCTGCGTCCTCCGGAGATATCATTGCTAGTAAGGAGCTCAGCAGTGCTGAAAGCTGAGGCCTGTCCTTTGTGTTCCCTTTAGGATGGCAGTGGAAGTGCCCTGAGTGCACATTCAGAGGCACCTTCATGGCTTCTCATGCCACGACACCAAAAGTAAATGTGCAAGGTGGCTTCCTTGAACAACATGTAGTCCTTTGAAATATCTACAGGCAGTGGTCTGGAAATGCTTTCTGAGCCTGCTGGTTGGGATCAGCTGTGAGGGGCTGAGGGCTGCCGTGAGCTCAGTGCTGTGTCCCACTGGGAGCAGCCGCACAGGCTCACGTGCAGAGCAGGCACTGCCAGAGTCCCTGGAGATCTCACCTGCCCTGCAGCCACCATTGTCAAGGTGCTGTAAACATCAGCTGGTGCTGACTTTGCCCTTGGACCCTTTGGTTTAGTCACTGTGGGGAATTTCTTTCCTGAAGCCCGTGGGATTTGACCCTGGCAGGTGTGATGGGGATGCTTTGGGAGTGTGGGGCTTTGGGGGCAGCTGGCCGGGCAGGGGCTGAGCTCGGGGCCCTGTTGGGCTCATGGCCACCAGCAGCAGGAGCAGCAGCAGCCCCAGGGCCCGAAGCCCCGTGCCCCCTGCCCAGCACAGGCTGCCCTGTCCCTGCAGCTGTCACCCGAGTGGGTCCCAGGGCCCAGTGGCCGCTGGCAGCAGCAGGAATGCGGGCAGGGTGAGGATGCCCTGGCCTGGCTTTTGTCTCTGGAACAATGCGGGCTCAGGGCAGTGCAGAGCAGGCTGGGAAGCAGAGCCCAGGGCCTTTGGAGGCTGCAAGGCTTAAAGATCAGCCCCTGCAGCCGCCCAGATGCAGGTGGCCCAGTTGCCAAGGCTGTGGGGGCCTTGAGAGCGTGCAGGTGGATTTTGCATGGCTGTGGCCTGCTGGCAGCTCTGGGCCCAGGAGTGCCTGTGGCTGCAGCAGGAAGGGTGGCTGAAGGTTTGCTGGCTGCTTTGGTGGCATGGCTGCAGGGGCCAGTGCTGTGAGAGCCGCCTGTGTGAGAGCTGGTGAGAGCTGAGCTCTTGGGGACAGCGCTGTGCCCCAGGCCAGGAAGAGCAGCAACACCCAGTGCCAGGAGTGGTGTCAGTGGGAGCCCCTGTGCACAGGGACCCCCAGCCCTGGGGTGGCCGTGCCAGCACCGCCAGGGACCTCCAGCCCTGGGAACGTGGAACAAGTGGAACCCACAAGTGCCCAAAGGGTGCCTGTGCCCAAAGGAATGGCCAAGAGAAGTCAGGTTTTTAAAAGAAACGTGATTTATTTGCCGAAGATCGGCAAACCAAGGATTTACAGAACATGTTTCGTTATAACAATCGTTATAACAACATCAACAGTAATGTACAGGACATATTTACAAGGGATCCGAGGGGCTAACAATCTTCAAAACGTATTTACAGGAAACTTCTAATGTATTAAACATATTTACGGGAAACTTCAAAACTTTCAAACGTATTTACAAATGGATTGGATTGGTGCCATCATATTCATGAGTCCTGTAAGAAAGGAAGGAGCAGAGCTCGACTCAGCCGCCAGCACTGGGCCCAGCAGGGCTGGCAGCTGGCACCCAGGGGCTGGGCCGGGGCCGGCAGGGCTGGCGTGGCCCCAGGCAAGCGCAGGGCAGGCCGGGGCTGGTGCTTGTGGCAGCACAATCCAGGCCCCCTGCGGGCACCGTGTCCCTGAGCGGGCCCATCCAGCCCAGCCCCAGCCTGGCATCAGGGGACCCAGTGTGTGTGTGGGCAGGGCGTGGGAAGCATCTGCCTGTCTTACCTGTGGGGCACCATCTTCATCCAAGGACCATGGGCTCCTCTTCATCGTTGTCATCAACTTGCATCTCTTCCGCGTCATCCTCCTCATCCACTTCCATTTCTTCAGTGTTGTCCTCCACCTCTACTTCCATGTCCTCAACAGGGGAGGACATGGAAGTAGAGGGGGAGTCCACCTCCATCATCTCTTCCTCATCCATGTCCACTTCCATTGCCTCCACAGTGTCTCTCTCAGTCTGCAAGGGGCAGCACAATCTCCCAGTGGGCTTCCTGTCCCACACCATCCATTCCCACATGGCTGCAGCCTGCCCAAGCCGGGTGCCCCCTGCCTGGCATGGCACTGTACCTCCATGGCCACAGCAGTGCACATCCTGCGGGATTGGCGCTCCAGAGCCAGTGGTAGGAAAAGCCAAAGAAGCAGCGCTGAGGGTCAGAGCGCAGAGTGAGCAGCAACTGACCCTTGGCAGCCGATGCAGTGTCTGCTGTGCTTGTTTCCAGGTCCTGGATGTTCCACCTGGAACCCTCTGGGAGCTGTGATGTCACTGAAGATTCAGGGGTGCTGTGCAGTGGGAGATGGGGATGGCAGAATGATCAAATCCTTGAATGGTTTGGCTTGGAAGGGACCCTTAAGGTGATGTGATTCCAAGCTGAGCAAGCTCCCAGCATATCGGGTTACTGCGGCCCCTGTCCCACCAGGCCTTGGATGTTGCTGGGGATGGGGCATCCACAGCCTCTCTGCACAGGTCCCTGTGTCAGGGACAGGCACCCTGAGAGTAAAGAACTTCTTCCCATCCTCAAATCTCTTCCACCTCTTGCGGTTTGATCCCATTCTCCCGTGCCCTTTCAGTATATTTCCTGACCAAGGGTCCTCTCCCACTTCCCTGTGGGTCAGGGTGTTCCTGCAGGGTCACACGTGTGGCTGAACCTGCAGACAGGAGAGAGAGGTCCAAATTCCCAGTCAGAGAAAATGGGGAAAGTGACACAAGAGATGAGAGAATGAGGAAATAAAGGATACATGCGCGGCATTGGTTTGTGTGGCCTGTGGGATGCATGCCTTTTATTAGAGGCCAGGTCCCCTGGTGCACTCAATTCCTGTCTCTTCCTGAGATTTCATTGCTGTGTGAGGAGCTCAGCAGTGCTGAAAGCAGAGGCCTGTCCTTTGTGTTCCTATTGGGATGGCAGAGGAAGTGCCCTGAGTGCACATTCAGACGCACCTTCATGGCTTCTCATGCCACGACAACAAAACTAAACGTGCAAGGTGGGTTCCTTGAATGACATGTAGTCCTTTGAAATATCTGCAGGCAGTGGTCTGGAAATGCTTTCTGAGCCTGCTCCTTGCGATCAGCTGTGAGGGGCTGAGGGCTGCCGTGAACCCGGTGCTGTGTCCCACTGGGAGCAGCCGCACAGGCTCACGTGCAGAGCAGGCACTGCCAGAGTCCCTGGAGATCTCACCTGCCCTGCAGCCACCATTGTCAAGGTGCTGTAAACATCAGCTGGTGCTGACTTTCCGCTTGGACCCCTTGGTTTAATCACTGTGGGGAATTTCTTTCCTGAAACCCGTGGGATTTCCCCCTGGCAGGTGTGATGGGGATGCTCGAGGAGTGTGAGGCTTTGGGGGCAGCTGGCTGGGCAGGGGCTGAGCTCGGGGCCCTGTTGGGCCCATGGCTCTCAGCAGCAGCAGCAGCAGCAGCCCCAGGGCCCGAAGCCCCGTGCCCCCTGCCCAGCACAGGCTGCCCTGTCCCTGCAGCTGTCACCCGAGTGGGGCCCAGGGCCCAGTGGCCGCTGGCAGCAGCAGGAATGCGGGCAGGGTGAGGATGCCCTGGCCTGGCTTTTGTCTCTGGAACAATGCGGGCTCAGGGCAATGCAGAGCAGGCTGGGAAGCTGAGCCCAGGGCCTTTGGAGGCTGCAAGGCTGCAAGATCAGCCCCGGCAGCAGCCCAGATACAGGTCGCCCAGTTGCCAAGGCTGTGGTGGCTTTGAGAGTGTGCAGGTGGATTTTGCATGTCTGTGGCCTGCTGGCAGCTCTGGGCCCAGGAGTGCCTGTGGCTGCAGCAGGAAGGGGGGCTGAAGGTTTGCTGGCTGCTTTGGTGGCATGGCTGCAGGGGCCAGTGCTGTGAGAGCCCCCTGTGTGAGAGCTGGTGAGAGCTGAGCCCTTGGGGACAGCGCTGTGCCCCAGGCCAGGAAGAGCAGCAGCGCCCAGTGCCAGGAGTGGTGTCAGTGGGAGCCCCTGTGCACAGGGACCCCCAGCCCCGGGGTGGCCGTGCCAGCACCCCCAGGCACCTCCAGCCCCGGGAACGTGGAACAAGTGGAACCCACACGTGTGCAAAGGCTGCCTGTGCCCAAAGGAATGGCCAAGAGGAGTCAGGTTTTAAAAAGAAACAGTATTTATTTGCAGAAATCGGCAAATCTAGGATTTACAGAACAGGTTTCCTTAATACAATTGTTGTAACACCAACAGCAACAACGTACAGAACATATTTACATGGGATCCAACGGGCTAACAATATTCGAAACATATTTACAGAAAACATCCAACGTCATGAACATATTTACAAGAGACTTCTGAATTCTCAAACGTATTTAAAATTGCATCAGATCAGTGCCGTCATGTGCATGAGTCCTGTAGGAAAGGAAGGAGCAGAGCTGTACTCAGCTGCCAGCACTGGGCCCAGCAGGGCTGGCAGCTGGCACCCAGGGGCTGGGCCGGGGGCGGCAGAGCGGGCGTGGCCCCAGGCAAGCGCAGGGCAGGCCGGGACTGGTGCTTGTGGCAGCACAATCCAGGCCCCCTGCGGGCACCGTGTCCCTGAGCGTGCCCATCCAGCCCAGCCCCAGCCTGGCGTCAGGGGACCCAGTGTGTGTGTGGGCAGGGCGTGGGAAGCATCTGCCTGTCTTACCTGTGGGGCACCATCTTCATCCAAGGACCATGGGCTCCTCCTCATCCTCCTCATCTACTTCCATGTCCTCGATGTTGTCTTCTGCATCCACCTCCATCTCCTCGATGATCTCCTTCTCATCTACTTCCATGTCCTCAACAGGGGAGGACATGGAAGTAGAGGAGGAGTCCACCTCCATCATCTCTTCCTCATCCACACCCTGGTCCACATCCATGGCCTCCACAGTGTCTCTGTCTGTCTGCAAGGGGCAGCACAATCTCCCAGTGGGCTTCCTGTCCCACACCATCCATTCCCACATGGCTGCAGCCTGCCCAAGCCGGGTGCCCCCTGCCTGGCATGGCACTGTACCTCCATTGCCACAGCAGAGCTCACTGTGGTTGGATTCGCGCTCCAGAGCAGGTGGCAGGAAAAGCCTGGGTAGCAGCAGCAGCTCAGCGCTGAGGGTCAGAGCGCAGAGTGAGCAGCAACTGACCCTTGGCAGTCGATGCAGTGTCTGCTGTGCTCGTTTCCAGGTCCTGGATGTTCTACCTGGAACCCTCTGGGAGCTGTGATGTCACTGAAGATTCAGGGGTGCTGTGCAGTGGCAGATGGGGATGGCAGAATGATCCAATCCTTGAATGGTTTGGCTTGGAAGGGACCCTCAAGATGATCCTGTTCCAAGCTGAACAAGCTCCCAGCATAACGGGTTACTGCGGCCCCTGTCCCACCAGACCTTGGATGTTGCTGGGGATGGGGCATCCACAGCCTCTCTGCACAGGTCCCTGTGTCAAGGACAAGCACGCTGAGAGTAAAGAACTTCTTCCCATCCTCAAATCTCTTCCACCTCTTGCGGTTTGATCCCATTCTCCCGTGCCCTTTCACTATATTTCCTGACCAAGGGTCCTCTCCCACTTCCCTGTGGGTCAGGATCTTCCTGCAGGGTCACACGTGTGGCTGAACCTGCAGACAAGAGAGAGAGATCCAAATTCCCAGTCAGAGAAAATGGGGAAAGTGACACGAGAGATGAGTGAATGAGGAAATAAAAGATACATGCGCGGCATTGGTTTGTGTGGCCTGTGGGATTCATGCCTTTTATTAGAGGCCAGGTTCCCTTGTGCACTCAGTTCCTGTGTTTCAGCCTGTCCACAGCCAGCCTCTTTGAGCAACCTGCACTCCCAGAGCTGGGAGCACGCTTGCTTAAACTGCTGGTGGACAAGGCGAGTGAGGGATCTTTGTGTGGAAGTGCAAACACTGTGGATTGCCCTGAAGAGGGTCCAGGTAGTGAGACAAAATGGGGCTGGGCAGACACTTGGAAAATGGGGGGGAAAAGCAGAGGTGCAATGCAGTAAGCCTTGACCAAAATGGTACAATAGAGGGGAGAACATTCTTGGAAGAGTACATATAAGGAAAATGCAGCAGTTGAACTGGGTGATATCAACAAAACGTGCTGCATCACCATGAGCAAATACCCATGGGCGAGACCATTGCATTCAGAGCGATGTCTCTCTTTTACCTTGGTCACTTTGCCCTGAAGAATTACAGTTCCAATGGTAGGCCCCTGGTCCCTCACAACTCCCCCTTTTTGTTGTCTATAAGGAAGGCTTCTGCCATAGAGTTTTGCAGGCATTTAGCAAAAAAGGATAATATAACCCACACAATGATTACAATAAACAAAGTCCACAAAACAGTCTTAACTAAAGATGAAAACCAGCCTTTCATCACCCAGTGTTTGAAAGTTCCAGTGAACCAGTTGTTGTTGCCTTCCATCTGGACCTTCTTTCCTTGATCTTTCAGCAGCTGGATGCCCTGGTATACTGACTCCCTATGTGACAACAGGTTGAAAAAACACATGCCTTCAAATGCCTGAGAGGCATGGCCATGGACAAGAAATTGTGGCCTTTCTGTGGAAGCACCCAGCTGACGGCATGCGGCTCAGTGAGGAGCATCCAGTTCTCTGCTGCAACGGCTACAAACGGCAGCATCCTCTGACTTGGGCTAATTTAGTGTCTGGAGGCTTGGTTGGGCTAAAAGTAAACAGATAAAGAGATTAGAAGATGAAACTTAAGTTGTGTTCCCACTAAACTTTCTCTTCTGTAAGCCAAGGGTGTGAACACAGCTTATTAGAAGAATCATGTATCAATGCTAAAATATAATTTTTACAAATTTTAAGACATAGATCCTGGTTAGTGGTGTCTGAGCTATCTTGGTCTTGGTGTGTGTGATCAACGCTGCTTAGAAGATCTTCTTCTGTCCTTCTCCTTCTTCTTTCCCAGGCTGCTGCTGTCTCTCTTAAGCTTTCTTTCTGTTCTTCTGGTGGTGGCTCTGTTGTTTGCCTCACCGTTCCCCAAAACAGTTTTAATGTATTTTGCTGGGATCCATCTTAGGAGTGTTGCTGTAGAGACAAGGGCATCTTTTCTTTCCCAAGCAATTAATGGAAAATGGCCCATAATTTGTTCAGATTCAGGGTCTTTGCTCAACACAGGTGGCTTTTCTTTTAATTGGGCTGCAGTTGAATTAGTAAAATGCCTGATGACTGGGGGAGTTGGCTCCATAAATGAGTTGTTCAAAATCTGAGTACATAAAAGGCCTTGGCCAGTCTGTGAATGGAAGATAATATCTGGATTACCCCTCTCAGTTGATCAAGGATCCTTTTGATGGCTCAGTTGTCCCTCTCGTCTATGGACTGTCCTGTGGTGGAGTGTGGTATGCCTGTGACATGTTTTATACCCCAGTGGTCAGAAACTTGTTGGAATCAGTGTGAGGTATAAGCAGGAGCATTATCAGTTTTAATTTCCTGTGGAAGTGCTAAGGTGGAGAAATTAAAAATTAGTGTTTTATAGCGTCTTTGATTTTTCACCAGCATGGGCAGAGGCAAAAATCCCGGTGGAAAAGGTTTTGATTGAGACGTGGATGTATTTTAGTCTGCCAAAAGGGGCTTAGTTTGTGATGTCGGATTGCCAGATCTGAAGACTCTCTAGTCCTCTTGGATTGACTGCAGCTCTAAGAGAAGCAAGGCCATGTTCCTGACAATTTGGGCAGGTGGCAACAAGGGATCTTGACGGGTCTCAGGTAATATTGAACATCCTAAGCAGCGCAGGAATGTTTTGATGGTAGAATAGGTGACTGATCCCAGGCTGTTCAAAAACTCTCTAAGGCATATTGCAGTGGTTCAGATGTTTGAAGTAGGCAATTGAGGTTATCTTGAGTGAGAAGTAAGTATACATTCACAAGGTCTGTTCCTGATAGGGAGTACAGACACTTTCTAGCTTTCCTGTTTAGTTGTGCAATAACTTTCTGTTGGGTTGTTATCATTTCAGTAGTTTGGTGTGCTCTGAAAACGCAATCAATTATTATCAGGGCACCTGAGATAGTTGAGTCCCACTGAAACAATAATGTATGGAATTTTGGACTTACCCCAAGGATTGCCAGGGAGAAAGGAAAATTAGGGTGGTATCTGTGTGCCTGTTTAGTTTGAATCACCCAGGAGACCTTTTGTACAGCTGCTTCTGCCTCCGGTGTCAGTGATTGCGGGAACCGAGTCCTTCTCTGCCTTTAAGGAGCAGGATCAGTGGCACGAGATCTTCTGTGGTGATTCCCAGCAGTGAGCATACCCAACTGATGCTTCCACAGAGCTGGTGGAGTTCTGACAGAGTCTTTGGGTTGTCCTTGATGTGCAGTGTTTGGGGTGTGATGGTTGTCTCTGTGCTTTTTAGGCCGAGGAACTTGCAGGGGGCTGTCTTTTGGACTTTATCTGCTGCAATCTCAAAACCTTTCTCCAGTACCACAGTGATGACATCCTGTACTGCAAAGTCCAAAATGATCAGAGCTTCTGCACAAACTAATGTATCACCCATGTAATAAAAATAATAACGTTAGTATGTTTTTTCCGCAAGGGTGAGGGAATTTGGGCTCCAAGCCATTGTCAAATAGTTGGGCTCTGCTTCATTCTTATAGGCAATACAGTCCACTGGTACCTCTGTAACGGTGCTGTCGATTTGGGGACGGAAAAGGCAAACAAGGGGCTTTCATTGGGGTACAAAGAGAAGTCAAAAAAGCAGTCATTTAGATCTGTAACAACCATCTGCCAAACTTGAGGTAACACGGAGGCTGAGGACAGGCTGGACTGGAGGGCACCCATGTCCTCGATGACCTCATTGATTTTCCTGAGGTCCTGCAGGAGCCTGCTCTTTTCTTTGCCAGGATTTTTTATGACAAAGACAGGCGCATTGCAGGGGCTAGTAGATGGTACAATGTGGCCCACAGGCAGCTGCTCCTGCACGTGGGACTGCAGGGCCTTCACCTTTCTTCCTGGGAGGGGCCACTGATCCACCCATATGGGGTCATTGATCTTCCTGGTTGACCAAAGTGTGGCGCGCTGCTCAGTTGCACCATCTAGAAATCCTGAGGTGAGAATAGGATCTTTCCGTGGTTTGAGAGGAAGTAAGTTTTCTGGGACGCTGTCGTCACACCAATAGGTTTTCAGATTTTAATATTGGCAGCTGGTTTGGCCACTGGGGACATTGTCACGCTTCTGAGAACACAGGGGTTCAAAACCAGAGCACGCCCCGGGGGAAGCTCTTTTGGGTTTCTGGTGGGCAAGAGTTTGGAACTCTCCCCTGTCCCAGCTGCTGGCTGGGCCGGGGGAGGGTAAAAGCCATGCGGCTGGGAGAGGTAAGCCCGTCCCCGAGTGTGGAGGGCTTAAAGAGAGAGAAGCACCAGGAGGCATCGGGCAGACCCCCCCAGGAGACAGAGAGAGAGAGAGCCTGGACTTCCTTGAAATTTAATATCATGTCCTGGCAGAACAGCCTGGCATGCGGACAAAGGGGGGGTGCAGCGAGAAGGTGTCCGGCCGCTTGTGGGAGTCTCCGGGCGGGCAGAGCCTGAGTTTTTAACCCCTTTTTGTACAATAAAAACTTTACAGAACATTAACCTTCCCTAGAAGAGGGATAGAGTGGAAGATTAAGGAGGAAATGGGCAAGTGTGATGAAGGTCTGGGAGGGTGAAAGACATTGGGAGAGAAGAATCTTAGGTGGGAAGAGATGATGAAGTGGCCTTAGCTGGACTCTTCTTGTTATAGCCATGGACAGAACCATGTTTCCTGTGACACAGAGACTGCATCCAGGGGGAGACAATGGCTAAGAGCCAAGAGGGTTCAGTGTTGGTACCCCTCGGCCCCAGGAGGTGAAATTTGGGGGAGACAGGTGTCCCAAAAGCGAGACTGTGCTCTTTTTGGAACGGGACAAAGCATCCTTAAAAGATGACCCTAGAAGCAGCTCTGGTCCATGTGCAGTGGTGAGAGCACTGGAGATGGAAGGAAGAGGTCACAATGGCAGATGTTCTCTGGGCGGTGCCACGAGTGGCATGGGAACACACGAGGTTTCAGTAGTGTTTGCTGGGGAAGCCTATGGCACAAGAAGGACTCCACTCCTCTTGATGAACTGAGTATTGATTATCTCAAGGGGGTGCTGGACCAAGAGTTGGTGATTTGGGGATAGATGTACTGGAGATTTGGTGGGGGAGGAGGAAAAGTTTTTGGCAGGTCTTCATTTTCCCTGTGTGTTTCTTTTTACTTATAGTTGTAGTTTAGTTAATAAAGTTTTCTTTATTTCCAAGTGGGACCCTCCTTTACTTATTACTGGTCACATCTAACAGCAGAAACAAGGGAGAGAGTATTTTCATGGGGGCACTGGCATTGTGCCAGAATCAAACCATGACAGATCTCTAGCCTTCTCCTCCATTGGGACAAGAGGTCCCTTCCCCAAAGTGTTATTGGTGCCCAGGAGACGAATGATCTTACTGTAGCAACTGTGCCCTCAGGACCTTCCATGCAGATGGTACCTTGACTCCAGAAGCTGGTAGCGGCTCCCCTGGTAGCGAATAATTACCCCAGCAGCTGGAACCAGGGGCCATTCTTTTAGCCAATCAGAGCAGGAAATTATGATGATGTCAGCTCCTGTATCTAATAGACCCAAAAGACATCTATTTCTCCCCCTACATAACAAAGCACACTTTAGAATGGGCCTGTTTCTGCCTGTTGTCTGTGCCCACAACACCATTGGATCTGTTGGTGTGGGGATCATGTCCCGTAGGAGGATGGCTCTGGCTGTAACTGTTCCTTTTGGAATGAAAAGGGGAGGGAATAAGCATGGAGCCTGGACAGTTGTCTCCTGCAAAGATGTCAAGGCGAGTACCTCAGGTAGTAGAGTGAGTGTCTCCATCCCTTCCCCAGTGTTGGTTTAAATCAAAATGTCTCTGGGATGTTCCTCAGGCCTGTATTTGCCTGTGGGAATATGGTGAACATAAATATCGTGGATTGGAATTGAAAAGGCTCCTACCAGCTGCCTTTAGGTTCCAGGGCAGAGCTGTCTTCTGTCGAGTTTTCTGCAGTGATCGAGCTGTCCCGCTGGATCTGAGAAGGTCGCTGTGCTGGTTCTCCACGATGTTGGGGAGAGTGGGGCGGAATGGCCTCGCATTTGGTGTCATTGCGCGGGGCCTTTCTGTGTCTGTGTGGGGTTTCCCACAGGCCACCAGTTTTGCTGGTGTTGGAAAGCATGTGGACAAGGGGGTCAGTGAGGGCAGTGGCTGTGAGAGTTAGAAGGTCCCTGGTGATAGCCTTTATTTGTACAAATCTATTGAAAATGCCCCATCTCTCCACATATAATGCACGGTCCTTTTTCATGTTTGTTGTTGAAAAACTTGGGAGGCTACTAGCACCTCTTCTAAACCCTGACTGGTAGCCTTATGTAGGCTGGCATCACGGTGTATGGTTGCCCTAAGGGTGCATGCCTCGACCATTTGTGCAATGGTAGGTTTTGGGGAAAGTGACATGAAGGATGAGAGAAGGACAAAAAAATGTACAGACATGCAAGGCATTGGTTTGAGTGGCCTGAGGGATTTATGCCTTTTATTAGAGGCCAGGTCCCCTGCTGCACTCAGTTCCTGCATTTACCTCAGACTTCCTTGCTGGGTAAGGAGCTCAGCAGTGCTGAAAGCAGAGGCCTGTCATTTGTTTTCCCCATGGCATGGTACTGGAAGTGCCCTGAGTTTACATTGAGAGGAACCTTCATGGCTTCTCATGCCACGACACCAAAACTAAATCGGTATTTTGGGTTTTTGGAATGACATTTAATCCTTTGAAATATATGCAGGCAGTGGTCTGAAACTGCTTTCTGAGCCGGCTGGTTGGGACCAGCTGTGAGGGGCTGAGGGCTGGCCGGACCCTGGTGCTGTGTCCCACTGGGAGCAGCCGCACAGGCTCACATGCAGAGCAGGGACTGCCAGAGGCCCTGGAGTTCTCACCTGCCCTGCAGCCACCATTGTGAAGGTGCTGTAAACATCAGCTGGTGCTGACTTTGCCCTTGGACCCCTTGGTTTAGTCACAATAGGGAATTTCTTTCCTTAATCCCGTGGTATTTCCCCCTGGCATCTGTGATGGGGATGCTCGGGGAGTGTGGGGCTTTGGGGGCAGCTGGCCGGGCAGGGGCTGAGCTCGGGGCCCTGTTGGGCTCATGGCCCCCAGCAGCAGCAGCAGCAGCAGCAGCAGCCCCAGGGCGCAAAGCCCCGTGCCCCCCTGCCCAGCACAGGCTGCCCTGTCCCTGCAGCTGTCGCCCGAGTGGGTCCCAGGGCCCAGTGGCCGCTGGCAGCAGCAGGAATGCGGGCAGGGTGAGAATGCCCTGGCCTGGCTTTTGTCTCTGGAACAATGCGGGCTCAGGGCAGTGCAGAGCAGGCTGGGAAGCAGAGCCCAGGGCCTTTGGAGGCTGCAAGGCTGCAAGATCAGCCCCTGCAGCAGCTCAGACGCAGGTGGCCCAGTTGCCAAGGCTGTGGTAGCCTTGAGAGCGTGCAGGTGGATTTTGCATGTCTGTGGCCTGCTGGCAGCTCTGGGCCCAGGAGTGCCTGTGGCTGCAGCAGGAAGGGTGGCTGAAGGTTTGCTGGCTGCTTTGGTGGCATGGGTGCCAGGGCCAGTGCTGTGAGAGCCCCCTGTGTGAGAGCTGGTGAGAGAGCTGAGCCCTTGGGGACAGCGCTGTGCCCCAGGCCAGGAAGAGCAGCAGTGCCCAGTGCCAGGAGTGGTGTCAGTGGGAGCCCCTGTGCACAGGGACCCCCAGCCCTGGGGTGGCCGTGCCAGCACCCCCAGGGACCTCCAGCCCCGGGAACGTGGAACAAGTGGAACCCACAAGTGTGCAAAGGCTGCCTGTGCCCAAAGGAATGGCCAAGAGAAGTCAGGTTTTAAAAAGAAACGGTATTTATTTGCCGAAGATAGCCAAATCTAGGATTTACAGAATATGTGTCATTATAACAATTGTTATAACAACAACAATATACAGAACATATGTACATGGGATCCAATGGGCTAACAATCTTCAAAACGTATTTACAAAAAACTTCCCACGTAGTTAACATATTTACAAGGAACTTTTGAACTTCGAACGTATTTACAAAGGTGTGATATCTTTGCCATCATGTGCATGAATCCTGTAAGAAAGGAAGGAGCAGAGCTGTACTCAGCTGCCAGCACTGGGCCCAGCAGGGCTGGCAGCTGGCACCCAGGGGCTGGGCCGGGGCCGGCAGGGCTGGCGTGGCCCCAGGCAAGCGCAGGGCAGGCCGGGGCTGGTGCTTGTGGCAGCACAATCCAGGTCCCCTGCGGGCACCGTGTCCCTGAGCGGGGCCATCCAGCCCAGCCCCAGCCTGGCATCAGGGGACCCAGTGTGTGTGTGGGCAGGGCGTGGGAAGCATCTGCCTGTCTTACCTGTGGGGCACCATCTTCATCCAAGGACCATGGGCTCCTCATCATCCTTGTCATCAACTTCCATGTCTTCGGTATCATCCTCCTCATCCACCTCCATCTCCTCGATGTTCTCCTCCTCCTCTACTTCCATGTCCTCAACAGGGGAGGACATGGAAGTAGAGGGGAAGTCCACCTCCATCATTTCATTCTCATCCAGCCCCTGGTCCACATCCATCTCCTCCACAGTGTCTCTGTCAGTCTGAAAGGGGCAGCACAATCTCCCAGTGGGCTTCCTGTCCCACACCATCCATTCCCACATGGCTGCAGCCTGCCCAAGCTGGGTGCCCCCTGCCTGGCATGGCACTGTACCTCCATTGCCACAGCAGAGCTCACTGTGGTTGGATTCGCGCTCCAGAGCAGGCGGCAGGAAAAGCCCGGGTAGCAGCAGCAGCTCAGCGCTGAGGGTCAGAGCGCAGAGTGAGCAGCAACTGACCCTTGGCAGCCGTTGCAGTGTCTGCTGTGCTCGTTTCCAGGTCCTGGATGTTCCACCTGGAACCCTCTGGGAGCTGTGATGTCACTGACGTTTCAGGGCCCCACTGCCGTGGGAGATGGGGATGGCAGAATGATCAAATCCTTGAATGGTTTGGCTTGGAAGGGATCCTTAAGATGATCTGGTTCCAAGCTGAGCAAGCTCCCAGCAGAGCAGGTTGCTGCGGCCCCTGTCCCACCAGGCCTTGGATGTTGCTGGGGATGGGGCATCCACAGCCTCTCTGCACAGGTCCCTGTGTCAGGGATAAGCCCCCTGAGAGTAAAGAACTTTTTCCCATCATCAAATCTCTTCCACCTCTTGCAGTTTGATCCCATTCCTCCTTGTCCCGTCACTAAAGTTCCTGACCAAGAGTCCTCTCCCACTTCTCTGTAGTCCCTTCCCTCACTGGAAAGGTGCTGAGGTCTCCTGTGACTCTCTGTACAATGTTCCTTAGCTGAAATCTGCAAGTTGAAGCTTGTAGGCCCTCTGTAGTTATATAGTGGCACTGGGGTGGTTCCTTAATTGCAACACGAAATTCTGAGGTATCAATTCATCAGTTGTTTTTATTGTGGTGGGATCTGAGAATTTGTGTCAGCAGAGCCCTATATTGTCACGGGGAGGTGTCTGTGAGCCTGACACAGAATTCAGCACTCAGACTAATCTTTTCTTGAGTATGGTAGGTTTTTTTATTCCTTTCCTCCTGTCCTTAGCCATTGGTAGAATGTCACAGTGAAAATAGAATTGACGCCATTTTTCACTCATTACATGTTCTTGTTTGTTTTGTTTCTTCTGCAAGGCTGGGCAAGGTTGATCTCGATGCAAATTCATTCACATCTGAGGAGCTTAAAAAGGCCTTGGCTAAAATGAAGGAAAGTGAGAAGGCAGAAAGGAAGGTGAGTTTCCCATTTCTAAAGCAATGCACATTGCAGGGATCTGAAAACACCCTGTTACACTCTGCTGAAACACAATGGTTAAAATGATTGCTTGGAAAACACTGTGCAAACTAATTTGTGGTGAATATGGACCTGAAATACCTTTATTAACCTGTTAGTGATATTGTTCCCTGACTTTTCTGTACGACTCGAAGATTCTGTGAGTGGTTTGGGTTGGATAGGACCTTAAAGCTGATCCAGTCCTACCCCTGCCATGGGCAGGGACACCTTCCACTATCTTAGGTTGCTCCAAGCCCCATTCAAGCTGGCCTTCGACATTTCCAGGGATCCAGGGGCAGCCACAGCTGCTCTGAACAATGTAATTTATCTGTTTCACTGCAGCTCAATTCACAAAAATGTCTGCAGACCCCAAAGGGAACTGGATTGCAGCTGACGGTATTTACAGAGGGTATTTCCCTTTACTCTCCTTGCTTTGGGTTTCCAACCTTGTGCTCTGGATAGCAAAACCCAAGTGGCCATGGTGAAGCAGGGGCTGACGTTTCCTTACACAAGCTCCAAGTTGTCCATTTAGTTACAAAACAACCCACAACCCGAAGTAAATAGGTGGGAAGATGTGTGACTCATCAGGTACATCAGAGCCTCTTTCCCTTCTCCCCCTCAGCAGTATTTCTTTAACCCTCGCTCCTCCTGCTGCCTTGGTCTTGGCTCACTCAAACAAAAACTGAAAGAGGAGTCAAGGCTCTAAAGTTCTGGTGTCACAGAAGGGCTTTTTCTTCCGTTATGTGGCAGCATGGCATGATTTCATTTGCTGGAGATTATTTCCATAGCAGCATTGCTGATTGATTGCAGGGCTGCTGAAAAGGGCTGCTGGAAATGAGGATCATTGAAATGCAAAAATTAGTGATACTCTATTAGGTGAAAATAAGCCATATTTTAAAACCCCCTGTTAGAATAGCTTTTGTCCCACCAACTGGGCTAAAAGCAGCTACATCTAATGGACCTAAAGTATTCCATTTGCAGTCACTCCTGCAGAGAGCAAATCCATCCCTGAAGGCTCAGTGTCAGAGGAAATGGAGTTACACCGAGCCTCTCTGTGCTCCGGCAGAGGCAGCTCGGGGAGGGATGGGTTGGGTGTGGTACCTCTGGTAATTTATCATTCCATTGACACAGCTTTCACCTCCATTGCTCACTTGGTTTTCCTCCAGCCCTCTCTGATCCCTCATGGGGAGGAGGACAGTGCAAACCCTCCAGCTGAGGCTCACTCCGCATACAAACACATCTTGGCATTTGTGACAAATGCCTTCCAAAAGGGGCTTTCTGCCTTTCTCCTGTCCTTGGGGCAGCCCAGCTCCAGCATGGCCTCTCTGCTGCTTCTGTCCCCTGCAGCAGCAGGCTCTGTCCCCAGTGCCACCAGTGCTGATGTTCCTGCACCTCTGGGGCTCTCTGAGATCTCTGAGAGAGCCTTTCCTCCTCACCACATGTTTTGTGTCAGCTCTCTGTTCAGGGCAGCCCTTGGGGTGCTGTTACTGTGAGGGAGATGAGCTCAGGACAGGCTGTGTGCTGGCCAAGCCCCATGGCACAGCACGTCAGCTGCCCCCAGCTTATCACTGCTCCTTCTGCCTCCCTTTCTGACAGCTTCTGTCCTCACACCTCTCCCTAGGAGATAGACCCTTCCAGGAATTTGCTCAACGCTTGGAAAGGCAAAAGCATCTTTGTCTGTGTCTGAGAACTCCTTGGAGTCACTGGACACTTTGGGCTGGATGGGACCTCTGGAGCTCTCCAGCCTCATGTCCAGTTCCAGAGAGGTTCAGCTGTAAGATCAGGGAGGTGCCTCAGGGCTTTTTGCAGCCAGGTTTTGAGAAGATTCACTTGCAGGCAAGCAGAGAACCGCAGTACTGCTGCCTGTGGGCTTGATGTTGAATTGGATGGAAATGGGATGTAGAAATAGTGCACAAATACTGTAGAGAAGTAGAAGTGGTGCACAAAGCCCTACTGTTCACTCATAATGTGGGTATATCACAGCTAACTGGGTTCCTGGGCTTCTCAGAAGGACCCTGCCCCTGCACCTCTGATGTAGAGCAATAAATCCATTGGCACAGACAGCCAGGTTCCCTTTGTGAATTTTGGGGCTGGCATTCCTTTCTGTGTCTGTCTTGTCTCTCTTCATCTCCTATCTTGTTATCTCACATCTGGTTTTTCCTCCTTTTGTTTCCAAGGCCCGAGAGGAAGAGGTGAGGAAGAAGTTCCGGCCCATAGAGCAGCTGAAGGAGGAGTTTGAAAAGCTGAACATGAAGATAGAAACAGATTATGAAATTATGGTTAAATTAATCAGCAAATTCAACAGCTCTGCCTCCACGCTGGATGAGAAAGTCGCGGCGCTTTATGATCTCGAATATTATGTTCACCAGGTAACAAGAATGCCTCAGTAACTACCGTGTAAAATCCAGGGGATACGGTGTCATAAACGGGGCTTTATTTTTCTTATCAGTATCAGGTAATACAAATTGCTTAATTACCATAATCCTGGGACAATAACAGACAGCAGAGGACTAGTGCAGGCTTATTTTATATCCAGGTTGGAATTAATCATCGCTTGTGCCAGGAGCCAGCAGTATCCTGGTGGTTGCCTGATTTGTTGACTGTTCTCAGGCTGGTTTTCTTATCCTCTCTTTTTCCTCTTTTATCTCCTTAGTGTTACAAAATGGGGTTTTAGCTGCCATTTTTGGGTAAGTAGAGTGGTGGTTGCTCAGAAAATAATTATTTTCTTTTTGCTTCCATGGAAAGCTGCCGTGGTTGATGGCAGGTGCCCTTATATCAGTTCACAGAGAACGTCTTTGTACCAGGAAAGGTGACAGCCACCCAAAACCCCCTATTTTGTCTTGGTGTGAGTAAGCAGTGGCAAGCAGAGCCTCGCTGTGCTAATTAGCTCTGTGTGAGGGTGAACATATTTCCTGGCATCTCGCTTCCTCGGGTTTGTGCTCACACTTTTCCCCCCTCTCTCTGATCTCTCTTGCTCTGCTTTCAGCTCACACATTCCTACCTCCCCTTGGATGCAGCTGCAGGCACAGAGCTCTGCTACCCTGGGCTTGGTGCCTGCCTTGGTGCCACCCTTGGGAGGGTGTCTGGGCATCCAGCCTCTGCTCTGCCGTGTGGGAAGGGACTTGGCTTGTCCCTCCCCAGTGACTGGGGAGAGTCTGGAGTGCACTGGGAGAGTTTCCAGCAACACTTTGTCATTTCAGAGGGTGAATAGGACAACTCTTGGGAGGTGCCAGTGCAAGCCCTTTCACTGGAACAGCACTTGTTGAACCAAATGTGGTATTTGGAGGCAGGTAGCTGAAGTGTTGCTGCTGTGAGAGAGAGAGTCCATGTGCCAGCTGATACAAGTGTTATTTCCAGGGCTCTTTGTCTTGAATTTCCACTCTGAATTGTCATTGTGGGCATGCAGAGGCTTCCTTGCTGTTTGTTCTCCCTGCTTTTGTGTCACTGACGGCATCTGTGTGACTCAGAGAATAACTGTGAACAATGGGCACCCAAAGAGCTTCATATTTGTACTCAGGGCTAATCTTGCCTGATTAAGGGTGCCAGAGCATCAGGCCATTGTGCTAAAAAGCAATCCCCAAATGCCCTGGCATGCCTTGAATTCCAGCATAGTGATCTGGACTATTCCAGCAGAAAATCCCTGCAGCACAGGATGGGGCAAACAATTTCAGAATGGCAGAGGAGCAGGGACTGGAGCATCAAAGGGAAGCACATGCAGCATCAAAGGGGTCAGAGAGGGGGAATGGCAGGAGGCTGGCAGGAGCACAGGGGCTCCTTTGTGCGCCGATCACAGCGCTGCTCTGTGCCCGCGCTGTCGGGGCAGATGGCTGGGCAGCACCTTCTCGTCAGGCAGGAAGCTGATAAGAAATATGACTTGTCTCTAAGCCAGCATGGCTTTTCCTCCTCTTTCTTCTTCCAGTCAGTTGAATGCGTCCAGAGCATTATCTCTGTTTGGGACTGACTTTAGCATCAGTGGCTTAATGTAATTACTGAACAGCAGCCAAAGGACGCTGGTGCCGCATAACCCTGGAAGGGCTGAACTGCCAGGACTCCTCTGCAGCGAGTCACAGCCCTGCTGTGGGAGCAGGGGATCCTTGCAGGTGTGGGTGGCCCAGGACAGATGTAGGGCCACTTTGCAGGTCCCACCTTCCCCGGCCTCCATCAGAGCAGTACCATGCCGTGCTGTGGCTTTTCAGAACTGTTCAGCTCCCAGCCATCCTGCTGCTGTCTCCGGGACACAGGATGCCCTGTGGAGTGGAAAATGCCATGCCCTGGGGGGCGTGCAAGCAAAGGCTGCTCCCTGCTCTGTGCCATAGTCACCCTGGAGCAGTGGGTGCGGGGCAGCTCGTGCCTTGGAGCATGCCATTGGGAGCCAAGGCTGGTGCCCAGCCCGGGGAGATGCTCTCTCCTGCCTTTGGAGAGTCAGCCCAAAGGCTCTGCCTTTGCTCAGCTTTTGGTTGCCAGCTCTGGTTTGCTTCTCCTCAGCCACGATTCAGCTTGGCATGTTTGGGAGCCTGTCTTGGAGAAGGAGTAGGAGGGTTTGGCTTGCTGGGTTATCTGTAATGCATAAAACCCAAATGCAAATGTGAAGAGGGCAGAGCGTAACTCATAAACAGCATTCACGGTGCTTGCACAGCAGTGTGTGGAGCCAAGACCGGTTCTCAGGCATTGCAGGCTCTTTCTCTCAATTATTTACTCTGCTTATCTTCCCCTCTCCTCTGCTCTGACATGCTACACCATCTCTCTCTGCTAATTTCCTCTCCATCGTGTGCAGTTGACATGCTGCTTTCCCTCGCTCTTGTTTTCTAACATTTTCTCTCTCACCTTCCCTCCCTATTTTCTTTCTCCTCCAATTCAAACCTGCTCCCTGAATAACTGCTGTCATATTTGCTCTTCTCCCATCCCTCCCCTTGCCTGCTTTGCCTGTGTACTTTACTCAAGAGCTCTTTTGATCTTTGGTTTTTCTTCTGTGCCGATTTCAGTGGACTGAAGTGAGGTAGGAGCTGCTGCCTTGCAGCATCCACTACTCCCCAGAGAGGTTAATACCTTCAAGTTGTTAAGTTTGGGGATTTTGTTAGTTTTAGAACTGGAGCTCTCACAACAGACTCTGGTTAAAAAAGATAAACACATCTTCAGAATAAGCTTTACAGCACAACAGCACAATTTACATTCTGCTGTTGTGGTGTCTCACTGACGCTGGGGCAGCACAAAGGACTCCGGTGCTGCTGAGGTTACAGCAGGGGATGGTTTTACCACACCAGCTGCTGGATGCAAATTCCTGCCTGTCCATACATTCCCTCTCATGCAGAAGTCAATGTCTGATTCCAGCACTAAACCAGTTTTTACAGAGGCTGAGTAATAAAAGGACCCACTGGCAGCTGAAATTGGGTTGCTGCATAGATTTCTTTGTAGATAAAGATGGGTCTGCAGAAAAGTGAGAGCTCTGGCAGGCCTGGTTTATAGGGACAGTTAAAAGAACAGCATCTGAAAGGATACAAAAGCTGCTGCAAATCCTGAATCAGCCCCAGCAGACCTGCAGAGAGCAGCTTTGCAGAGGGACAGGTGGGTATTGTCCCACTGGGGAGCAGAGATGAGCTGGAGCTCCCCAGGTCCTGCTTTGGTTGGTAACGACAGACCCGTAGGACACAAAGCTTCTTCTTCTCCTGGGTACCTGAAATATCTGACTTAGGGCCAATTTTGATGAAGATACATGGTTGAGATAAATATAACACTGAGCATGAAGTCATTGACTAGAAGAGGGTCCCACATGCCCTGCATGGCTTGTGGTCCTGTTCCACCTCATCAGGGGGTCGGCTTGCCCTGCTGATAACTCATTTTTATATTCTGTTTCCATCAGCCAACGATTGCTGTTGTGTCCCTGTCTTTCAGAGAGATATGTCGAATTTCTAAACCTGATTTTTCTGTGCAGGCAGAAACTGATTTTTCTGTGCAGGCAGTTCTGAGCATTCATCAGATCCTCTTTTAAACTGAAAAAAAAAATCATTGAATACCAAAATGCATCGATTTGACTTTGGACTGAATTTTGTACTTGAAGTAGTTTGTGCTGTTTCTCTAAATTTTGTCTGTGAGCACTCAGAGCCTTTTCTGATCTCCTCTCCAAGAGCAGATGCCCGCTGGGACTGTGCCTGGCTAGCCCCTGATCCACTTAGAGCCAGAGGCTGATGAATTCCCACTAATGTGCAAACTTTTCCCTACTGGCAGTTAATCCATTATTGTTTGCTTAGAAAAGTCATTGTGGGGCTGCTCCCTGGGGAAGCTCCTGGATGACCCCTCCAAGCTGGGACTGGCTTTTTCCTTCCTTGTCCATGGGAAGTTGTTAATGGAACTCATGGAGAACTCCCAGAACTGCCCATGCTCCTCGCTCCCATGCTCCCTTTGCACCCTGTTGGTGCTGACAGGCTCCTAAACATCCCTGACTCCTGGTGCTACAATTACAGCATCAATGAATTAACTTCATTTGCAAAACATGCAATTCCCTGGATCCCTAGTAAAGGCCTGCTCAGGGGAGAGCAAAGAGTTGGAGTTTTTTGACATCAGCAGATATATCGAATTGCCAAAATACGTGTCAAGAGCAGTTTTGATAGCTATAATCAAAATATTTGAGTTTCCAGTGATGCCTTCTGAGTGTGACAATGTCCTCCCACGAGGACACTGTGCCTGGGCAGCTGGGACATCGCTGCTCATGGGCAGGGCTGTGCTGAGCTCAGCCACAGCCATTCCCTCAGAATTTTTAATTCATTGTAAAACTGCCTGCTGGTCAGAGCAGGAGGGAAGGGATGCTGTGGGTGTGAAGGGAGGTGTTCTCCAGGGGCTGGGGCTTTGTGCTGATGGAAGCTGCTCTCTCCCAGGTGGACAATGCCAAGGATTTCCTGTCCATGGGTGGGCTCCGGCTGGTGATCGAGGGGCTGAACAGCAGCGAGGCCTCGCTGAAGGAACACGCTGCCTTTGTCCTGGGAGCTGCCCTGTCCAGGTGAGACCTGCCCTCAGCTGGGCTCTGTGCCTCTCTCCACCTCTCTTGGTTTATTTCTGATAGCAGAGACTGAAAGCTATGTTGTGACACACCACAAAACTGTCTTGTCCCCTTCCTCGCCCTTGCAACATCCGTTTCCCCTTCTCCTCGGTGTGTCCTTATCTTGCTCATTGGACACATCCAGAAGTAATGTGGTGTCAAATCTATGATTGTTTCTTGGTTTCCCTGGGCTCCCTGCTTCTACAAAGTCCAAGGAAGGAATAATTCTCCTTCTGTCCCACTGACAGCTCTCTCTGGGGGAAGATGTAACAGAGGGTACAGTTACAAGCACCCCAGTGAGCACCTTTGTCCTTCCTCATCCTTGCTTCTGGGCTGCCTCAGGATGGCAAGGTGCTGATTTGAGCAGCTCCCATGGTCTTCAGAGAGAGATTTGGGCCCCACGGACACGTGCCTCTGACATCAAAGGCGTGTTGATTAGATGTGGGGTCAGGAATAAGGGTCAGCAGCCAGAATGCAGAGGAGACTGACCTGCAGAATGTTTGAGGTTCAGGGGAAGGAGCCTGCTCTTCCTTATGCTGGGGCATCCTGTGTAGTGCTGGCTGCAGGTGTCCTGTGGGCTCCATGGGTTTTCCTGGTGCCCCTTTTTTATTTATGGGTTTTGGGGCTTTGCAGGAATGTGTTGCTCATTCAGAGGTGCAGAGGCTTTAGAAATGCATTGGATGGACTCAAATTCAGGATCAGAAGTTCAGAGTGAAAATTGAAGGTCAGGACTGTTTTATCTGCATATTTCTACACCTAAAAATACAGTCACCTTCTCCAGCATCATAAATTATTTATGGCTTAGTCTAACACATGGTGCACAGACCTGCATTTACTTGGTAATCTCATATGCAATGCAGTTGGCCCTCAGCGTGTGTGGAGTGATGGGCCTTGTGGACAGGAGCAGGTACCCAGGTTTATACCAGGGAAGGATCCAGCTTCTAGTCTGAAACAGAGCCTGATTTAGGGATGACAGGAAGATACATGAGAAACAAAACCTGCTCTTCATATTCTGGTGTATCTTTGTCTCTGAAACAATACCAGAGTGGTTTGCTCAGGTTCTTTATTTAGACTCTTTCTGCATACAGAGAAGATCATGCAGAGGGTCTGGAAACATTTGCAGGTAACTTGTGAAATGACAGGGGCTGCTAAAGAGCTTCTTTCCAGATGTACCTGCCATGACATGGCCAGGACTCCAAAAATTCATTGTCTCATGGTACCTGACAGTGTAGCAGTGGCCACGAGAGTCACACTTTTGTGTAGTGTTTCTTACTCAAGTGCAAAAATCTTCTTTGGAGAGAGCCTCTCATCTGATATGGCAACATTAAACTGCTGCTTTGTAAACTTGTGGACCTTTTTTCTTTGAAGGACATTCTGGCAGATGGTAATTTGGAGTGGTTTGGATGATACATTGTCTGAGAGCTCTGCTCCAAAATGTGAGGGATATTATGCCTTGGTTTGAGTTTGCTTTTTCTCCCCTTGCTGTGCTTAAGCTTTCTCAGTAGACACCTACATGCCAACTTGTCTGCTGTGTGCTCACTTGTTTAATTCGTTTGTTCATACATTTTCTCAGCTTACTCCATGCTCTAGTTAAACTGTTGGGGGCATTTCAGGTACTTCACACAGCATTTTGTGTTTTTCTGAGGGCTTGTTTTTTATTTCCTTCCCTCATGGTTGCTCCTGAGAGCCTTAGAGAGGTGGTAGGGCTTTCCAGTAAATTCCCAGAGGTGTCACAGCTCGCTGGGCTGCAGGGACACGATCTGCTCGGTGCTTGTGTGCCTGGGGCTGGTGTCAGATCCTCTGCTGGATGCTGAGCCTGGGAAGAGGCAATGGTCTGCTGCTCACCAAATGGGTCTGTGGCCACCTCCCAGGTCTCTTCAGCCAGGCTGGCTCAGGCCAGTGGTTTCAAGCCAGGCAAACATTCCCAGAGGGAAATCTGGGCATGATGAGAGCAGCTCCAGAGCCTGGCACAGGAGGTCAGTAACTCCTGGCACCACTCAGTCTGGAAGAGGGAGTTTGGCCTTGTCTGTAGACAAGTGTTTAACACAGGAGGAAACCACTGGACACAGAGTGATTCCAGACATGCCTGGGACACATCCAGAACTTTTCAGCTCTCAGAAATACCCAGATCTTCTCCAGATTTGCACTGTCCTTAACTCTGCTCAGGTAGTCAAGCAGGTAAGGGATGGAACAAACAACTGCAGTCCCCAGGTCCTGCCTGCACATGGCCCTGCCAGGACCTGGCTCAGAGCTCTGGCTGTGCTGGAAGCCCATTGGAACAAAAAGGTTTTCCAGGGGATCAGCATCTTTAGCCAACAGGCCAGGGGGCTGGCCAAGACTTTGATCAGCAAAGGCAGCAGGAGGAGAAGGCACAACAGGGCCAGCTCAGGATTTCCCCTTCCTGATATTATCGCTCCTATTTATTTGGCTTAAAGCAGACTTGAAAAGCAGCCATAGCACAGCATGACTGGGACCTCGGGGCACAGGATCCCAGGTCCAGCTGCCAGGGTCTGACCTCCTGGCATCCATCTGCCTCTGGGAGCCTCTGCCACAGGAGAGGCAGATATCTTCACTTGACAGGGAGGAAATCACAGTTTCATCTCATGTTTCCCTTATATGTCCTTCACTTCAGGCATTTGGGTTTTAATTGCTGAGTCTGTGACCAAATCAAACATCATTCCATCTGGTGGAGTTCTCTGAGCAGTGCCCTTATTGCAAGTCTAAAACCTCATCACACTCTTACTGTTTTTAAGCCTTTAACAAAATGTTTTTCCATTCAGCAGTTTGCAAAAGTAAACTTCATTTGAACAATCCTCAAGTGCTCTGATTGCAAATAAAAGTTAAATGCACTAACAAAAATAATTGCTAGGCATGTGGGGTTGTACATTTAGGTATCCATAATTCACTAACAGTATATGCCAATACACAGCATTATCTGGATTTCCAGTGATTGCATTAGCATAAAAGCATGTTAGAATTTATCCTGTGGTACTAACATTTAAATATATATAAGTATGAAATATTAAGATCCAGCATTTTGGAGGCAAGTGAAACTACTGTCTGTAAAATGTTCCTGCATATTTTGAAGGTACACTCCAGTATCTTCGCATGACAATCAGCATTCGCACCATTGGGTCCAAACATTACAAAAATGTCAATGTTTTATGCAAAGAGGAGCTATATTAAGCTAAAAAAGATTGCTGATGAGAGAAGTGTCTTCTGATGTCCTCTGAGCTATTTACAGGCAGCATCTCCCTTTGTTCGTGGCACAGCCAGGCCTCTGTGCAATCTGTATCTCCATGTTTCACAAGAGTGGAAATGTTAGCCAGAAAGGATTATGTGTGTGATTAAAACCTCAATTTTTGAAAATTTTACCTACAGGAAACGTTTTTCCACACCAATAATTTGAACATTTTAGTATTTTGTAATAAAAGGATTTTTGTAATCCGTTTAGAAGGGGAATAATAATTTATGTTGAATGACTTCTTGAAGCTTTATCCCAAACGCTCCCTGTGTACTTAGGGATGAGTTGGAAGAGAGGATGGAGACAAATTAAGCTGTAGGACCTTCGAGGCAAAGGGAAGCAGTTTGTATTTCATGGGGACAAGGCAGAAGGCTCAGAAGGTGAGATTTTGGCCTGGCCAGAGTGGGGAACTGGGAGGGCAGCCACTTGTGCAGCTGCAGTGAGAGACTTGTGGCATTTTGGCCAGACCTTCCAAAGCCCACCCCGTGGGGTAGCCAGGGACAAGGATGTCCCACTGATGGTCCAAGCTGACATGTGCCATGTGTCCTAGAAGGGCACAGGACAATCCCAGCACAGCCTCTGCCCACAAGCTGGGCTCTCTCTCAAGCCCACTGCTGGGCTCTCACTGTTCCCTTTTGGCCCTGAATGCTAAAATAATGTCACAGGGCTTGGTAAAGGCTTGGGAGTAAACTCATCACTGGTGAGAATTGAAGCATGATCCTGTAGCCACACACAAGAGTTTTCCATGGATTGTCTTAGCTGTTTCCCAGAGATTAAACCCCTTAAGGGATGATCATGTGCATCCTGAATACCCCATTTACCATTATTTGTTTCACCAACTGTGAGGCTCGTTCAGAGCTTGCCCCACTCTGGTAAAGCCAAGAGAGGCACAAAACATGTGTTTACTTCTCAAGAGAAACCTCAGAGAAGCTCCTAGAGTGATGGGCTCTGATTCCTCCTGCTGTGCTGAGGAACTCAGCATCATGGGATCCACCTGGTTTTGGTTCTGCTTTTCCATTGTTTTTTCTGAGGGAAGAGGGATGTGGCAATGCTGTCTCCTTGCTCCGTCCAGCAGTCCCCTGGTGGTGCCCATTTTCCCAGAGCACAAGACTTCCCTGCTCTGTTGGAGAAGCAGCAGCCCCTCCAGGATGCCTCTGACAAGAGGAAAGAGCTTCCACCAGATTTAAGGGGTTTGAGTTAGGTCCAGCTGTGCACTGAAACTGGTTGGTGCTCGCTTAAATAACACAGAGGCCCAAGCAATAAACCCAGGAAAAGTAAAATTAAAGACCTTGCTTCAATGCTGTCTTGTAAGGACATAAGAATTTCTGTGCAGAGAAATAAATCTGGTTAGCTTAACAAGCACTGTCCCTACCCATTTATTTCCAATCCATCTTCATCCCTTCCTCCTCCAGCTTTTCCTTTTACATCCTGCAGTATTTGCCCATCTCTTTATCCACTTTCCCTGATTTTTTCAGTGGCCCTGTTTTCCCACACCATGTGTTTGCCATCTCCCAGTTGCAGTAATTCCAGCTCCACTCTTTGACTGCTTATAATTTCTTGCTTTGTAGATTGTCTCCTCTATTTTCATTCGAACTCCTGACTTGTGTGAAGTTATCAGCCTCACTGCACTTAATTTCAAATTAATTTGATTGGGTCACCTCAATTTTTTTTCTATAATGATAATGAACTCAACCTATTTAACCTTTTCCCATTATGAAAACCTTAACAAAAACTGCAGTGCAGTATAAATGGGTGTTTCATCATTGTGGTTAATTACTCAGAAGAATAAATCCCTAAACATTTTTCAGCCTCTGAAATCTAACAAGGAAGTGTAATTAACAATTAGAGAGTAAACTGCCATCCTTGTGCTCTCAGGAAGACAAGGAGGGAAAAGTCTAGAATCTAAGGTTTGCTCCTGGGTTTTTAGGGAGAAATATTTGGGGCAATGCTGATGGCTGGGAGTGGCAGGGGGTGGGGGCAGGCCCTTGTCTTGTGCCAGGTGTGTTTTCCCAGGTGTCTGTGGCTGCTGGAGAGGGGATGGACACCTTGGCCTCAGCTGAGGGACTGGGCTTAGGCTGAGGACATTGTCCTTTATGTAAAACTGGGGAATTCTGCAGTGAGTTCTCTGCCTTGGGCTGGTGCTGTGAGAGGACACAGAGGTCAAGCAGTGGGGATGAAATGTGTGTTTGGCCTCACACCCCATGTGTGAGCTCCCACACACTCCCCCAGCACTGGGCTCCACTGGCTTCTCCCCCTTACCCGGGGTCAGGCAGGTGGCCTTGTCCTCCTGAGTCCTTCACACAGCACTGGGTGCTCCCAGAGCCTGCAGGGTCTCCTCAGTCCACAGCTGCTGGTGCTCTGAGAGCTGTGGGAGGTGTCCTGCCCTGCAAACACAGCCCCACAGAGCAGCCAGTGCTGCCTGGGGCTGTGACAGGCATGGGGAGCACCAGGAAGCTGCTCCAGCAGAGCTTCAGCAGGGAGGGAAAGACTCATCACAGCCAGCTCATGCATTATATAAAACATGTTGTTTCTGTCTCATCGTGTTTAGTAAATGCTCTCTGCTGAAGCCTTTGAGTTATTGTGGTGGTTTCCATTTAAAATACATGTTCAGGCTGGTTACCTAATCACTTTCTGCCAAAAAACCAGCCCAAACTTGCTGTTTCCCAGTGCAGACATGGTTCTGTAGCTGGACACAACATGTATTCCTCTGTCTCTTCAGCCACTATTCATTCATCCTTCTTGTTCTCTACAATTCCCTGGCAGGAGGGTGGAGCCAGGCAGGGGTCAGTCTCTTCCCTCAAGTAACAAGCAGTAGGACATGAGAAAACAGCCTCAGGTTCTGCCAGGGGAGGTTTAGATTAGGGAAATTTTTTTTCACTGAAAGGGTTGTGAAGTACTGGAGCAGCCCTGGAGGGGTTGAAAAGCTGCACAGATTTGGCACTTAGGGACACAGCTTAGCCGTGAACACGGTGGTGTGAGATTAATGGTTGGCCTTGATGATCTTGGATGTCTTTTCCAGCCTAAATGATTTTCTGATCCTATGTTTTCTGTTTATCCTTTTTACTACAGCCTGTACACTCTGCTAATGCCTTCACAGGCTTCAGAGATTTTCCTCCCTAACCACCTACATTATTTTCCTGACCTTGGCATGTTCTCTGCAACCTCTCCAAGCAGTAGGTGTAGAGCACTCACCAAGAGGAGGCACCTGCGTTTGCTCTTTGCTATGGGAGGGTGCAGATCCCATCTCTGCCTCTGTTGGTCCTGCTGCCTGCACCCTCCTAGCCCATCCTGATGGTGGCTTTTGTTGGATTTCATTGCCAACTGGCAGAACTGGGCTGTCAGAGGGATGTTGGGGGGCTGCCCATGCCTCTTGTGGCCTCTCTTCTGGATTTAGCCATATTTTCTCTCCCACTCCTCTCCTTGTGCTGAGGAGAGGGCAGCAGATCTTTCACAGGAGGCAAAATAACATAAACCAGCAACTGCAGGCTCCCATGGCATCCAAGAACAGGCCTTGGCCGTCCTGTCTGAAGAGGGATCAACCTCTTTTCCAGGTTGGCATCTTCCAGCCTACCTGTTCTCTTAATACAGTGCTTTGATAAGTTTTCTCTCATCTGTCCATTCATATGCTTAAAGATTCCTTGAAACAGGTGATTATTCATCCATGCAGACAGCTCCTCAGGCCTTCCACCAGACTGCTGCCAACCTCAGCTGCTTTGAGGCTCTCCAGGTGTTTGCACAGGATGATGAGAGAAAACAACAACTTACTGGAAATTATCTCTTTCTGAAGAAACTCCTCATCACTGTTAACTACTTGCTCTTCCCTCAGGTGCTGACATTCTGTGTCTTCTGAGCTGGGTTTTGATGCCCCTTTGTTTTAGATAATCTTTTTTTCTGCTTGAAAGGAGATGTCCAGCAGAGGCCCCCAGAGCAGCCTGGCATGTTTTGGGAGGGGATGACTCCCTGGCAGCCGTGCAGCCCTCTGGGCCCTGATGCTCAGGGCAGCTGTCTGTGGCCACCTGATGTCCCAGGGGAGCTGGGCCCGTGGCAGCCCCTCCCTGAGGGCAGCTGTGTCCCCACATGGGCTGGAGGAACGCTCTCACAGCTGCTCCCCACCGAGGCTCGGCCCCTCGGTGCCACTGCCGGAGCCCTGAATAGATTTGAAAACTAATTTGCTGCTCAGAGCATCAATAGATGTACGTCACTTGTCCTTTCTGCTGCATTTAATGAGTTTCCAAGGTACTGCAGCCAGTTCCAGAAGGCTGCCATCAAAGGATCTTGGCTTCCATCAGAATCCTCGTGCCCCTCAGCGCTCTGCACTTCTCACGTCTCACATGTCTCTTATGAATTCAACACAGAGCACATCGTATAATTTCTTGCAAACATCCTTTCCAGACTGTCTCTCCTTTTTTCCTGAATGCCTTGAACACAGGGCATGAGAGAGAGCAAGGGCTCTTCCTGCAGTGAGGTGGTGTTAGCTGGAGCCCAGGAGAAATGTGGGTCATGCTAAACGTCCTGTCACTGCTGCTCCCCACGGTCATGACTCCCTCAGTTATTCCCTCCTGGGGCTCACCATAACTGTTCCCTTGTGTAATCATCCTGAAGTTGGCTTTGGGCATCCCAGCCTCAGCTGTCACCATGTGGGACAACACCTCCATGTGGGTGAGGAGGGTGCTGCCAGACTGACAGCCAGGGGACAATGGGCACAGCCCTGCAGTGGCAGTTCCAAGGGACAGATCATCAATCCTTAGCTGCATCTGCTGAGATCAATAATTAGGGCTGTTGTTTTGTAAAACCCCCCAGATCCACATGGGAATTGCCTTATTGAAGTGGACGTGCAGGCCTGGCTGGCTGGAAAGGCCCCGTGGGGGGATTGCAGAGGAAGGAACACAAAACCCAGGTGCCAACAGTGTGCTGACATGTAAATGAGGTTTCCTGAAGCCTTTAGCAGCTCAAACCTGCCATACACGATGAACCACAAGGGTTCTTGGGTTTTATCTATTTCTGTCACTGCAACAGGGAGGGTTGGAGAGGGTTCCTGGGTGCTGGGCCATGCCTGGATGCTGCTGCCAGCATCCCTCTGCTCGAGGCTGCACATAGGAGCCTGTGTGAGCTCCTCTGCATGTTCCTCCTCTCCTTCTGGAAGCAGGTTGTGTTATATTTCCATACATACTTTGTCATAAAAGCTCCTAAATATGATTTTTGTTTGTTTGCATACCTTGCAATGAGCAGGAACTCACCTTAGTTGTTTTCCAAATTAATACCCCACTGGTTTTACTTAACAAGGTGTTTTTTCCAAGCTGAGAACAGTAACAACTCTGAGATTTCTTTTAAAAAAATGCATTTTCTTCTCAGGTACTTCATATTGAAATCTGTCTTAATTTCAGTTCAGCTAGTGTGTGAAAACACACGGTGTGGCATTATTAGTCCCTGAAGGAATAAAGACAGATGGAGCCCAAAATGGAATTGGCTTTATGATTAATTGAAACCTTCAAGAGTGCATTGGAGTCAGGGCTTGGTCCTGCCCTGGCAGCACGTGGGGATCAATTCAGCAGGCATGAAGAGCTCAGGGGGAGACACACAGCTGCCACCTGGCAGAGCCAGCCCCGAGCTGTCCCCTCCCGGTGGGACCTGTGGCTGGAGGAGGGCAGGGTGGCCCAGGTGTGGGCTGGGGGCAGGGAGGGATGGTGGTGTGTCGGGGTCCTTGTGTGGATGATGTGCTTGGGTAATGAGCTGCTGTTCCTGCCCAGAGCCTCCCGTGGCTGGGCACGATGGCTCCCGTGTCCAGGGAGCTCAGCAGGGAGCAGGGGAGTGTTGTGAGGCACACTCCAAAAAACTCAGCAATGTGGAGCAATGGGGATTTGAGCTCTGCTCTGCGTTCCTGCTCCATGTGTGACCTGCACAGTTTCCTCAGGTTTCCCATCTTTGCCTGTGAGAGGGAAGGGAATAATGAAGAAACACCAGGTGGTGTTATGTGTGGTGGCTTCAGCATTAGTGGATATTTCTGGGGTCTGTAGCCACTGACATTTACAGCATTTTCTGCTGGATAGGAGGAGAAAAAGGTGCTGCAGAAAGGAGAGTTCTCCATCATGTTTTGGGAGCCAGGCCTCCCTGGCTTTACTGCTCATGGTGGTGCTTTCATGGTCAGCAGGTCCTGAGCAGCTCTGGAGCTGGGGAGATGCAGCAAGTGAAGGCAAAGTTGCTTTGCAAGGGCAAATTCTGGAGCTATGTCTGCACTTCTTTTTGGAAATGGCATGAAGGGGATGGTCAAGGGCAGTGGTGGCAGCCCCAGGGGACTCCCAGTTTCCCACCTGGTGCTCACTGCTGGTCTGGCCTCTGTGCACAGGCTGTGCTGCCATGGCCCACGTGCCAAAGAGAGGCCTGTGGGTGCCTCCCCCTGAGGCAGCCGAATGGGGCTGAGTGTTGACAATAATTTAAGGAAGGATTTGGTGTGGGAAGTTGAAATTGGCTGTGGAGATGATGGTTTAAAGTGTGGACGTGGCTGGGGGCCCACAGCTATGTGTGCTCAGCAGGTGTGTGTGCACTGAACTGGTCTTGCTGGGCAAACTGGATAACAAATAGCATCCATGGGGCCATCAGCTGGGAACAAAGTACAGGGGGCATCTCCCAAATGCAGCCAGGACAGTGTTTTAACAGGCACCAGCACCCCTTCCTGTGGTGCAGTAGCAGCCCTCCCAATTAAGAAGGTGATTGGGACCTTGCTAATTGTCCTGATGAGTGGGAGCACTGCTGGAAATGAGCTGATCCTGCAGATCTGTGGGCAGCTGAGCTAACTCCTGGGACATCATACCCAACACCTCACCAAACATCCAGTGTTCACTCACTCCAACAAGTGCAGTTTGATTTTTATTACCCCTGACCCCCTAGGATGGCAGCAGGTTTGCTGAGGTAGGTTTTGTACAGGGAGGAAGGCTCTGTAGCTGAGCTCTCTCTACAGGAGCTGGCCAGAAGTCGTGGAGAGACACTATGAGGCTGCTGTGGATTTTCTTTTCTTTCCCTGGGGACTCTGGGGATTGCAGATCGGCGGATTGTGGATTAGCGGATCAGGAATTAGAAATGCCTTTTTCATTCTTATGTTACACACTGATGAACTGACAAATTTAATTTCTTTAAATCCAGCTATTTCAGCTGGAATTGGCAAAGTCGTCTTCTGTCTCTTCTGGTACCCTGAGAATGGCTGAATTCTGATCTCTCTGGGGTCACATCATCCACATTCACTTCTTTGTCTTTAGCCTGTGGCTGTTCCAGAAGTGCAGAGCGCTCTCCAGGAAGGGCCCATCCCTCATGTGTGGTTGCAGTGTCCAGGTGCTGCCAGGGCTGTGGCTCTCTGCAGCCACGTCTGCCTGTGCCAGTGCAAGGAGGGGAGCTCAGCCCCAGGGAGGGAGAGGGGCTGGTACCAGTCTGGGGGCTCCAGCTTGGCTGTCTGAGCCCACTGGTAGCAGCTCAGGTGTCTCTACCAGGCAGACACCCTGTCCAACCCCATGGCTCTGCTGAGTGCCTCCATGGCACAGCACAGTGTTTGCCCAGCTCCAGGTATGAGCTGTGCTTGGCTTACATCTGGAGTCAGACTATCCTGAGCTGAAAGGACCCACTGGGATCACCCATCCAGCTCCTGGCCCTGCCCAGACCTCCCAGCAGTGCCCCCTGTGCATCCCTGGTGCCCAAAGGCTCCTGGAGCTCTGGCAGCCTTGGGGCCGTGCCCATTCCCTGGGCAGCCTGGGCAGTGCCAGCACCCTCTGGGGCAGAACCTTTCCCTGGTGTCCATCCCAAAGCTCCCCTGCAGCCGTTCCCTCCTTCCCTGAGCTCTGCCCTGGGCTCCTTGTGCAGCTGAACCAGCCCAGTGCCCTCAGCCCTCCTCGGGTGGCCCCTGCAGAGCCTTCCCCAGCCCGGCCCCTCCTTTGGGCATCTGGAACAGCTTCAGATCTCTCTGATATTGTGACACCCAAAACTGTCTCAGAACTCGAGGTGAGGCCACTCCAGTGCAGAATAGAGCAGGACAATCCCCTCCCTTGCCTGTGGGGCAATGCTGGGCCTGATACCCCCCAAAAAAATGAAAGAAAAATCTAATAGATTTTGTTTGCCCTTGGGCTAGTTCCTGTGAAGGAAGCTGATATCTTCCCCTGCTCTTTTGCATCCCCCTGTGGGGAGAGTCCTGTTCCTTGGGCAGCCCCTCCACTGTCACAGGCTGGGATTTGGGTGCCACTGGTGGCTGTGCAGGCTGCAGTGGGCTCCATGTGCCTCTCCAGGGCTGAGGTAGCACGTCCCTGCCCAAGCCCTGTGCCAGGGACAGCAGAGAGCACAAAAAGGCATTTCTGTCGCTCAAAGCCTAACTGCCTGCGCTGTGGGACCCCGTCAGCAGGGGAAGAGCAGATTCATCATTACCCAGAGCTTTCAATGAGCACTAAACAAAACGGCCCTGGCTCTCCAGAGCAGGCTTTATTCCTGCATTCTGTGATGCTGAAAGTGGGTCTGCAAGCGGCCGCCTCACCACGAGCCCCAGCAGAGCCGTGGGCCGGCGGCAGAGCCGCTCCCGCTGCGGGCAGGAGCACAGCCCGGCCATCCCTCACTGCCCCACTGACGGACGGCTCTGGGGCTGTGCCGATAATATCTTGATTAACAATTAGCATGATGGAACCGGGAAATACATCTTGTTCCTCGCCCCAAGCCGACAGGTGAGGATGGATATATGTTGCCTGGTTGATTGCTGTGCCTTGTTAGAGCCTATTTAGGGTTGATTGAAAAGCAGAGGCTTTGTGTGAGGAGAGACCTTTAATCTCCTGGCAGAGCCAAGTGCGTTTCCCATCAGGAAGCATTCCTTCTCTGCTGCTTATCTCTAACCCCCGCTTTAAACCTGAGCCTGGCAGAGACCAAAAGAAAGGCAGGATCAAAACAAAAATAATTGGGATCGCTGGCTTCCGTGGGCAGTCTGAACCTGTTCTCCTACTTATCAGCTAGTTATTCCTATATAACTCTTGCAAGAGACAATTCAGCAGTTGCAGCATCTCCTTGATGAAAAGCACTCCAATAAAATAACCATGGCAACAGTTGCTGAGGGCTGGCATGGTGAGGGACGGAGATGTGCTCTCCAAAGGACTCCGGGCCCAACTGCCCTGACAAATAGCCCTGCTGAGCACCAGGAGGTGATGTATGGACAGCTCTGTTGTCCTGGTGGGGTCCCAGATGTGCTGGGCATGCAGGCTGCCCCAGTGCACCCAGTTACAAGTCACAATTTGTTAACCATGGGTGTCTTCCCCTCCACATGGAAGGGGAGCTCGTAACCTGAAAGCTGAGGGGGAATTATGAGGACATTCAATCAGAAAGGAAAGGCCAAGGAGGGGAGCTCAGGAAGGGACACCACCTGTGACCCCAAAGCCATAGAGGATTTCCCAGGGTTTGGATGCTCTGGGAAAGGCTGTGTCTCTCTGCTGTTGGTGCCAGAGACTGGTATTGATAATAAACATTTGGCATGTCTAATTTCAGAGCAACTTCTTTTTAAAGCCATGCTAAGACTATGTGTGATGCTCTACAGGAGGGGTGACAGAGGCTACGTGGTTGCACGTGGAGCAGTTTGGGCATTTGCCTTGAAGAGCTGGCCCTTGGTGCATGGAGGAGCCAGCAGAGCCTGGAGAGTTTGTGCCAAGAGTCCTTCACCCCTGGCTCATGACCCCCCATCCCACCCAGGGGTCCTCTAGGGATCACTGTTAGGACCACCCATGTCCTACAAATGCTCTGGTCATAATCTTGGCAGGGGAGCAGCTTGTCTTATGGGATGAGGGCCTCTCAAGTAGCTTTATAGGCATGGTGGTGTTTTTGTTAGGCACTATCCTCTCGTTCTCTTCCTTAACTGGACATTTATAAGCCTGAAAAGTAAAAGAAGGAACGTTCAGCAGAAGAACAGAGGAGCCTGCTGAAAAGCAGCATTTGTGCAGATTTCTAGAAAAGGGCAGTAAATACTCCACCTCTGCTTCATAATAATAATAGGCAGACTAAGTATCTCTAAAAATATAAAATAACATGGGTCTATTTGGAATAGTCAACATCCTTATCAGCCTGCTGCCATCTCTGCAAACAAGTTTCGCTAGAGATTCTGGGCATGATTTTCAATGGCTCAGAGCAGCTGTAGCTTCTTTGACTTCAGTGAAAAGTCTGAGTGCTTGGCACGGTGGCAAACCAAGCCTCTTCCTTTCTGCTTCAAATTGGGGCTTGATTCTAAGTGAGATGAATTTTCTCCTCCTGATAATTCTGTGCATCTGAAGTGATTACAGCTCCGCGTGAGTGCTCTTTTAGGAGATTTCAATGCAGCGTTTTCTTCCGTCTTAAAAAGGTTCCTTCAAGCCTTATGATGCTGGAGAAGGGGGGGAAAAAATAAATCCTGGTGGAAGCCGTTACATCTTCCTATGCAGATGAGAGATTAAAATTTGTATTTTTATAAAACACTCACGGGGGCTAAATCGGAAAAGTTCTGTTGAGGCGAGCGGGTTTTGGCTGGTGGGAACGTGCTGCTAAATTCTTATCTGCCGATGGGGAGGCAGAGCAGGGAGTGGTATTATTTGGAGTTCTTAGAGAGTGAGCTTTAATGTTTGCTTAACTCCACTAAAAATAGACGCCACCCTCTTTTCCTAATAGGCGGCATTTGTCACACTTGATTCATTTCCTCTCCCAAACTGAGCTCCTTCATGAATATTCATCTCTACTCCCCAGGAATCTGCCTGTCCTCACAAGTTGTACTCGCGGCGACCGTGCCGTAACAATGCGAGTCAGGCTTCCAGGGCTCCCGAGTACCTGGCCCGATGCAGCAAAACGCGCTGGTATCAACAGCTCCCATTGATTCCTGCTCCTCTCGGAGCCGTGATTGCTCGTTATCCCTCTCGATGAGACCCTTAACGAGGCTCCCGTTCCTGTTGTCATAGCAGCACCGCATCGCCCGGTGTAGCAAAGTCTCCGTGGCTGCTAATTGTGTGATGGGAGGATCAGTTTGGCAGTTTTTCTAGTGGGGATTAGGCCAAAAGGTCCCTTCTGAACTGTGATGAATGCGGCTTCCTTCAGAAGAAACTGAAACTTGGTAGTTAGAGGGGATTTCTGACGAGGGAAGCTTTCCACAGCGGAGAGGGAGAGCAGTCCTCACAGAGCTCTTCCATTCGTGCTCTGGCACTGCTTAAAGCAGGAGGAAGCCAACCAGAAATGCCAAAGGAGGATGTAAAACGGCTGATTCCCTAGTAAGGAAGTCTGTCAGTGCCTCAGACCTTCTAATCTTGTCCAGAGCATGTGGAAGGTGCCTGCTACTGTCATTTGCTGCTGGAGTGGGAAAAACCTACTCGTGCTGGGAGCAGGGATCAGCTCTGGTGCCATTGCTCGGCACCACCAAGGAGATTTTCAGCCACGTGCTAGAAGAGTTGCTCTGAAGAGTTGCTAGAAGAGAAGGAGTTGCTCTGGCGTTGTGGGTGAGAAATGTGCAGAAGGAATAGATCTCATCAGACCTTTGCCCCTGCAAGTCCAGGAGCGCTGCATGGCAGCCACGGTTGGTTAAAGAGGGCACAAGAGACAGAGAGATGTTTGCTGCTTGACCCTGAGGAGTGATTTATCAGCCAGGATGCTCTTGTTAACTGGCAGGACCTGTGCAAGGCTCAGCATCCCTGTCCTGGTGTGGAACAGCAGCACGGGGTTTGCTGTGGCTGTGCCTTCCCCAGGGATGGTGGCTCATCTGCGGGCTCGCTGCTGGCTCAGCAGGAGGCAGGAAGGGCTGCAAAGGATTCACTGCTCCCACGTGCCAGGGGAAGGGGATCAGCTGTGCCTGCTCCCAGGGCCCTGCTCTTGGAATGCAGAGGGCAGATTTGTCCCCTGTGCCTCTCACTGGGTTTATTCCACAGTGCTGAAATGTAGCCAGGGTAATCCGTGACCTAAACGTGGGCATGAATAGTGTTTTTAGAGAATGAAAAGAGAAAAAATAAATCCTCACCCACCTCAATCTCTCTCCCCAAATTAAAAACTCCCCTGGCCAAGCCTTGCAAATGAGTTTTTGTTGTTTGTGCAGTGAGGAGCCAGATTTTTAAAGGCTGGCTTTCAATTTTACAGCCGTTTATTACAGGCATGAATAATTGCTGGCACGGTGCTACCACTGCTGTTGTTTGCTCTTAAGGTTGGGCCAATTACATATGTAAGCCCTTGATTTACAAGCAAAAGCAGAACTAAAGTAGCTTTGTGGCCTACATTTCAAGAATGAGTGATGTGTCCATGGTCAGCTGTGGGTTCCCAAATTTGTGCTGTGAACCACAGAGGTCCACGGCCATAAATGTGTGGCCCAGATTGTCCAAGGCATCCTGTGGCATGGGCTGTCACAGCACAGCGTGAAGGACATAAACAGGGAGCAGCGAGTGAGGCCTGGGAACATGCCCAGATTCATCCCATGGCAGGAATGCTGAAAGATTGTGCTGCATTTGGGGAATTCACAGTGAACACACAGAAAAGAAAGGGAACTGGAACTGAACATAATGGTTCTGCAAGATGGACTTAAACCAAGCCTGTCCAAGTCCTGCTTCCCAACATGAGGACTGGTCTGTCTCCAGCTCCTCTGGGCACTCAGCCCTCTTGGGAGAGGAGAATCACAGAATCCCAGAATGGTTTGGGTTGGAAGGGACCTTAAAGCCAATCCCATTCTCCACCCCCTGCCATGGATGGGACACCTTCCACTGTCCCAGGCAGCTCCAAGCCCCAGTGTCCAACCTGGCCTGGGACACTGCCAGGGATCCAGGGGCAGACACAGCTGCTCTGGGAACCTTGTGCAAGGGTCTCATTTTCTTCCCAATATCCCATCTAACCCTGCCGCATCAGTGTGAAGCCATTACCCCTTGTCCTGTCACTCCAGGCCTTAGTCCAAAGTCCCTCTCCAGCTCTCCTGGAGCCTTCTAGGCAGTGGAAGGGGCTCTGAGGTTTCCTCAGAGCATTCCATTCTCCCCTCCACCTCTTTCAGCCTGTCTCCAGAGTGGAGGTGAATCCATGGAATAGCTGCTATCCACTGTGGAATTTAAAAACGCCTGATTGAGATCAAGCAGAGGATTTTTCTTGCTTCTGCACAACAGGCAGAGAATGGAAAGGAGGTAGGTCAGTGTGATGGCTGTTCTCCATGGGGTGATGGTTTCCAGACATCACCCACAAGTGCTGTGACCTGGACTCTGCACTGCCCAGCATAGGGAAGGTGTCACTGTGCTGTGCTGGTGCCATTGGGTGCCACCAGCCGTGGGGTGAGGTGGGAGCCAGCCCAGCTGTGCTCCTCCGCCCTGGCCTCGTGGCAGGCTGGTGTCCTTGCTGCTGGGAGAGCAGGAAGGGCAGGATGTGAGGAAGGGCAGGATGTTTGTGGGCGCTGATGTCATTGCCACAAATCAGTCGTGGATGTTGTCAGCGGGAGGCAGCGGCGGCTCGGCTTGGGAAGAGGCCAGCGTGTCACAGCCCAGGGGCTGGCCAGAGGAGCACGCTGCACTCATGTCCTCACTCATCACACAGCACGTGGCTCCTCAGCCCCCTCCTGCAGGGTTTGTGTGGTCAGCTGGAGGCCGTGGCCACCTCCATGGTGTGCATGGCCCAGGCTCAGTCTGAGTCCTGCTGATGGACTCAGCTTGGAGATGCTCTGCCCCACCTCAGCACAGGCTGCTTCTGCTGCCATCCAGCTGGGCAAGAAGCATTGGTGCAGGACCAGTGATTTCTGGAGTGATTTCCTGAAGCTTCTGAAGGCAGAGACAGCACCCAGTCCCCCCTGGCAGCCCTGTGGTGTGCACTCTGGTCCTGGCAGACCCGTGGGCAGCAGAGCCATGGGGAGGCACAGCCAGGTCTGTTTACGAGGCTGCAGTCAGCCTGGCTTTTACACCCCAGCAATTACTGGCAAGCCCTGGCTGCTCCTGCGCCTTCGCAGCACATGTGTGAACTCCTGGTTGTGTCACCTCCCTGTCCCCTCCTAGCAGAGTCTAGCAGTGGGAAGTGATCATCACAACTCACATTTGCCTGGCGTATGTCTTTCCACAGTTCCAGAGTGTGGAATGAATTGAACCCGCTTCCTCCTTCACCTTCAAGCTGTTCCTGGATGCAGGCAGCTCAGCTTCCGCAGCCACGCTCAGCTCTCGGAGCTTTTTCTGCCCTAGGGATGGAGCCCTTCTCTCCTGCCTGGCAGAACCTGCCTGGATGCTCCCCCTTGCAGAGGTGGTGTTCATCTCATGATCTTTTGGGCTTTTCCTAACCTTTCCCTTGCCAGGCTGAGGCTTTCTGTCCACTCCCTCCTCCACTGTGGCAAAGGAGGGCTTTTTGTCTTTGCCTTCAGGGTCATTAAATCTTAATTGGCACGTTGGCTTTCTTTGTCAAGGTATCAGCTCTCTCCATCCATCAGTGATGTAGGGCACATTGCTGACATTCTCTTCTTCCTGCATAATTATCTTATTCCATTGCATCTTTTATGCACAATCTTCCCTTCTGGAAGTGCTCCTCTCCCTGCTCCCACTCTCCCTGAGCACCCAGTTCAGCTCTGGTACCTGCCATGGCCTTGTTTCTTACACCTGCATATGAATCCTTTGAGTTATTCCTGTATTTTGTTAACTACCTCGATCATCTTGGCTCTTTGAGAGCTTGATTCAGGCATTCATAAGTGTTTCCTTCACCCTGTCTCTGAAGATGGGATCTGTGTCACCCAGCTTCAGTGCTCCTACACGAGTTTCCACCTGAGCTGGCTATCCAGCCAGGGACAGGGAATCTTCCAACAGGCAAATCATTCCAGCTAAGGCAGGAGTCAAAGGCAGCCCCATCTCCCATTAGACAAATCATCTTTTCTGCTTGCTGTGCTGACCTTGAATTTCTCAGATGCTTTTCAGAACAGGTGCAGCCCCCTTTAGAGTGACCCTAAAGCTCTGGGCAGTGGATTTGCCTCTCTGGATTAGCCAGGGCAAGTCCCATGGAAAAACAGACATGGGGTCTCCAGAGACTGTTACTGAGGGAGTCCAGGCAGCTTTTATGGGCTGGAAGTCTTAATTGTAGCTGTCTGATGTTAATAGAGATGAATCTGACACTTGGAAAGGTTTGGAGGAATGTTTTCTTAATTTGTATTTAGGAAATGTAAAGGTATATAGTGAATGTTTAAAAACCAACAGCAACAGTAATAACAGTAATTATAGGTGGGCACAATTTTCTTTTATCTTTTAACTGAAGTTGCTAGAAAAAAATGACTGCTGTGCTGATACTTGGCAGGGACACTGATGTGAGTACCCACTTGTTTCTGAAAAACGCTGTGGGATTTTTAATGACCATCAGCAGCACAACCTTGATTTTTAAATGTCATCCTAAATGTAGCAGTTACAGCCTCCTCTGCCGTGGCATGTGGGTGGGTGAGTAGGGATGAATCAGAAAGCAGAAAGAATTGCTGGTGCTTTCTGTGGCTCCCAAGTTTTCCTCGAGGGCTTCCCACCTAGGAACTGGCTGGAATTATCCGTGGGTTGTGTTGCAGTCCCTGGTCCCGTGGCATCTCCTGCTGTTGCTCTCCCCTCTATTAATCCATGATTAAGTCGCTTGATGTAGAATGAGTTAATCAGGTTTCTTCAGGAGCTGGTATTCCACAGGATATCCTCTCTGTTTATCAAAACGAGATAAATGAGAAAAATGTTTCCTAGCTCTTGCAGATGCAGTTTTCCATTCTCCCTCTGGCTGGAAACACTCCCCAGGCTTCACTTTCGGAGCTGAAATCTGTGCTTGGCATGTGCAAGATGGTGATTTGCTTTTGTAAATGGAGCAAAGTCTTGGTTTTGAGTCATGACTCAGTGAAACAAATCTACTTTTATCAACTAAAACGATTCTAATAGCACCATTAAACCCGCTGGGACCGGGAAGAGCCAGAGTGACACGGCAGTGGGGTAGATCCAGCATCTTCCCTGGCCTGCCAAGGCTCGGGAGTGATGAGTGGATGGGTGTTTAAGGAGCATCCGTCCCTCCGTCCCGCCGTGGTACCCGGGGCACGGCCGGAGCCGGGCGGGTGGGAGCGCAGGGAGGCTCCGATGGAGCTGCTCTGCCCGCCCGGGGACGGGAGGAGCTGCGAGCAGATGGCAGGGTTAAAATAGGACAGAGCTGCGCCGAGCTGCTGCTGCAAGGGAGAGGAGTGAAATGCCTGTTCTCACACTTCACTTTGTGTCTCGGGAAGAGCTGCGGAGTGCCTGCGCTCCGCTGGCATTCCCAGCAGGAAAGCGCCAGGCAAAGGCTTCCTCGGGTTTTTGATATTATTAGCACTTGTCTTAAAGAAAAATCAGCTCAAATGAGCAAGCAAACAAATAAAGCGAGGAACAATGGAAAGCCTCAGCCTTGGGCCCCCTTTAGCATCTCTCAGGATGATTAGTGGGATGTGTCACATCGGCACCGGAGAGCGGGAGCGTTCGGAGCGAGGCTCTTGTGCTGCTTTCAGGCAGCTTTTTGCAGTGTTTTCATCTCACCTAAGGCGTGTGAATAGGTTTTGTTGAAATATCCGAGTGACTTGGCGTGCCTGGAATGATGCCCAGAGTGATTCAGCATGCTCAGGGGGAGAATTCTGTGCAAAGCTGCCCCACTGCGGGGTCTGAGGGGCTCCTTGGGGGTCCTGCAGCAGCAGCGAAGGGCTGGGAAGGACCTTGGGTGTTCTGCCACCATCCTGGGCCACTTCAGATCCGGAGCCAGGAGGGTGGAGGCGTGCAGAGAACGGGAATGTGAGGAAGAGGAGGAGCAGGGAGGCAGGAGCCAGCACTCGCACTCGCACCCTGAGGCGGCTGCCAACGCTCCTGGGAGCATTTCAGTCTCCCCGTCTATAAATCAGGGGGTGCTTTGAAGGCTCTGTGATGAACAACATGGGATGAGCTCGAGGCCGTGGTATTAATCCTGCACTATTGTTCTTGTTTCTTGCTGTGTTGGGATTTTTTAAAAAAGAAATCAACACAATTTTTGAGGGCTCTGGCTAAAATGGCACAGAAATAAATGACTTCTGCTCACGCTTGTAGAGCATCTCCTCATTTTTATTAATGTAGCCTCTGATGAAACATAGCCCATCCCCCGGCACCGATCTCTGTCTGACCTACAGTAAATACCAGGCTTTCAGGAATCCATGGGGAGTGTTTTGTAAGTGTGGCACATAGAGCCATAAGGCTGATTTACCCTCAGAAACAAAGCATCAGTTTGGGTGATTGAACACTGGGGGGATTTCCTGGGATGCCTTTCTCCATGCACTGAGGAGCACTTGCCTGTACCTACCTAAAGAACCAATCATTCGCCACACTGAGCTGGAAGAGAGCTCACTCCACTCCTGTGACCACTGCAGGTGGGACATGAGTCACCTAATCCAGCCCCTGTGTCACAGAGGGGTGACAAACCCTCAGAGTGGCCTGCACAACCCATCCTTCACCATCAGAACAGAGAAGCCAGGCTGACCTTGATGGTGCTGACATGGGGGTGGCAATCATCCTGAAAATCCCCAAACCTTTGTATTTTGTCATAAAATAGTCTGTGGGTTGTTGACTAAACCCATAGAAGCTGAGCTGTCAGCTCAGGCTCTTGAAGCTGCACCCACCCTTGTCCTGGTGGGAGTTCCAGGTGCAAATCCCCCCTGGAGCAGCCCAGTGAGGGTCAGTGACAACGCTGGTGTCCTTGGAGCCAGGGGCTCGTGCTGGCACTGAAATACAGCTCAGAGCTGGCAAAGCCAAGGGTCAGGAAAAAAGAAGGGCTCTGGGGGTGTTCTTGGAGGCCTCATTCCTGCCGGGGCAGTGAGATTCCAGCCTGGGCTCGCTTTGGGGCTGTGTGTGATCTCCTGTCTGTTTTTGTGGGACCATTTTTCCCTATGGCTATAAATAGAGCCAGTCAGTTTGTTGTTTGTATTTGTTCAGCAGAACAATCTGGTGTGATTTGTTTTGTTCTGGCACCTGAGATTTTACTGCCAGAGTTGGTGTTCACTCTACTCTGCTCCCTAGAGAGGTGAGGAAGAGGAGGGGCCTCAACTCAGTCCCCACATTCCCACTGCTTTCTCTGTGCTTTGGGTGACTCGTTGATTCTGCTGGTTCACACAAGTGCCCCAGCTCCTGCATCCCACACCTGGAATGTTGGGTCCCAGCTGCAAAGTCTTTCTGCAGCCCTACAAGGTGTCTTGCTGCAGCAGATTTGTTATTCTGTATTTTTATTTAATTACTTTCTTTTACAGCTCTTTGTATAAATCTAATTATCCATCTGTTACGCTGCATTAGGGCATCACAGCTCCTCGGATTTTTTCCTGTTCTAAACACTTAACTTGCCCTGCCTGGGCTCAGGTGAGCTGGGTCTGCTCCCTGCAGGGTCCCAGTGAGTCCAGGGCTCCCAGTGGCTCCTGACCACACCAAGCTCTGCATTTCCAGCTCTGTTGTGACTGCAAAGGGCCAGGAGCTCGCAGGAGGTAATTCCCATGTCCATGGTGTGGCTGGGAGCAGCGTGTTCGCAGTTAAACCCCATGTCACTGTGCTCCCAGGGAGCCTGGGGCTCTCCATTGGCATGTTACAGCCCTCCTGCTTTCAGAGGGGATGCTGGAGGGCTCACAAGAAGTTCGCCTCTCTCTTGCCTGGGACACAGATATGTAGTTGGAAGCCAAGCCAAGGCTCCCCCAGCTTTCCCCAGGTGCCTTCCACGCTGCTCCTGCATCTCTGGGATGATTCATGCTCCCAGCTTTGAGTATCACATGAGCCCATCAGAATCACAGAGCCACATACTCAGCTCCATTTTCTTCTCTGCAGTTCTGTTCTCCTCTTAGCAACAAATACTCCATAACCTAATTGCTCATTAAAGGCTGTGCTGTGTCCCTGTAATGCAGGATGTCACAGGCAGCCGTGGTGCTCTCCCAGGGACGCCGCTGCTCCCCCGCCACGGCGGCGAGCGCCTGGCTTGGTAGAAAGTGAGAAGGCAGCATTGCATTGAAGTGGAGATTTTCATCTTCTTGGGGATTTTTTTATATCTCTCCTATATTCTGGGCTTTTGAACATCTAACATCTCTTTCATGCTTCACATCTTTCATATGAAATTGTTGTATTGTGTTGCCTATTGAAACCTAGTTTTTCTTTTGTCAGGTTTTCCCCCCTCACCCCTGCTTTCTTCTCCGCTGTATTTGATCGGTGTAACGACTTAGGGCTCCATTTTTCTGGGTGGTTTTTAATCTCCTTAAGTCGTATCTCTGAAGGCCTTTGTCTGTGATAAACTCAGGTCTGAGCTGGTGCTTGGAGAAGAGGATTTTTAGGCCAGTTCTGCTGCATGTGGCCCTTGGGGGAGGCTTTGGGGGTGACTGTGCCTCATTCCTCCTCCTTCTCCCTCCAATAGTCACAGGCAGCCCTGGTGACATTGGGGCTATTTTATTATTATCCTGTATCTCATATTGTGCATGCAAATGTCCTTTTCCATAGCTTGGGACTGTGGAAAACCTCAGTTAAATGTGTGTTCTGGAAGGGATTCACCCACCCTGTGCTTAAGTGTCATTTCCTGGCAGAGCCAGGGGGTCATTTTGGAGGGTGAGGAGGCTGCAGGGCTGTTGATATGGAGTTGTCCCAGTTATTATTCTCTTAGGAAGGAAGCTAGGAAGTTTGGAAGGAGATGTGGATACCTGGGAAGTCATGGAATCAGAGCCATCTGGCTCACTGCAGCTGCTCCATGGCCATTTCCCACAGGAATAGTTCATAGCCAGAGCTTGGAATGCAGAAGGAAGCCGTGTTCTCCTTATGTGTTGCTTCTCACTTGAACTGTTTGAATGCTTTTATTTTTTTTATTCTTAAACCTGTGATCTGAAATCCAGTCATGCAAGTATTAACGAGCTGCTGATCACCCTGCCTCTCTTTTCTGCCCTTGTTCAGTCTCAGATTTGCAGCTCTAGTTCGGGCTGGAATTACTGACACGGTAATGATCTGTTTTATCTCTCTATCTATTATTTGTCAAATAATTTTAACATGACTGTGCTTACAAGAACTGTCAGAAACCCTCCAAACACTGAGAAGGATGAAGAAGTCATTGGCCTTTTCAAGTGTGACCCTGGTTGTGTTGCTTTGTTTCTAGGGCTCACGGAAACGACCTTTTCTATTGCCTGTCAAAGTGTGACCCAGGTGTGAGGGTTTGAGAGCCCCAGGAGCCAGACAAGGCACATTTCAGCCCTGCTGGTTCGCTCTTGTTTTATCCATTAACAGATTTTGGACTGAAAACCAGGGAAAGGGAAGGGAAGGGATGGGAAGGGAAGGGAAGGGAAGGGAAGGGAAGGGAAGGGAAGGGAAGGGAAGGGAAGGGAAGGGAAGGGAAGGGCAAGGTAAGCAATGCTACCTCGCTGCCTGTTTCTGATCCTCAGGTTACAGCACAAGCTAAATAGACTACACTAAATTTTTTAGGCTGTTTCACAGACTTACAGACTTTGATCCCTGGCTTTGATTTCCCAGGTGGCACCGCAGAGGCTGGTTCTGAGCAGAGAAGAGACCCATTAAGCCCCGTCTAGCCTGGTGATTATCATGCCTTTGCACCAGCACCGGGGCTTTCATCAGAGCTCAGCTCTGCAGCCTCGGCTCCCTGTGCCTGGGGAGATGCCAGGGCAGGAGGAGCCTGTGCCAGCCCAGGCAGGGGCAGCCCCTCCATCCCACTCCCTTCCACACCCCTGCTTGGTCCTTCCACACCTGGTTTCAGCAGGATGCCCAGGAGAGGAGGTCACCCATTCTTTCCCAAGGTCTCATGCAGTTTCTGCAACAAGCAGGCCATGAAATAAATATTCTCTGTGTGTCCTTGTCAGAGCAGTAGAGATGAGGGCATTTGCCTGCCTGCCCTGCTCTGTGCCTCCAAGTCTCCAGGTCCCTCTGCACCACTTGGCTTGCTTTCTTTTTTTTTTTTAATTTAAATCTAATTTTGCTGCCTTATTGTAAGTTCCCACCTAACTCCAGAGCTGCTGTCGCCTCAGGGCTGTGTTGCTGCTTTTCAGTCTTCCCACACCCGCATGTGCAGTCTGCAAAAACTTTGAGAAGTCTCTCCTAAATTTGTGCACTTGGGGTCGTCCTAGGAGGAGTGGAACAAGGGTGTCTCTTAGCAGAGAGTAGTCGTGAAAAACCCCTTCCCTTCGTCTGCAAAGTGGAAACTGCTTCCATGCCAGGAGCTGCCAGTGAAAATGCATAGAATGTGGGCAGCATGGCTGGGAGGCACAAGGAGCTGAGGTGTGCAGCCAGGGTCACATCGAGAGGGGATGTGCTGTGACCCCACAGCCAGGCTGGGCCCCCAGGGCTCACTGGGGCTGTTCAGCACTCAGGGGTCTCTTCTGGGAAGCTGCATGGGGCTGCTGTTGAGTCCCTGCAGCCTGTGGCTGTTCCTCCCCTGGGATGGGGGCTGGTTAATCTCACCAGTGCAGCACACCCAAACGTGTGCCATCACTGCACCATAGGCTGGCCCAGCCCTGTCCCAGCCTCAGACTCCTGTTTCAGTGAATTTTGTTGCAGATGCCACCATCCTGTCTCCATTAACAGATTAGCACGGCTGAATTTCCCATGCGAGCGCTCCACAGTCTGTCTCATTGTGTTTATTTTGTTCAGGCTGCTTTTCCCTGGGCTTGACAGTGTAATTTGTACAGATCTCTGCTGAGTTTTCCAAACCTTTAAACAAGCTTTTTTGTTAGCTTGAAGCCAGGACCATTGATAGCAGTGACAGAGCAACAGGAGCATTGAGAAGCGAGCGGCAGACCCACCAGCCAGGAAGGCTCCCTCACCTCCTGAGCTGCTCCTTGGCAAAAGCTCCATGGTTCAGAGATTTTAATTAGATCAAATCCTCCAGGTGACCAGCCAAGTATTAAAGGCATACCAATTTATCAGTCGTGTCTCCTGCTGTAAGAGTTTTTATTATTTATTTTAGAGAGATGTGACGAAAGAGCTTGGATATCCCAAATGTGCCCTTCTCCTTGAATGGCATCAGGAGGTCTCCAGCCCAGGGGATTGTCCTTTCAGTGCACTTCTACTCAGCAAAGTGCCTTCCTGCAAGCTGCTTCTGCACTTGCTCTGGTCTCCATTGCCCAGAGGGACTTGCACATGAAATGGGATGAGGTTTTTGGACACATGCTGTTGGGACCATGGCTATGGCTGCAGGTTTGGCTGGAGATGAATGAGAGCCCCAGTTGTGAGCTGGGCCTTGGGCCCAGGAGTGGCCTGGGGACAGGTGAAGTTTTAGGGCTTGTGCTGTTTGCCTCTGTTGACTCTCTAAATCAGTCCCCAGCCCATTCAGAGATGCCATCAATGGATCATTGCACAACATATTGGGGTGGAAAATGGCATCCTGCTTCTGCACCTCCTGCATGGGGAGGTTGGGGATGGGCTCCTCATGGTGGATGTGTCAGGTCCCACCTGACCCAGGCACTGCAGAAGCTGGTTTGCTTCCAGGGATGCTGCAGGGCTGGTACATGGGGGTCTGAGAATTGTGCTGTGAAAATCTCATGGGCAGGAGGATCCTGGAGCTCCTGGGTTTGTTCTTTCTCCCTCCTGCCCTGTTTGGGCAGGATCACAGATGCCCCCACCTTTGCAGGGTGCCTGTGCCATGGCTGTGCCTGGATGTCTGCTGCAGCAAGTGGGTGAGGAAGGAGAAATCAAGGGTGGCTTTCAACAAATGCCCTTTTCTTACCCTTAGGTGAGCCTGGTATTGCCAGCTGGGAAGTACCACACCAGATTTGCTCTGAGCAATGATTTTAACTCCAAGCTGCTCCTTGCCCAGCTCCATTTGTCTCTGGTTTTGTTTCTTTATGACTGTGCCTGCCTCTGTGTCTCTCATTTCTTGGAGGGGCTGGGCCGTGGCTGCTGCAGCAGCTCCGTGGGAGCAGCGGGTGCTGTAGCAGGGCCATGACCTCTGTCTGGCACGGCGCAGAGCCAGCAAAGGCTGGAGAGTGGAGCTGCCCCTGGAGTGGGAGAGCTCTGGGATCAGGGATCAGATAGCTGGCACACTGTGCCCTGGCTCTGAAAGCCCTGCCAAGGAGGAGCCTGCAGTGTCTGATGGCTCCACCACCTCCCAAGATGCACTGGAAGTGGGCTTGCAATGTGTCAGTGTGGATGGGAGGAACGGTCTGTCTGTGTGTCTGTCTGTCCTTGGGCAGCTGCTGAAATCCTGACCTGATGTTTCAGCCTGTCCTGGCAGGCAAGAGGGTGGATTTATCCACAGTAGTCCTTGGAGAGGAGCTCTTGCTGTGAGAGGTGTGTGGGTGATCAGCACGCTGGCAGCAAGCAAGGACAGGGAGAAGCAGGAACTGGAATACAAAGGCTCTTCAGAGCTCTTCAGGAGTGGATGTCATGTGGACTGAGAGGATTCATGGAACCAGGGAGCCACAGGGGAGGGCTCCTTGCCAGGGGAAGCCAGGTGGGATGGGAGGTATGGTGGGAAAGCCCAGATGACCCAGTGTGCCCTCCCCACCCCTGCTGCCTTCATTTCAGGTGTGTTTGAGGTGGCTGCACAATTTGTACCTTCTCCATAACCATGAGCCAGCGTTGGTGGGAGCTGGGGGATTTTGTTTTGGGATCAGGCTGGATTGACCTTTGTTCATGTCCAGTGTGAGGTGGGAATATAATTAAATAGAACCACTGAAGTCGGAAAATCCCTCCCCAGAGCATCGAGTCCAAACCGTGCCTGATCCCCGCCTTGTCCCCAGCCCAGAGCACTCAGTGCCACCTCCAGCCCTTCCTGGGACACCTCCAGGGATGGGCACTCCAAACCCCCCTGGGCAGCCCCTGCCAATCCCCGAGCCCCCTTTCCATGGGGAAATTCCTGCTGTGCCCACCCTGGGCCTGCCCTGGCCCAGCCTGAGGCCGTTCCCTCTGCTCCTGTCCCTGTTCCCTGGAGCACAGCCCGACCCCCCCCGGCTGTCCCCTCCTGGCAGGAGCTGTGCAGAGCCACAAGGGCCCCCTGAGCCTCCTTTGCTCCAGGCTGAGCCCCTGCCCAGCTCCCTCAGCCTCTCCTGGGGCTCCAGCCCCTTCCCAGCTCCGTTCCCTGCCCTGGACACGCTCCAGCCCCTGCAGGGCTCTGTGGCCATGAGGGCCCAGAACAGGACACAGCCCTCGAGGTGCCCCAGCAGTGCCAGCAGAGGGGACAATCATTGTCCTGGTCCTGCTGCCACCCCAGTGCTGGCACAAGCCAGACCAGGGTGTCTCCCACCTTGCTGTGCCCCACTCTGTTGGTGACCTGCCTTTTGCTTTCATCCCTGCAGCAACCCCAAAGTGCAGATTGAAGCCATCGAGGGGGGTGCCCTGCAGAAGCTCCTGGTTATCCTGGCCACAGAACAGCCCCTGCCTGTCAGGAAGAAGGTGAGGAGTGGGGCTGCACCTCTGGGCAAAGCTGGGATTGTGCTGAACTCTGTGTAAACACTCTCAGGACATCAGGGACATCTGAACAGTGTGGGATCCCACGTTGGGTGGGCTTCACTCTCAGGGGTGCAGAAGGGGGGCCCTGGGTACCAAACCACCCCAGCAGCACCGGTGGAGCCTGCACTCCCCTGGCTCTGTGGGTGTCCCCCCAGTGCCAGCAGCGGCACTCACAGTGGCTCTGCCAGCCAGTGGGGACAGCACAGTGCCACAGTTCTGGGGGGCACAGGAGAGGGTCCCCAGGGCAGCACAGCCATCACAGGCTGACAAACACAGGAGCTGACATTTGAGGAGGTAATTGCTGCAGCCAGCCCTGTGTCCTGCCTTTGGCAGAGGCTTTGGAGCAAGGAGCAGCACCAAGAGCCCCAAGCCAAATGTGCAGTGCTGTCCATCGGGCTGGGGGCTTCCTCGCCCCCTCCCTCCCTCCCTCCCTGCTGTATTCCCTGGAGCATGAGATCCCATTACCCTCACTTTAGTGTGTGATGCCACCTCTGCAACACCACCTGGCTGCTCCCAAACCCCAGCCTGGTTTTCTACAGGGACCTCCTGCATGAGGGGTCCAGCAGGGTGGGGAGACCTCTGGCTCTTCCATTCACCTGTAACGAGTTCCCTAAAATATGTTCCCCTTTAACCCTGGTAAGAGTTTTCCAGCAAGTGAAAGGCACAGGAGAAAGCTGTGGAACCGCGTTGCATTTGGCCATGGATGTGAGGAGATCCCATGGGATGCTCCATGCTCAGAAACTCCTCCCAGGAGTGCCCGTGGCTCAACCCAGAGCTCCTTTTGGGATGGCTGGGCTGCAGGGGCTCTCACAGCTCTGCTGTGAACCAGAATAGTTCATTCCAGTCAACCTGAGTGCATCGTGCTGGCAGCCCCTGCAGAAACGAGAGGGGTGGTCAGTATTGTCCATGTTCACATAGAACTGTACAAGACCCTGCAAGGGTTGAACCCTCTTTTCCAGGAGGACAGAGGTTTTAATTCCCAGTTCCATGCTGTGTGCAGTGTCCTGTGTCTCCAGACTGGATCCCAAGGGCAGGCTGGTGGCCCAGCCCGTTCCTGCACAGGGCCGCAGCCCCGGGCTCCCGCTCCGATGGTTTTTCCGCCCCGGTGCTCGCAGCCCTGCACGGCAGCGAGGCCAAAAGTGCATTCCTTCCCTCCGCCGTCCTCTGGCCTACGATTCAAAAGGGAGACAGCAGCATCTCAAATTCACCAGCAGCAACGCGGAAAATGGAAAATAGAAACAAACGGGAGCGGGGAAGACGCGGCTGTCAGCTCGGATCTGTCCGTGCGGAGCGGGCGCGGCCCGGCCCCGTGTGGGGAGCGGGGAGGCCGAGGCGAGCAGCGCGAACCCTGCCCCGGGCGGCGCGGCCGTCCCTGCCTGGCACAGCAGCCGGGCTGACGGCAGCGCTGGGCTGGCCCCTCAGCGCCTCCTCGGCTCCGAGCCGAGCCCTGCGGCACCGCGGGCTGCTGGGCTCTGGCTAAAGGCTGTGGGGCTGCACCCTGACACGGCCTGAGCCGGGGACATCACCTTGTCCTCTGACTGTGGGGCTGCACCCTGACACGGCCTTGTCCTCTGACTGTGGGGCTGTGGGGACATCACCCCTGGCATCCAAACCACCTCGTGGGGATCATCTGGGTGGTGCTGGACACTCCTCACCCCATTGTGGGGGTGAACATGGAGAAGTGATGGGGTTGGGACTGTCAGGGTGCAGGCTCCTCAGTGACAGCCCAGGCTGGGGTTTGGATGAAGTACCCACGATTTGGCAGCCTCACAGTGCTGGGGAGGATTGGGATTGCAAACAGGACTGCTGGAGATGTCCCTCAGCAAGGAGAGGTTGGGATGCATTTTCCTTGGAGCTCTGCACAGATGAACTGGAGTGTGTTTCTGCTGTCCCCCTGGGGTGCCATCAAGAGGGGCCGTGCCACATGGAGCGGCCATGGCCACTTTGCTGATTGTCCTCTCTTTCTCCACCAGGCTCTCTTTGCTTTGTCCTCCATGCTGAGGCACTTCCCCTACGCTCAGCAGCAGTTCCTCAAGCTGGGCGGCCTCCAGGTGCTCAGGAGCCTCTTCCGGCAGAAGGGGATGGAGCCCCTCCATGTCCGTGTGGTGACACTGCTCTACGACCTCATCATGGAGAAGGTGAGAACTGGGGTAGCATTGGCCAGACACTCCCCACCTTCACCCCCAAACCCAGCCAGGCCTGAAAATCCTCACAGGACAAGGATGAGGAGGAGTCATCCCAGCATCAGTGGGAATGAGTCCCCTTCAGCCCCTTGGCCAACACCACACCAGTGCCTGGGGATTCCTAGAGGAGCTGAAACCTTTGTTTCTCTTCAAGTCACTGCCACCATTTCCTCCTGAGGGTGTTTAAACAGCAGGACACAGAGGACACAAATAGGGAATGCTGGCCCTGGGCTGTGGTGTCCAGCCAAGGCCAGGGGACAGGCCAGCTTTGCCTGCTTTGCCTGCTGCACGTCCCTTGCTGGAGCCCAGCCTGCCACGTTGTTTTATTTTCAAATACCCTGGATTACTGCTGTAAGTGTCAGTTTAAAGCCTGTCTTTCCTTGCCATGGCTTGTTGTTCAGTCTGTGTGTTTCCCTGACTCCAGAGAATGGGAATTAAATCCACTCTGGCTCGGTTTATGGCCAATTTGCCCTGCGGATTATGGCTGCTCTAATACCTGGGTTGCAGGCACGGCAGAGCAGCACCTCTCTGTTAAATCAGTTATTTTCCAGGAGACTTTGTAAAGGTGCAAATTATTTTAGCAGGTCTGAAATCTTATCAGGTGCTGACTCTAACATGATCCTGTCAGCTCCATGGGAAAGGAGCAGACAAGGGCATTTTGACTCAAACCATTCCCATTTGATCCTGCTGCCCATTTCCCAGCTCTCCCCTCCGGCAGCCCCATCTGTTCCTACCTCTGTGGGTCTGGGGCAAGCACAGCCTGGCAGATTCTCAGGTTTATGTTAAAACAACAATTTTTAGCTGCTCTTTGGATTGGGAGTGCTGTACCCTGGGTGCTGGGGGGCTGCTCCAAGCTGGGGTAGCAGGTTTGGGATGGGCTGGGTGACTGTCAGATGGATTGGTTTGGAATCATAAAGCACCCTGGCAGCTCTCAGCGCAAAACAGGAGTCACTGGGGCTCTGAATGCCTCCTTCTGCCACATTCCTTCCCTTTCACTCCAAATCCTGCCTGCACTTCAGCAGGCAGCTCTCAAGAGGACCAGGAGAGGGGAGGTCTCCTTGGTGTTGTCCTTCCAAGTCCCTGTCTGGAAATCTCATGCTATCAGCAGCCTCTCCACCAAAAGGCTCACAGGGTGGTGTGGGAGAGTTTCCCTCCTCTCCCTGGCCCCCTTGCCCCTCTGGGCTGGGCTCTCTTGCTGTAAGGGATCCAGCCCCCTGCAGAATTTCAGTACTGGGGTTTTCTGGACCAGGCTGGCAGGGGAAGGTCTGGCTGTGGCTGGAGGAGACTGAGATCCCATCTCTGGAAGGAGCAGCATGGAGCCAAGTGATGATGTTCATTAGGTGCTCCAGGCACCTGTCAGCAGGAAAAAGCATCAGACCAAAGACTTTACAAGTCTTGCTGAGTTTCCTGCCCCTGAGTCCCCTCCCAGGCTGTGTGACACAGAAACCCCCAGTCCCTGGGAGTTCTCCAGGGTGGAAAAACAGTCCCTGTGGCCAGGGAGCCAGGACACAACCTGGGGCTGGTATTCTGTGGCAAGTCCCCATCCATAGCAGGTGGTACAGGACATACATCCTCCTCTGCTGTGTCACCTCCTGGGAGTAGTTTCCTCTGACAGGGACGTTAATCTGTGTTCCACCACTTCCCACAGATGCTGCTTGAGGACTCCCAGCACGGAGAGCAGATGGAGGAGAAAATCCAGCAGTACCAGCAGGTCAGGCTGGTGCCGGCGGTGGTGGAGCAGGGCTGGTGTGCCCTGGTGCCCAATCTGCTGGCCATGCCCGAGCACGACACCCGTGAGAAGGTCCTCAAGCTGGTGGGGGTGCTGGTGGCCTTCTGCAGGGAGCACTACCGGGGGGACCCCGCCCTGGGCACCACCCTCAGCCTCCTGCGCAGCGAGTACGAGGAGCTGGCAGCCCAGGAGCAGAGGGAAGGGGACAAGGATGGCTACTTCAGGGAGCTCCTGGGCTCCATTAACACCATCATCCAGGAACTGAGGTGAACCTGGGGGCTCTGTCCAATTCCAGGGAATTCAGGGTGACAGCAAGTTTGGATGGCCAGACTTTTTGTTGCAGGTGCACTTTGGAATAAACTGCTGGACTAAATGAGATCCCACACTGTGTGCCAGCAACTTTGTTACTAAAATACATTGGGGTGTGGGGAATGTCTTGATTTCATGGCATACTGCTGGAAGAACAGAGGTGCACAGTGGAGGGAACAAGCTGCGGCTCAGCTGGGGAATTTGGGATTTGCACAAAGGGAACAAGCAGTGTTCCCAGGGGAGCCATGCTTGTGTCACTCCCAGGAGGGGATGTTTGAATGTTTGAATCCCTGCACTTCCTCCAGGCCTGGCAGAGCCCAGCTGGTCCCTTCCACTCCCAGCCCTTGCAGGGGTCTGCCACCACCAGGGATGGGCACAAATGCCACCAGATCCATCCACACCCATGACCCTGGAACCACCAGGCTTTGTGCTCAAATATTTGAGGCTCCCTTGTACAGTGTGTCACTTGTCACTGTTAAGTAGAAGGGCTAATTATAACTAATTTTTGATCTTTCTCTTTTTGGGGTTTCAGGCTGTTTTGCTGGCATTAACTTTTTTTTTTCTATTTTTATCTGAAATGCATTTTCCAGCCAGCCTTGCTAAGGCTTTGTAGGTTTAAAAAAAAAATTAAATCTGATGGTAACAGCCAGGACAACCACGGGAAGGGGCTTTTCTGCTGGAAACCCAAGCCTCTGGAGTGGTGCCAGGTGAATCAGGGATCCAGCAGAACTGGAGGGGATCAGCACAGGGATTTTTCAGCCCCTGACTAGCTTTGTGTCACTGTGTCACAGCTGCATTTAAGGTGGGGATTGTCTAACACCTCCTTAGGGAATGAGTCAGGCAGAAAACCACCAGCAGCCCTCCCTGTCCAACCCCAAAGCCCCACTTGCTCTTCCTTTAAGTCTTAAACCTGACAAGTTTTTGAGCAGGGGCTCACTGGGGATGCCTGTGCTGGCCCTGGTGCTGGAAAGGTGCCCATGGGCCTCCAGGGCAGCTCAGGAGGGAGCAGGTGATGGCTCCTGGTCAGTGCCACTCACTGCCAGCCCTGGGATGGCAGCAGGAAGTGCCCAGGAAGGTCCTGGTGACCCCCTTGGGCTGTTTCCTGCACACACCGGCAGGGTGACACAGCCGAGGACGCAGGTGACACGCAGAGGAGGCCAAAAAGTGATAACAAATAACAATTTCTTGGCAGCGCTGCTCCTGAGGCACTGGGCCCTGGCAGGGCACATTTGGGGCAGAGGCTGTGTGAGGTCTTGGGCAGTGCTGGCCTCAGGGACCCCACACCCACACCCTGAGTCCCCCTGCCCGAAGGGCTCCAGCCCTGCAGGGGGGTCAGGAGCCCAAAAGGGGTGGCCAGAGGGAACCCCTGGGCTGTAGGCACCCCCTCTCTGCAGCTCCTGCAGGTCTCAGGGGTCATGTCCAAGCACTGGCAGTGTAGATGGGTGGTGGCCTGGGGAGGTGGTGACGGCCATGGAACATTGGGAAGCACCAAGAGCTGTGCCATGGGCAGCCCTGGCCAAGGCTCAGCCTTGGGGCTGCTGCCCATTCCTCTGTGTGCGTGGCCATATGTCCCCAGAGGGTCACAGAGAAGTGCAGGCGAGGCCTGGGCTGCTTTCCCTGGCCAAAAATGCCAGCCCAGGCCGGTGTTCCCACTAATGACAGCTTTGTGTCCCAAATGGCACTGCTGGTCCACAGCCCGGGGTAATGACAGGGCTGTTGCAGCTGCCTGCTCCTCCCCTGGCAGGGCCAGGGCCAGTCCTGCCCCAGACCCTGTGCAGAGAATCCCCCAAATTCCTGCAGGGCTGGAGGGGCCCGGGGTTGGGGATCCTGGGGCAGATCGAAACCTTGAGTAGGGCTCACCAGACCCCCTCCCAGTGCAGGTCTGGGATGGGCACTTCCATACTCAATTCTGGAGCTAACAGGGCCCCCCTATTGCTCCAGCTTCAAGAGGGGATCAGGCGTTAAGCGCTGCAGTCACACAGGTGGCCAGGCCAGGACCAGCTCCCACTCCTTCCCCTGCACCCACCAGAGCACCGGGAGGGCTGTGCTGGCCCAGCCTGAGCTCTCGGAACCCGGGCACCCTTTAGGCAGGGAGTGGCTCAGAGCAGGGCAGAGCCCGCGGGCTGGGTCTCCCTGGGACACTCCCCAGCCCTCACCATCCGCAGCACAGGCGGCGCCTGGGCCCTCAGCACTGCAGCAGCTGATGTGCCTTGATGGATTTTTCCTTTTCTCACCCCTTTGTCGGGGTTTTGAACGCACTCGTCCCTCCTCACCCTCTCTGATCTCCTCAGTTTTGTGTTTGAGGTTTGGCTGCCGTGGCCTGGTTGGGACCCAGCACCCGTGTAAGCAAACACAGCTCGGGGTGCCCCGGCCCCGCTCCCGACACATCCCAAAGGCGCTGGGAGCAGCCAGAGCGCGGAGTGGGAAAGGCGCTCATTAACGGCCATTAAATCGTGGCACGGAAACTTCACACACAGTTAAAGCGGCATAAATTCAACGTGGCTCCATTCACCGCGGAATTGAATTAAGAGCACTTGAAATCTGGAATAAGACGTATCTCCTGAGGATTTAATGTGGTTTCACTAATACACTTTAGAAGATAATGTGGGTTCATCTTCCTGAGATCCCTGCACTGCCAGGTCTGCCGGGCTCTGGCACGGACCCAGCAAAGCTGCTGTCCCATTGCACTGCAAAAAACCGCAAACCCAAAAATCTTCACATCGCTGCAAAACCCCCCAAAACCCCTCTAGCAAGTACTCCGGCGTGTTCCAGGCGGTGCCTGGGGAGTAGCCGTGGGGAGCTGCCGGGTAGGGAGGGGAATCCTACAGCCCTTCCCTGCCCAAAGCCACGGCGGGTCCCCCGACCTCCACGGAGGGCCGGGAATTGGGCAGGTGGGGTTTGGCTCCTCGCTCACCCCCGGAGCTCTCCCCGCCCGTTCGCTCCCTCCCGAGCCGAGCATCGTCCTCCGGCAGCGAGAGCGACAGCACGAGCTCTTCCCCAGCGCTTAATTACATGGAGCAGTAATTACTGTAATTCTCTCCAATTGGCTCCCTAATAAAGTCACAGCTTCGCTGGCGGCCGGACCCCCGCGCCGGGCCGCGTCTCCAGCGCCGCTTTCACACGCAGGGCTGGAATTCCCTGACTCGGGATCGGCGCTTTTGGGTTTGGAACTCCTGAAAAACCACCCGGGTCTGGTGCCGGTGCCGAACAGCCCGGAGGGGCCGGGATGAGGAACTGCCCTGCCCCGGGATCTGCCGCTCCCCAGCCCCGGTGTCACCACCACGTCCCCAGCTAAACTGGGAAACTGGGATTTCATGACACAAAATCCCCCCTGTTCTAAGGGGACAGGTGGTGTCTGCTGCACTTCTGAACGGAGCAATTAAGCGTTACACCAATAATGATTCACCTCGATGCCCTTCTCTGCTCCAAACCCAAACGCAATTCCCAGAGGAGCAATTCTTGGGTACAAAGGAAATGTGAGTTGAGGTTTTTTGGCCTCCTGTCCCCATGGCGTTCCTGCTGCTCCTGCACCCCTGGGGCTGTAGCTCTCACCAGGGGAACCACTTTTAATTTCTTGGTACTCAGTGTTTGTAGCACAAATTAAACGAAGATGTGTTTAAAAGATAAATAAGCGTAAACTTGTCTGCACATCTTAATAAGGATTATTTTTTAAAGTGCATTAATAGATTGTACTGGTGAGAGGCATTGGATGTACTCCCTAAACAGCTCAGGGAATGTCACCTTTAAGATAATACCAAGAGGAAAAAAAAATCTCTATTGTATAAATTCAGTTAATAATTATCTCTAAAAGAAGACCTATAGCCTGTTAACCCCCAAACGACAGTGGAGCACAGCTCCCCCTCTGAGCCTGTTTACACGTTAAGGGTGTATGAAAATATCCTATCGTTCCACTGTTTAATAGCTGTACTCAAGAGGCTAAAATGCTTGAAAACATAATACATTTGGCAAAAATATCTCAAAAACTATTTAGCTTAATTATGATCAGCATTACAGTAACATGACAGCAATAACCTTAATACAGTAAATTATGAGCTGATTGAGATAAATAAAATTATAACATTTCAGTGCCAAGGTTCAGCTCTAAAATGGAGCTGCATTTTAGACGTTGACTCCAGCCCAGGCTTTTCCAGCTCCACAGGAATAGGCACCACGGTGCTGCCCCGTGCAGGCACCACTTCCCTGCACTCCACTCGACTGGGACGTGTGAAACACGCTGAAATTCATAAAATTTAAATAAGACAGTGAAATTATACCTTGTAGCTATAGTTATCACAAATAATGTACAGTCTAAATTGCAGCCTGAGCAAACACGATTTCCTGGGTGCCTCTGGAAGCCCAAGGCGGGATGCAGAGCAATTATGAGGAATGAGCACAAAGCTGATTTGCATCTGAATGGCGAGAGGGGGGGCGATGGGCGGGCTGGGCCCAGCTCCATTCACAGCACCACAATGCACCAGCTGGGAAAAGCAACTTTATTAGTGTCCCGCAGCAAAATACATTAGTAATTGGTAACCAGGCATTACATTCCCGTCCGTGTCACGGAGCCATGGGCCGCCCCCGCCGGGGGAGGTTCCCGCAGGGATCGGCCCCGGGGCTCCCCCGGCAGCTCCGGAGCGGTGCCAGGAGCACAAGGGAACCCCAGAGCGCTCCGGGGCAGCCCAGGGAAAGCAGCACCGCGGCCCCAGGGCAGCACCGAGCCCAGCTCCAAACACGATCCTCAGCAAAGCCCGGCCCAGGCACGGGTGTAGCGCTTTTCCAGCTGTTTTCCAGTTGTGCTCACACAGCCGGTGCCTGCTGCAATGTCAAACTCCTCTGATCTTGCTCCCTCTCCACCCCCACAGCAGAGATACACTATCACATACAATACTTTCATTAATTTTTCTTTTAGTAAAAAATCTATTTTTTTCTCTTGATCACCATGATAAACTGAGTCTCTGGGTATCACGATCGAGTATTAGTGTTAACCGTTAGTGTTACTGTAAAATCCTCTTTGGTTATAGAATATTTCATTTAAAGCAAGATTATAAAAACCAGTTTCCAGCTAGAAATCCACCCCTGTAATCTAAAAGCCATCTAAATTACCACACTTCTGCAGGCTGAAGATATACTGATAGGACTTAGAAATTTAAGTATCTCCCCAGGTAATCTAAACCAAGTTATCAAAATTATATTAAGTAAATACATTTGGAGGAATAGTAAATTTTTGAAAAATCTTTAGGGTATTACAAGTAGAGTTCTGGAAGTAGCAGTAGTGGGCTAGAGAAAAACACCCCCGAGCCAGAGCTCTCCTCTAGATACTCTCCATGGCCTTGAACTCGCTGAGGGCCTGCACGGGGTTCACGTGCTTCTTCTGGGATGCCCTCTTGATTTTTGTCTGGGTCTCGTCCTGTTTCTCCCTCTTGACCAGGGGTTTCTTCTCTGGAGCCTTCATCTTCCAGGAGACGGCCGGGAGGTTGAGGGAGGCCATGCCCTGGGACTTCTGGTACTTGGTGGACGCCACGTAGGAGGCCTTGACCGTCTGCACCACGGCGTTCATCAGGTTCTTGGCTGCCTGGATCAGGGACATGGCACTGTCCACCTGCCAAGGGACACACAGTTACCACCATGGAACCCCCAAACACAGCCTTACACTGACAGCACCACAGGCCTGGGGTAAAACCACTTGAAAACTGATTTATATTTTTCCTTTGAAACCTGAGGCCCCCAGTTTGAGGCAGGGTTTTTTTGGATGCTCAGTGGTTCCAAAGCTGACTTGTGCCACCAACACAAAAGCAGGGTCTGCCCCCCTGTATGCATTTTCCACATCAACGGCAATTGGAAACATTTGTATTCTGCCCTTTGCTTTTATGACTAAGATTTAATAGTTGCTTATTCTCTAATGAGATTAATAAAGCTGTAGTAATATCTTAATCACTGATAATAAATATTTAAATCGCTCTAGAATACTAAATTGTATTGGGAAGGAAGGAACACAACTGCATCACAGCCAGGCCTGGAGCTCTTTCCCAGCTGGCTCCTGATTTACAAGAGCATCAAAACAAGGAAAAACATGAATTTGTCAAAGCTGTAGGACACAGCAGGGACAAAGAGCTGAGACCAGGGCTGGGTGGAAGAGAGAGGGGAGGAGCACTGTGGTGACCTCAGCTGGGATCCCCTTCCCCAGGGGCCAGTGTCCTGCTCTGGGTGGGATCCCCAGCTTGCCCAGGCCAAATGGGCTGGGACAGGGCTTTGATCTGGGGCAGGGTTTGGTTCTGGTGCCTTTCTAGGGCACTGTCCCCTCCCTTCTACCCTACTGTGCCCCAATTGCTACCATGGCACCTCAGATCCTCTGGCAAAGCCTCTGTGCTCTCCCCTCCTCCTCATGAGCCTGGAAACCGCTGTGCTGAAGTGTCTCCAGGAATCCTCACAGCAGCAGGAATCATTCAAGGCCAGGAGAGCAGGGAGGTGCTTTTCTGAATGACCTGACAGACCCTGCAGGTGCCAGCTCTGCCCTCCTGGGCCCTGCTCTGCTCTCACAGCGCTGGGGTGCAGGGACAGGGCATCAACACTGCACAGAACCTTCCTTTCAGAGTGGTGATGCCTCTGCACTGGCTGAGGTCTTCATCTGATTATCCCATGGAGCTCAACACTGCTGCTGGCAGCCCTCAGCCAGGACAGGCTCAAGGAGAAGGGATAAAACCAGGAGATCAGGCTACAGATGCCAGGCCGTGCTATCACTGATTTATGGCAGGGGGATGTAAATCCTGGAGGCACTGAGTAACTGCAGTGAAGCCCTGGAGTACTACTGCTGCACAGTAACACATCTCCTGCTTTGACAGCACCATGCCTTCAGCCTGCCATGAACATGAACAGCAGCACATCCCACCACAGCCCCTGGAGCTGCTCTGGGGGCTGGAAAGGCAGCAGGGGGGGCAGCACAGCCCCATCACCCCCAGATGGGCTCAGTTTGTGCAGGGATATCTATTGCTGACTGCTCCTGCTGCTGCTGCTGCCCCAAAGCTCTCCTTCCACAGCTCTCCCTGGTTTTTGGGGAAAATCTGTGCTACTAAGTTTAAGCAATTGAGATATCAAACAGGGTTTCACTGGAAAGTATCAGTGGTAGAGGATGTCCAGAGAAACTGTGGCTGCCCCTGGATCCCTGGAAGTGTCCAAGGCCAGGCTGGACAGGGCTTGGAGCAGCCTGGGACAGTGGAAGGTGTCCCTGCCATGGCAGGGGGGTGGCACTGGATGAGTTTTAAGGTCTCTTCCAACCCAAACTGTTCCATGATTCTGTGGTATCAAAATGGCAGAATGTGGGAAGTTTCTCCATTTGCTGCTCAGGGAGCAATTCTGGACTGTCCAAGGGCCAATTCTGTCTCTTCTTCCAACCTCCTTCCTCAGTCCTGACATGGCTGGGCAAAAGCACCAGAAGTGACCAAACGTGCCTATGCAGGGCAAGGTAGAGTATGCCAGAAGAAATTAAGGATTTAGCTCCACTTCCCTCCCCCCAAATATCTGCCACACAGAATCCTCTTAGGAGGCAGCATTTCATGAACTACAGTGAAAAAAAATTATTTGCAAAGTAATGGCTGGAATAAGGAAGCAAGCTGGCCTGGAGCAGCTTCCAGCTGTCAGAAACCAGAGCAGCCACTAAAAATCCCTGCACTCTTCAGGGCACAGCCATCCTGAAATATTAACACCTCTGGAGTGTTGCAGGACCCCAGCATGTTCCAAGGCTGTGCAGAGATGTGGGGCAGGTTTGACTGTGCTGATAAGGTGACTTAAACCTCACTAAGAGTGAAAAGCAGTCTGGAAAACAGATCACACAGAGGTGAAGTGAATCTGTCTACAAACACTGTTGAATAAGGACATGTGAAGTCTGTATTTTCCCAGCAAGCGTTGCTCCCCAGAACAGCGAGGCAGCAACACAAATTTGGAATGCTCCAGCATCTCCAGTCTGTGTTCCATGGGGCTGAACACAAAAGCTCACATGAATAACCTGTGGGAGCAGAGCTGCCTGAGGCAGGTGTGCTGTACGTACCCCCGAGACGACGAGCTCCCCGCCCAGGTTCTGCACCTCGGCCTTGACCTTGCTGCAGATGTTGAGCTGGTGGCAGTAGAGCGCGATGCGCTGCAGGTAGGCCAGCAGGTCCTGCTTGCACGCCGAGTCCGGGCACTGTGGGTGACAGGGGCAGGGTTGGGCACAGCCAGACACACTCCAGGCACCTCCCCTGGGGCAGGGGATGGGCTGGGACAGCGCTGCCCTCCCTCCCTCCCTGCTGAGCCCGGGCTTTGAGACAGAGGCACCTAAGCCCAGCAGCCATGAGCAGGGGCATCACTGCACAGGCTCCTTCCACTGCCCTTCAGCAGCCCTCCCAAGGAGGAGACAGAGGAGGAACAGAAGGCAGAGGAAGAGAAGGAGGACCATTTACCCTCCCCAGAGCAGGTCTGTCAGCTGTGGAAGGTCCTTCCTGTACTGCACAGGACACAGCAGCAATGGTCTGACACCCAAGATCCCCAGCTGCAGCTAGCAGGTGTTACCAAGTCCTTCCTCAATTCTCAGTCTTAAGTATTCCAAGCTCAAAAATGATAAACCCAACAGCAACTCAGTTACATGCAGCAAACAGAGATTTTCCTGACTTCTGCTCCCATCTTGTAGCAGTGGGAAAAGCAGGTTCCTCACCAGGCACAAAATGACATTTAAGGTGCTTGCTGCAGCACTCATCCGTAAGAGAAATGTAACTTTTTCAGCTTTGCACAAAGGGCTCTGCAGGAGTCCTCTGTGCAGTTTGGGAGGGTGGCATTTTCTGGGACAGAACTGAAGAATGAGCCACGGATGAGCCAGGCTCAGGCTGGATTTCCAGAGCAGAGGGGAGCCCAGCTGAGGAGCAGCCACGGTCCAGAGCAGGCTCTGTAGGACACAAAGGCTGTGGGAAGGGTTCTGCTGCTCTCAGCAGCCCTGCAGCCCCTTTACAGCAACAGTGGGGTGCCAGCAGCAGCTCCCCCATGGGCCACCTCAGCCCAGGGGCACCCCACATGCTCACACACACAACACCTACAGCTTCACATCCATGTGATTTACATCACACTGGGTCACACCCCACGTTGCTTAAGCCCTGCTCTGAACCCCAGAGAAGCATCACTTGTACCCCACAGACAGCTCCTGTTCCATGGAAATGGCCACTCATCATCTCATCTCCCCACCCAGCACCCACAGGCCTCCTGGACAGAACCACCACCAGCCTCCCACTGATCCTCATCTCCTGCTCCAAGGCAGGCTGCACTGTGCCCAGCACTGTTTCAACTGGAGCAGTGGAATTCACCCAGCATTATCCAGGGACAGGACTACACCCTGCAGGGATCTCCAGCCTCTGGACAGCTGCAGGCCATCCAGAGTGATTTAGGAGCTCTTTTCCACACACCCCTGTTCACAGCAAAATCCCATTTTACCTAAGACCCTGATCCTGTGCAATGGACCATCTGATGAAGATGCATAATGGGCATGGCATGACTGAAAGATTAATCTTCAATGTGGCACCTAATGCCTCACTCCAGCTGAGGGTTGTTGCATTGGCCATGCAGCCTCTCCTCCCCTCTGAGGGCAGGGTAAAAATCCCCTCCTGTCTGTGAGCAGCAGGCTCTGAGCCCTGATTCTCCCTGCAGACCTTCTCTCCTTAGCTGTGAGATGGAAGCAGAAGCTCTTTTCTTTGTATAAAAGAGGAGCAGATCATGGTGCACACACAGGGATGTGCAAACATGGCCCCACTCACATGGAGGAGCATTTCCTTCCCAACAGCACTCAGTCTGCCAGAACAGGCATTTCCCTCTACAGTGAAAGGACACTAACACATACATTTGTTTTTTTCCAAGGCCAGAACAAGAGGGTTTTGTAAGGCAAAATGGTCTCTGTGCTGAGCAGAGGTGACTCAGGTGCTGCAGTGATGTGTCCACAGAGCTCACACACACACAGGGGCACTGCACTGGGAGATCTCCATGGCTTTATGGGCATCTGACCCCACCACAGACATCAAACCACCTTCTTAGTCCCAAGGAAAATGATGGAACACCCAAAGTAATTGCAGCTCTCAACGTGGGCACGCAGCTTCCATCAGTGCAGTGAAGCCCTGCCTAACAAAGCAGCAAAGCTTGCAGGTTAATTTTTTAAGCTAATCAATATTAGTCAGCACTACAAGATGTTTAAGAGCAAGTCCACAAATAGCCCTGGCCAAAGAGCTAATGAAAAGCCCAAATTACCATTTTGGAAACTGCTCTCCATCTCCCAAAGAGCTCATCTAACACAGCAGTGCAGGGGCTCAGGGCTGACAAATGCCCAGTACAGCACATCAGGGGATGGCTCAACAATTCCAGCTCCTCTGTGGGGCTGTGAAACCCTTCAAGGAAAGCCTCTCAAGGCAGGAGGCTGCTGCACGTTCACCATCAGCTGAGGAAGGCAGCAAAACCTTCGTGGAATAGGAATCATCACTGGGCTGTGTGCATCAATGCAGTGTGAGATGGAAACCCAGATCCTCTCCTGTGTGTGCTATTTCTGCAGGCAGGATCGAGGACTCAGCTCAAAGACAGATGAGGTTTAAATGGAGATGTAACACGAGATAAAAAAGAGCATCAACAAAAGGCACTGCGGGTGCCTGCAGGAGCCCTGTCCTTTCCTAGGTAGAAGCACTCAGATAAAAATCAAAAACCCAAAAGGCAACAATTTGAACAGAATGATGACATTACTGGACTAACCCACAGCCAGAACCCCCATCTGCAGAGATGGATGGGTTCTCACAGACACAGCACAGCCCAGCAGGGAGTGCAGTGCAGATGGAAATGAACGTGTTGGGGGCCACCCCACCTTCCCAAAGCCCCCAAACCGAGCTGCTGCCACAGACTCAGGGAAGGTTACTGGCAAAAGCTAAGGTCAAATCCAGGCTCCATCCCAGACACAGCAAACACCCCCACTTTCAGTTCCTGCCAGCCCAGCTGAGCCTGCAGAGAAGCAGGATCACCATTTTCCCTGTTTTTGCAGAGAAAAGGGGCAGGGGAAGACAGCAGAGCCCTGCTGGTGTGTGCTCATGGACACAGACCATCCCCAGTGGCCGCAGGGGAGAGCCAGCAACCCCAGAGCCCCTTCCTCCCACTGCCTCTCCCTTGGGAATGGGCCCTGCTGCACCAGGAATTCCCAAGAAATGCCCCTCAGCCCTGGGTGACCTCTGGGCCCAGCAGGAGCTGCCAGCAGCTGTTTTGGGGAGGCAGCTCCCTGGGGGGATGTCACTGACCCCCTGTGCCAGCAGCTGCCACCAGCCTGTGCCCAGGGTCCCCACCCCAGCCCCCAGCAGGGACCAGTGTCCCCAGCACGAGGCTGCTGGAGCCTTTCACTGGAAGTGGGCACCCCCTACCCTGACCCAGCTGCTTCTCATGGGGTGAATCAGAACTGATACAGAACTGATGTAACCTCGGCCTCCCACCGCCACAGAAGGAAAAAAACCTTTGGCTTTGTAGGTGTTCTGACACTGAAAAAATAAATAATAGAGAGAACCCTTGCTGCAAATCATTGTCATCTGTGTTGCGCTCATAACTGTTCATATTCCCCTGCTCCCAGCAAGCAGCAGCTGCTTGGAGTGAGGGATGGAAACCTCGGGGAGCACCTGCAGCTGATGGCAGAACTGATCCCAACAGCCAGGGAATTCCTGGGACAGCAGCTCTGGGAGCTCCAGAGGAATGTGCTGCAGAAGGGCCTGATGGCAGGCTGGGAGCTGCTGGCACACTGACTGAGGGGTCACAGCTCTGCTGTCACCCAGCACAGGACACAGCCCCTCCCTGTGCTCCTTCCTCCAGGGGCAGGGGCAGCAGGAACCAGGAGCTGCTCCTGCTCTGTAGCTGTCACTCTGCTCCACATTAACATGTTTCTAAAGAGTATGGAAGCACATCTAATGAAATATGCAGGCTCAAAGTATTAGCAGAGTATGGAGTCAGGAAAAAGCTATATTCTTGTCAAAATGACTAACTGTACAGTGCTGCTCATATTTATCTTCAAACATGTGCTTAATCTGTTACATTTTTAAGGACCTTACTGCTACTGAAAGTAGTTTTCTTTTATATTTTGAAATGGCTTGGTACAGAAAACCATATACCAACTTTGCATAAAACATGTGAATGAAAAAAAAAGACAAGGCATTGTAAACCTTCAGCCCAAGCTCCCCTGAGACCTTGAACACAAACTGCTCCTTGCTTCATTTACCTACACCAGCAGCACACCTGGTTCTTGCAGAAACAAGGCTGTCAAAGTGCTGTAGCAAGGAAAGCCATTTGAAAAAACACTTATCAAATTTATCTCCCCATTGAACATTTCTCACTGCATCATTAATAAAGGAGGGTGTAGACAAGCACCTCTGAATGCAACATTAAGAGAGAGTCCTGCACTGCAATGATTTACTTTCAAAGTGACACTGGTTCAGTGAAAACCTTATAGTACACAAATTTCCATCCTGAAAAGGCCTGGAAAGCAAGTGACAACTGGGAAAACAAAGTTTAGCCCATGATCTCAGACTTAACCTCCTTGCATTTCAGAGTCTCTCTTGAAGGTGGAATATTATTACGAATGTTGATGTTTCCCTGCTATTTGGGTGTGGGCTGAGGCCAAAGGTGCTCTTGCTTGGCCCAGTTTCTAAGTGGCTCAGGACAGGCATTGCATAAATAATCCCTGAGCTGGCCATGCTCATTCAGTCCTGTGAGAATTCCTGCCCAGCACTGGGACAGCACAGCCATGCTCAGGTCCCTGCAGGCCTTGCTCCAAGCCCTCATCAGCTCTGGAGTGAAAAACACCAGAGAGCTCTGACAGCCTCCCCACTCAGCCTGAGGAGCAGCTGAAAATTTTTGATCTTACAAAGCTGCCTCAGAGCCAGGATTAAAGGTGGTGCAACAGGCCAGGTGCCCCTGTGCAGGGGCTGTCCCTGCAGTCTGAGCTTTGGGAAGCACCAGGAGTGCTCTGGGTGTGCTGTGAGCCCAGCCTGGTCCTGCTCTGCCCCGGCTCTGTGTGACCTAAGCAGGGCTGGCACAAAATGCCAGGAGCCTGATTCCAGCCAAGGAGCTGCTGTGTCACTGCTCAGGGAGGCAGGAGAGCAGCTGGAAAGAACAGAGAGAACAGAATTTCCTAGCAGCAGATCTGAAAAATCAGTTAAAGACCCCAAAAGCCAACACATTTTCATCTGTTCATCAGCAGTACTGACAGATCTCCTGCTCCCTGGAGCTGGAGGCTCCAGGACTGTGACTCACGTGGTCAGCAATGGTCCGGCCCAGCTTGTCCATCCTGGACCCGGCCTCTGCGATCTTCTTGGCTGCACTGATCACATCTGACGTGTTCTTCAGAGGACCTTTTCCCCTGCAAAACAGAGCACACGCTCCCTCCTAGCACCAGGAAACCACAGCAGTGAATTCTGGGTCCCTTTCCTCATTCTGTCCCACACTGTGCTGGCAGTGACTCCCCACCCAAAGGCTGGAGCAGTTATTACAGCACCTTCATTTCCAAGAGTTACCCCCTTTCTGCTCTTCCCCACATTTAGCTTAAATCCAGGAATAAAAACATCTTAAATTTTACTGCTTTCAGCAGTTTAATGATGATAAGAGATAACATTTTAGAAGACGGATTTGCAATTTTTATGGAATGGAACATGAAGTTTAAAAAACAGCGTTATAAAAAATCTGGTAAATTAATTTCAAAAGGCATCAAAAACCCTCTCTTTCCTCTGCCAGTAACTGTACTAGGAACTATTTCTGCAGTATGGCAATATTGAGAAGCCCATAGAATTTAATGCTGTAAAGAACTGAGCAAATATATATATATATATATATATATATATATATTCCTGGGGATAAGAATCACCCTTAAGAAAGAAAGAAAGAAAGACAGGCAATAACTGCTGTGTATCTGTAGATCAATTTAAACAGTTATTACCACCCAGCCACTACACAATAATGCATCTCCCCAGTTAATATGCAGCTGGAACAGGGCACCATTTAAAAGAGATTATAAGAAGTGAGACTCTTAGGAGAACTTGCACCGTGTCTCATTGAAAGCCCAGCAGCCCAGGCAGCTGGGAGTGAGCACAAATTAAAAAGCCTCACCTGGTGAAGTCTGTCATTTCCATCATGATCATACACATCTGCTTGGCCAGGACAATGATGTCATTGCCACTGTCATCCCATTTTGACACTTCAGCATCCAATTTACTCTTTTCCTCCTGGAAGCTGGCGACCTGCTCAGCAATCTTGGCTTTCTGCTCTTGAGGGAGCTGAGCCATGATAGCCTGGAAGAGAAGTTTTCTCACATGGCCTCCTGCTGCCTTGTAGAGGCTTTTTGGAACATTTCACTAATAACCAATTTCAGTCATGTAGATGGGGGATAAAACTTTAATAGCAATCCTCTACCTAGAGGCTTTACATTTTGAATCAAAGTTTATACTCTTTTTAAAGAAAAAGTGCCCAGAAAGACAAGTTGACACTTAAAATATTGTCCTTTGCATGATAAAGCTGTTAAGACTCCAAACAAATTTGCCACATATTACCATCCCTCAAAATAAAACTGCATGAAGAAGGAGTACTTGTCTTTTACAGAAAATTTCAACGTTTTAAAATTAAGTTCCACTTGGGTATTGAGGATAATAAGAAATATTACCAGTCTCTTCCCTGCAAAAAGCTAGCTGTACTCTTTTGAAACATGTCTGCTGAGGAAAGAGTAAGTGAAAATAAAGAGTATGTGCTTACTCCCAAATAAAATCTCTCAGACTGGGTTTATAGCCTGTGTAAGACTCCATGGCCTTGCCTTCATAAATACTGGGAGCACAGATGCCTCCAGGAGCAGGCAAAAAGGAACCTTTGGTACTAAAAATTCTCTGGCAGCAGCTGTGCTAAGAGGCAAATGAGCAATGTCTGCATTTAAATAGAAGGGGGTGAGGGTCCAGGCATAGAAAGTGCTTGTGCAAGGGAGGGGAGCATAAAAACACTCCCAGCTGGTGAAATTCCCAAGCCAACGTGGCCCAGGTTTGATAAATAAGGTCTGGCCACTTCTTGCCTGGCAGGAAGAGCCTCCACATAAAGTCTGCCATGGCACTTTCCCAAGAGTGTAAATTGTTATTGATCCAGAGGGGCTGTGTCAAATAAAAGCAATAGGTAAGGCCTGGTCTTCCTTCAATGCACTGATTTTAGGGCTTCACCTCTTAATGATTATATATTGCCTATCAATGCTTTCATTTTTGAGTCATAGGAAATGCAGTTAGTTGAAATGATTTCATTTCTGAGTTCCTCTCAATGTTGTCTTGATAAATGCTCAGTGACCAAACACACCAGCACGTGTGTGAGGCCACATTTTGGGAAGATTTTTTTCTCATAAAGTTAATGTTTGTCTGTTGAAAATAACATTAATCCAATGAGTGATCTGCCTCCTGCAGAAGCTCACTCGACTACAATGTCTGTGATATCAAAATGTGATGTAGTTTCTTGGTACTAAAAGGACTTTGATCTTTCAGAATACCCAAAATAAACCACAGACATTTCTCACATCCATCAGACCAACTGCATTTCACTCAACCTCCTTTCCAGGAGAATGCTGGAAACAAAAAATGCCAGTTTTCTGATCCAGCATTTTTATCATCCCCCCCCTAAATTTAACCTAGGTTTTCAAAGCAAGCTGAAGTGTTTCTTGAAGGCAGATCACACTTGGATAAAGCTGAGATTTGTGCCTTACCCTTGCACTCTGTCCAGCAATGAGCTGATCATCCTCAGTCTGGATGCTGGTTCTGCTGCGGACGTCAAAATCCTCGGTCTCAAAGTCAGAATCATCCAGCTCTTCAGGAGTCTGAGGAAAAAGCATTCAAGCAGAGTCAAACTACAGATTTCATGGCTCTGGAAACCAACAAGAATATTATTTTTCAAGCAGAGAGAATGGAAATCAGTGGGGGTAAAAATTATTCCATGTTTTCAACAAAAAGGTAAATACAGGGACTGTATCCAGCTCTGAACACGTGTGATTTTATGTGCTTGACTGCTCCTGTTAAACACCATAGGGATCCCAGAATCACACAGCAGTCACTAAACAGCTGAGATTTGTTAGGACATTAATGCACTCAGCATCTGAAAGACAGAAAAAAGTTCTTGCAAAGCGAGCAGTGCATTTGCAAGTTGATTAAATGTAAAAGCTTCACTTGAGATGCTGAAGCTGGAATTACACACAGCTCTAAGGGCTGGTTCAGAAGCACAGACAGTGTCTTCAGCACAATTATGAATCAAAGCATTGACTAAATTAACAACAGATAAAATATCTCAAAATTTATCCTTATCCCTTGGGAAAAGCTGAAAAATTTCAGCTAGTAAGGGCCAGCTTTTATGCTGTAGGCTAAACACATCTGACCTAGTTCCTGCTTGCCTAGGATTTATTTTTGCTACTGCCAGTCTGTAGCAGGCAAACTTTTTATAAAGCTTATCAAGTTTAAACAGCATGTTTGTCAAAATACTACATCTTTGCTAAAGTGGCACTTCACGACAATTCTCCAGAGCTAGGTCAACAAAGAACTTCACTGATAGATGCAATAAATTGTGATTAACAGATAAGATGCAAATAAAGTCCCTGTTCTTTAGATTTTTTCCCTATTATTTGAATTTCACAGACTTGTCTTCCACTACAGACACTTTGTGATACAGTGAAAATAGAGATGGACATACAAAATAATTGCCAAAAAGCAAAGGTGAGTAGGGTGACAATCAAGACTTTGGGTATTTCAGCCTCTTCTCCAGGCCCTGGAGAACAGGGTATACCCACAACATCAGCAGAGGGACACACAGTAAGAAGTAGCTCAGTGTATCAATATTAAAAAAAAAAAAAAAAAGAAATAGCATAAAGAAAACAGTTCTGCTGTACATGATTGTGTCTGTGACTCCCCTCTGCCCATCCTCCCAAAGCCCAGGGACACACAAAGTGTAACTCTGCCTTTCAAGTGCCACCAAGGACAGAAACTCCTCTGGGGTGATGAGCCTGGGCAGCAGAGAGGGGGGAAGAACTTCTCTTCAATAAATACAGATATAGTGAGATGGTAGTTTTGAAAATACCCTGCATAAACACAAAAATGAGGTGTTGCAGTGGCTTCTCCTGCTGGTCCCTGTAAGGAGCAAGAGCCTCTGGACAAAGCTGAAGGGAATGAGCCCCTGTGAGCAGGATTACACCAAGCCCTGGAGAGATTTGGATGGCTCTTTTATCCCAAAATAAACTCTCTGGACAACAAGTGCTAATATTTTAACTTCCTTCTAGGTGCCTGCTGTGTGGCCAGGGAGCTGCTGTTGGCTGCTGGCAGTGGAGCTGTGGCTCCCTGGCCCTGGAGGGTGGCACAGGGCAAACCTCAGCGTTCCTGGCACTGCCAGCCTGGGTAACTGCTGCCCACTGGCACTCCCAGCTCCCTGTCCTGACTAACAAGGGCTTCAGCAGGCAGGGATATCCTCAACTACCACTGGCTGTCTATAAATCCTGAGCTTGTCTGAAAAAAATTCCATGGGGAGCACAGATGTGGTTGTCAGCTTTTCTCCTGGTTTTTCATCTGATACTTTCTTTAAGCAGCAAACATGGAAGATGCCACTGCAATGGTTACTGTAATATCTTCTGGGGCTGTACAATTCTTGATTTACTGACCAACAAGCTGCATCTGCCATGGTCACCAGTATGAAAGACCAAGACAGTTTCTCAGAGTCAAAGAAATATAATGAAAAGAAGGAAAAAGGAATAAACCCCCTATATTTGTCTTTTTTATATCTGGCTCCTGCCCATTTTTGCCCCAGTAAGATACAAGAAATAGATCCATGGATGAGCTGCAACCAGAACTTCCTTTACTGCATCCCTTCAACCAACTGCACCCTTCTGTGTCTGCCAGAAATGAGGGCTCCCAAGTCACACCGACTGCAAGCACACAGGAGTCAAGGCCTCTGTGAGCTGCCCTGTTTACCCAGGTTAGCCAATTAACAAATTACATGCTCTACCAACTACAGACTGAACTCATCTCAGCTTCCTTTTGACTAACTAACATTAATTCTCAAAATTTACTTAATGAAGAGCTATTAGGTTTTATTTCTAAGCTCCAAACCATCAACAAGCATCTATAGTTCTGAATTAATTTGCTGTTGTTAACTGAAAGGTCACTGATTTTAGCACATTAACGAGCCAGGCATTACCATGAGATTACAAAAGATGCATGAAGGGTATTTAGCATCACAACTCGGGCCATCATCGATGCTCAGATCTGGTTAATGAATCTGAATCCAAAGGCACCGCTCAAGTGCTCCACAGCGATTAGCACATTTGAAGACTCTGAATGTTAATAGGAGCTAAATGAAAATGTTCTCCTGCCTGCTCTCCATTATCCCGGCGCTGTCAGTCGAACAGAGGCAGGGAAGGCTGTGGGAAGTTGTGCTCACCCGGATCATCAGCACGGCTTTCCTGATGTCGCGGATGCCGTCGTACACGAGCCGCGAGGCGTCGATGAACTCGTTCTCGTCCATGGGCTGGGCAGGGTCGGAGCTCAGCGCTTCCACTGCAGCTTCCACCTGCTCCGTGAAGCGCGGCATGACTGCAGCCAGAGCACAGAGCCGGTCAGTGCCACCCCAGCCACCCTCTGCTGCCCACTCCTGCCCTGCTCCTAACTGTCCTGGAACATGTGCAGTCCTTCCACTGAAATCACAACATTTGGTACAGGAGGTGAAGTCATAATCCAGCCCTGTTTCTGCTTACGCTGCTGCTCTTTGGTGTTTTCCACTTGGACAGTGAAGTTTATCACACCCTTCTACTGGACAAGGAGAAAACACCTGGGGAAGCTCCTAGAAACTATGGGATCAAATATTGTTTGTTTGATGTTCCCTGCAGATGTTTTGGGGGGAAAGAAGTCGTGCTACCATCAGGACACTCAAGTTTAAAAAGCACTGGAAGGGGGCAGGTTGCACTGCTGCATTTCAGTGACTCATGGTGCCCCAGGAAGAACATGCCAGAACCAGTTAGAGTCTGCTGTTTCTTCAGTGTCACCCTTGATTCTTCATCAAAGTAATTAAAGCAAAATTAAAGCAACGAGTGGCTGGCACTGAAGGAGCCAGAATCACCCCTCACCCTTATGGAAGTCAGCAGTAGTGCACAGGGAACACCCTGATTTGGTGTTTAGGTGTGGGGCACTACAGCCTACAGTGCTCTTCCAACAGCTCTCAAGATACTTTACAAAATTTACCCTAATTATTACCCTAAATTTATTCTGCTGGGGGAATGTGATCTTCCTTCTGGACCCGGAACAGCTGCAGAGCCTGTTGCAATACTGCAAGATGAACACAGCACAACTTCCAAGCCTTCACTCACGCCTGGGACTCATTCCCAGTGTTTTTGCTTCCCACAGCCCAGTCCATGACAGCGAGCACACTCAGGGACACCTTGTGCACAGCTGAGCTTTAAGCCAGACAACACAGCAAAATCACACTTCTCACTTTGCAACAGTTTTGCAAACAACTCCCACTAATTTGCGTTACAGCAAATTGAGTCTAACAGATTTCACAGGTACACGGGTACCCAGCTGCCCACAAGCTTTCCAGCAACAGCAACTCAGGGCTCCTGGGAGCGAGCGACCCTTACCTGTGTTGGACAGTAGCTTGGTTGCCTCCAGCACCTTCTCCGTGTACACTCCAGGCTCGTAGTTGTCCATCTCCGAGGTGACCACGTGGATGACGCGGGCGGCGCGGCCCCGGATGGCGCCGGCCGTGCGGTCCAAGCCGTCCACGTCCTTCTCTTGGAGAGCGATGACGCATTTGTTTACATCTTCTAAAATGTGATTCTCTGGAGGTAAAAGAAGAAGGATTTAGATGGTAATGTCGTTTCTGTCACAGTCATCAGCGTGGCAATTGTTCAGGGTGGGACCTGCTCTACAGAAGCTCCATGGAGATGCTGTCAAGCATTAATGTGAAGGTCACAACCAGCAAAGAGCTGCCCTTCCACAGAAGGTGTCAAAAAGCCATCAATCCATTCACAATTGGCTTCCACACTTCCTGCCCCTGTTTGTACTCGATTTTACCAAAACGAAAGCTGAGTTCTGCTGAGCTCTCCCCTGGTTCCTTTCCATATTTCTCCCCTGGACTGCCTCAGCCCTTATTTCAAATACCTGCAAACCACTCCCCTGCCAGTGCACGTGGGGTGATGGGCACCTCCCCAGCACCACACCTACTCCCCTCAACACTCCAACAGACACTTGGTGCATGTTTCCAGCTTCCTCCAGAGTGTTTTCCTACAGCCACACACATTCCATCAGAGCACATTACACCGTCAGTCGCCCATTCCCATCTGAGACACATAATGTATGCAGTGAATAATGTGGAAAGCATTCCAGCCACACAGCACTCACTGGCTGTTCAGAAAACAAACAAAAAAATAAAAGCAAGACCTCTGTTTGCAATTAGCTTTTTAAATATACTTTTTCTAGTTTTGTGAAGAGATATATCCCTATTCATTGAGTACAAGAAGCCCAAAATGGGGAAAACGTTTTAAGAGTTTTCTGAAGATGCCTTAAGAAATTGGGACCTTTATTTATGGAAATCTACCCTAAAGATCTCCCAAACTGTTAATACAGACTTCCAAACTCTGCTAGAGAACTCTTTAATGTACCAGGACTAATGTTTCGGTATCATCATCCAACACCAGCATTTGGGCTGCCTGGTGAGAAACCAACTTGGAAACATTTCTGCTCTGTCACTTAAAATAGTTTCCAGTGTTAATTACCATTGACTTAATCTTTCTACGCTGCCAACCCGTGCAAGTGGCTTTTATTCCCTCTGCAGGTAGTAAAAGAGCCATTTTGCAAGAGTTTGTAGAGACAAGAAGCTCATAGTGCTGGCTGGGAGAGGATTTGGAGGAATTGCCTGAAAGGATTGCTGCGAGAAGTTACGCCTGATTTACATAAAATTAACACAGCCAGGTGCAATATTGTGAGACTTCAGTAAGTAACCTGGGCAAAAATTACACTTGTGAAATCCCTCTGAAGCAACTCAGCCTGAGCAGGTTCAGCTGAGGGCAGGATGTGGCCCTGAGAGAGCAAAGAGCAGGTTCATTAGTGATTTGACAAGTCAGTGAGCAGGCACAGGAGCCACGGCAAGCACAGAGGGTATTCAGAGAAGAGACAGCCCTGGGAGCTGCAAGAGCCCAAAGAAAAAGCTTCGGCGCCAGGCCAAAACACAGACTGTTTATTGCTTCAATTCCTAAATGAATAAATTAAGCCACAGACCATTTAAAAGCCTCTTTGGATTATCTGAACTTTAATAAAAGGCATGGACCAAATGAAGGTGAATATTTAAATGTCTGCTGATCATTTAATGCCTTTTGCAGATGTGAAGTGGCCAGGAAGTCCCTTCTAGAGGGAGATAACCCACAGGGCAGCTTGCAAAGGGCCCAAGGAAGTGCAGGACTGTCAGGTCTATCTGTTCTGGAGATATTTTCCAGCTGGATGATAACAGATAAGATCCAACACTGTGCAGAGTCCTTGTAAATACCCCAGTGCTCCCCATCCCACGGGCACACAGAGCATGGGCTCCCCACCAGCACCTCTGGGGATGGGAGAAGGCTGTCCCACATCCAAACCCCCCTGTCCTCCTGCTGAGCAGGAGAAACATCCCACAGCAACACAGCACAGCACAGACAACAGCCAAGGGACTTGTCCCACCAAAATGGCTACAGGGAAAATGGTGTGGTTGGGCAACAAGGTAAAAGGAAAGGTATTTTTTCCATAGAAATGATTTTTAGACCAAACAAGGAAATACATTAAATTGTGAAAAGCTACAGAATAAAAAGTCACCCACGACTGTCAATCCTCAATCCACTCCCACCAAACACCTTCCACCTCCACCCACCTCCACATTAAAGGGATGAAGCAATGCTTTTCCAAACAACCCCAGCAGCTTCTGAGGGAGTCTGAGGGCTACAGGAGATCAAAACCAAAGAGGAACAGTCGGGAGATGAAGCCCCAGGTTCATAAACACAGCTGTGCTTCTCTGCTGCACCTCCTGTGGAAGGTCTCAGAACCATTTCCATGCTGAACCTCTGCTGCCAAGGGGCACTGCAGGAGCCAGGCCAGGCAGCACATGGAGCAAGCACTGGGGACTTCACACTCTTGTAAATACAGTGTTCAACCTGCTAATATTCACTGGGAGGCTCTTCAGAAAAAAACAGCTCCACTGAGATGGGCAATCTGTGGCATAAACCTCTGTCAGCAGCAGAGGAACAGAAGGCAGCAAATGGAATGGTTTTAAAGAGGGTTTCAAAGGAGATTCAGGTAATTCCAGAACATTGAATTTGACAATTACATGGTGCTATCAGCAACTGCTCTAAAGAACAGAGATAGTGGGCACACCAACACACCCAGAGTGCTTTGGGAAGGCACTGATAAGAGAGATAAGAATTACAGAAGGTACAGGAGAGCTTTGAAATGAGGAATAATGAAAGAGGCAGAGACTCTGCAGTCAGGGAAGTGATGACTGACAAAGTGCATGGCAGAACTCTGCACGTTTGCAAACAACAAGAGACAGAAGGGGGAAAAAACCTTTTCACCATCTTTAGTACAAGTAGGGGCATCAAATGAAGCAAACAGGCGACAGTGCAAAACAAGGAGGTTCTTCACAGGGAGCACATTTCAGCTGTGAATCTTTGCACAGGATGATGGAGGTGCCAGCAGTTTATAATGGTCGAAAGAACAACTAACACCAGCTTAAATGAGAAAAATCTGTCAAGGATTGCTCAGGAGATAGCACCTCTGATGCTGGAGCTCCCTGAGCTGCACATCACTCATGGCTGGAGGCACACAGACATCTCTAGGCCACAGGGCTCCTGTGCCATCCACCTCCCATCCTGACAGTGAGCCTTCCCCAGACCCTGCCCCAACTCAACAGGGCCCTTCTGCTTCTGTACCTGTGGAAGTGCTGTCACTGCAAGCTCACCTGGGCCCTGTGTACTGAAGATCCTTCTTCTATGATGTTCTGCTGTTACCTAAACCCAGCATCTCTTTCATCAAGCCTTTACTTGTGGATAATTGATACAATTCTGTAGCATGAGCTGAATGGTGAAGACTTTACTTCAGTACACCACACAGTAGGGATGTGGGATGGCTTACATACATATTTATATATGCACTCACAAGAACTCCTTTACATTCTGCTTACATCCCAGTTAGTAACTGATACAAACATTCTAATAACCCCAAACAGCACTTGATATAAATCATGCTTGCCATGACTTTATCCAAAGAGAAGCTCAGACTTCTAGCAGATGAATTGGAGTCGTGGCATTATATGGAAAACATTTATCAAAGTTCAAACAAATAATACTTTAAGAGTATTTATTGCTTTAATTTTTTCTACATCTCTTCGATAAGACACACATAAAAATAATTACTGAATGCACTTGAATATCTGGAGTTGTCTCAAACTACATCTCCTTGGCTCCATTTTGGTGGTAAGCACTCACTTGAGGTCAACTCTCCTGAGTCAATGTGCCACCACTCCAGGAAAGAAACTTTCTCTGCTTACTGCCAAGCTCCTGAGAGTACAGCCATGCAATAGATTTGGTTATTTAGCCAAAACTTCCAGTTCTGTACTAACCTGCATCCCTGCAGAAGACAGAGTTGTCCTGCCCACAACTCCCTTGAGTCTTGTGGTGCTAAACCTGGACTACACGGGAAGGAAAGTGCTTTGGCAGCTCCACATAGGCTGTGTTTGTATGGACTCCCAGCTTTTCTTTCTCACATGTTTGCACACTTGTGAGAAAGCTTCAAGTGGAGCCTCAAACCTCAGCACACAATTCCCTCTGCAGAGATTTCCCCAAAGCTCCTCCCAGCTGTGCAATTCCAGCTGCTGCTGCCCAGGGAGCACCCAAGGATACAGCGAGCTCGGACACTGAACTGCCCCAGAACTTAATGCTCACTCATTGCAAAGAGAACCCAGGGAGCCACAATAGAGTGTGTATGACAATGCAGGTGACTCATCACAGGAACACCACTTGGGCCTTTGTTTGGTTTTTCTTAATAATTAAAAAAAATACTGCCTCTTAATTCAGGGCCTTAATTCCTCATCTACATTTTCTACCTATGTTCACTTGGTACTTCTGACTCCACACATCCTCCTGTGAAATCACTCTTTACAACTTGAGGTTTTAAGTCACTTCAGATGCCCAAACCTGCCTGCACCACGGAAATTAGAATCCCAGCTTGCAGAGGTGATTTGTGAACACCACTGCAGACACAATTCACATGGTTACATTTCCATGTCCTCTAACTAGAGCACAATTAAAGGATGTGGAAATAAAAATGCTCCCATTATTTTTAGGTCACAGCAGCTGATTGTGGGTCTTTATCAAGATGCTGATAAAACGGATTATCTTGGCAAGTACTTTGCCAAATGTAATTATTAATCTATTATAACGATCCAATCTCTTTTAAAAACTCTTAAAACTTTACTAAAGCTGACATGGTATGAACAGTTTTATTTTAATTAACTTGTACAACCACAGTTTGATATTCAATTTTGTTTACATGGCAGTCTAAGGTGACCTGAGGGATCATTTTTTCTGCTAGTTCCTACCTTGGACATAAACATGTTCTATTTCCCCCTGAGTTACTGGTGAGCCTTGTCTACAGCAGCTAAATGGCAATTCATCCTTAGTTGAGCCAGCAATTCCAAACCTTGGGACATAAAGTGTCTTCTCCTTGAAACCAGACCTCCTGCTGCACTTTCCCACCTCGGTGGGCACAGTGTGATCCCAGGTGAGGTGTGACAACACCATCCCTTCCAAAGCCTCACAGACTCCAGAACACGTGTCCAAAGCACCCCTGAGCAGGACTGAGCTCTGAGGAGGGTGATTATGGCTCAGCCAGGCCCTGATTACCTGAGACAGCCAGGAAGTCGTCGATGGAAGTGATGTCATCCACGGCATCCGTCAGCACGCGCACCTGCCTCTCCCACTGCTCCTTGAACAGATCCATGTTCTCCTGAGCCAGCTTGCTCTGGGGCTTAGCAGCCAGAGCCAGTGCAGCATTGATAACCTGTAAAACACCTCTGGATTTTTAAAACATATCCCAACAAAATTATTACCTCCTGTGTGTTTATCCAATGAACTCAGCAGCAGACAAAGCAAGTTTAATAAGTTTTGAGGAACTCAATGTTTAAACACAGAAGTGTTTAATTTTGTTGCTCTCATATCCAACTCATACCTGCTTCCATGTTTATTATGGGTAGTTATTAGAAGCAAAATCACTCGGCAAGTTTTCACAAGAGCTGGTTTCACCTGTCTTTAGCAGCTCGTGGTAACAAGGTGTTGCTTTCCCAGTGCAGGCTGTGTTGTTAAGTATTTTAGACAGGATGACATTTTGTACACTCAAGGCTGCATTTGCTACTTGCCAAAACCTCAGTAAAAAGGTCAAAAAGGGATTAATCTTATACAGACTGAAGTAGAAACAATATGCAAATACAAAATTAAAGCTAAATTTTGATTTATCAGTTTTCCTTGCAGGTTTACTCTGGATCTTGCCAGCAATTGTTGTAAAGACTTCAGACTTCTGCTGTGGCTGTGAACAAGCCAGATAAGCCAGCGACCAGGAGACACTTCTTCTGAATACCCTCTCCTAATTTTCTTCAAGCCCCAAAACCAGAATTTACACCAGCTCCTAATTTTTCTTAGCAGAACAAATGCTACAGGTGCTGCTGGGTCACAGAGCTTATGCTGTGTCCACTCATTGGTCATTTAAACAACCACAAAAGCCTGTTTGAATGTGGGGAGAAACCAATCTCAACAGCCTGGTCCTGCTCCTGCTGCAGCAGAATGACCTGGAGAGGAGCCAGGAGTGAGGAGCCATCCTCAGTCAGAGCGTGACAATCCCAGCCCTGCTCCCAAGCACCTGGGAGTCAGAGCTAATTAACTCACAACTTCAAGGTGTCATTTTTCTTCTCCACTTTAGGACTGTATTAATTTCACCAACTTGTCGACCAAAACATGCAAGCACCAGATGTTCCCGCTTTTCCAAAATCTACTTTCTCTACCTGCTTCATTTACAAGTGTCACAAAGCATTTAAAAAAATATATAACTCACTGAACATGGAAATTATGGTGATGTCAAATGTACTGGGACAGAGTGAATCAGGCAGGAGGAGGAGGCTGCTTCACCAGAGGAATGGCAGGAGTTAGCAGAGACAGGAGAATCCACACAAGGGCTGGGCTGCTCCCCACGCTGCCTCTGGAGCTGGGGCTGCAGGTCTGGATCTCAAACCCAGCCCAGCTCCGTGGGTTTGGTGACAGTGACCAACACAAGCAGCAGCACCTGAGCAGCATCTGCTCAGGGTCTGTGGGGATGAACACTGGAGGAACAGCACTGTCCCTGTCCCAGCCACCACCAAGGGCTTCTTTGCTCCTCCAGCCAGCCCAGGGTGACACCTCCATGGCACTGGCAGGAGTCAGGATGTGCCTTTGGAATGTCCCTGATGCCAGTCACGGTCCCTGCTGCTCTGCCACCCTCACTCATGGAACTGAAAGTCCTGAAAACCCCCAAAAAGTCTTGCAACACCCAAGAAAATGAAGTTTAGAATTTTAAAATCAAATAGAAGTTTTAGAGAGGCAAACATGTGCTCAGCTGCTCAAGAGCCCTGATTTGCAGTCCAGCCACTGCCACCTCTCCTCCCAGTCTGATGGATGTAATGAATTAACCACCTATCAATCAAAATCTAGATATCCAAGATTTCATGAAGATGAATCTGAACAAGTGTCCTGGAAACAGGAGAGATAAACCAGACAATGCTCTAGAAATCTGCTCCCACTTCTATCCTGTTAGAAACTGTCACTGCAGAGACAGAGATGGTGGCGAGGCGATACCAAGGGTCAGGACATTTCCTCTGCTTTTCCCAACCTGCCTTGGCCCATATCAGATATAAAATATCCTGTAAGCACTGCGACAGGGCAGCATTAATGCTGCAGGAACATATGGCCTGGGTTCCTGCGAGATGTTTGTCTGGCCACAGCAGCTGCCTGCACAATTAATCTTTGCCAACAGTGCATGTCAAGCCCAGCTGCCCATGTTCAGCACCTCGTCACAGGTAACAGCAGAGCTGTCACACATACAGGGCTCTGCAACTGCTCCACAGCCTCTAACTGAGTGTCCTCACCAAATCCAAGCACAGGAGGCACAGCATCACCCTCTTCTCAATAGAAAGCTTGTTCAACCAGAAAAAGTGCATTTTTTATACATTGCAGCAAAAATGCATGGCCATGGTGAATGTATTTTATAAAAATGATCAAGCAAAAACAGTGTTGCTCTCTCTCAGACAGACATTCCTGCAGTAGGGAAGCAGCCAGCAGTGCTGGAGATGAGGAAACCTGGTGGGGATATCAAAGGTTATTCATGGTCACTGTGGAGCTAAAGACAAACCCACAGCTCAGGAGAGCCATACAGGTGTGAGTGTGCTCAGGGAGAAATTCAGGGCAGCAGACACAGCTCAGCAATCTCTTTTTATAGCACACATTCCATATCTCCATGTGCAAAGTGGCCACAACAGGCAGCTTTAGCAGGGGTGATAAAAGCCATCACTCTGTGGAGAGTTCAGCATTCAACTGAGCAAATCCTCCTGCACCTGTCTCACACCTCTGCTGAGGAACTGTCCCAGGGATCACTGACAACACCCTGCATGTGATCTGTTCCAGGGAATATACTCTGGTATCCAGCACAGAGTGATTGATTTATTTTCCAACAGATGCTTAGAGAGACGTGGGAAAATGACCGGGATGCTGGATCTTAAACAGGCTGTGTACTTAGCAGGACTATGATCCCTTTATTATCTAAAAATAAACACTTTCAGGGGGAGGAGGAAACACTTTTTTGGGGGAAGGGATGGACCGCAATACACTTTCTTTCTCCAAAGCACATAAAACATTGGGCAACTACTTTAAAATATCAGTAACTCTCACAGGATGGAGACAGACAGAGTTAAAAGCCAGGAAGATCATGACCGGACTATCTGAAATGTAGCCACTTCCATGTAAAACACTTGGCAATTTCAGGGAAATATTTTGTATTTCAGAGCTTTTCAAGATGCTGCCAGAGCGCTGTGATCACAATGACTCACTGAAGTTGTACAAAGAAAAGAATCAAACAGGGACATTTTGAGCCTATCCAGAAGGAAATGAAGCATGGCAAGAAAACACACTATTTTTATCGGTGCTTTGTTTCATGTAGCAGTTGCAGTGTTGGAGTCAGACAGCTCCACACTCCGTATCACACTTCCAGAGAGTTCCTTGGAGCCTCTCCCCTGCACCTCTCAGCTTCTCGTGGCAGCAGCCAGGGCTTGCCAGCACCTGGGGAGGCTCAGCATCCCAAAGATTGGAATGGATGTCTCAATCTGCACCTTGAGTCCTCTTCCCATCGCTTCCATGGGAGCAAGCTGCTGCTTTTCCCTGGTTTTGTGCTCCCTGTTGAAAGCACAGATGTCAGAGGGGCTGTGTCCTTCCCCCTTGGCAGGGCAGGGCTCTGCAGTGACTCCTGCCTGGGTTACAACACTGCAGCTGCTTGGTCCAGAAGCTCTCTCAAAAAGCTCAGCTATTCTGGCCAGAAAACACCTGAACCTCTGACAAACCTGTGGGTAAATTACAGCCACTGGGTCAGCCACAATTAGTTCTTTTAGGCTAAATTTAGGATGGCATCCAGCCTCAGCTTTATAGCACCCCAGCTGAAAGTCAGAGAGGCCAGAAGGAAGCTCTTCCATGTGGTGGTGTTCTTACAAAGAACAATTTTGAATACTTGGCTGGCATGGCCAAAGGAAGAAACATCACTTGGGAGAGGAACACTATCACCCAGCTATTTGCACTGCAATCCCAACCTGTTGTATCTTACTCAGTGCACACCATGAGTGACCCACACCCATTTCAGTGATTTAAGCACTTCTTGTTTTTTGCCTCAGTCCTTTTGGTAAGAAGCTTTTGCTCCTTTCAGGAGAATGTTCTTCCTGCAGCTGGTTTGGCTTTTCCTTGATTCCTAGGATTGATTTAGGATGTTACTGTGCCCCAACAAGGAGTTTTTCAGTTTCAGAAGCTCTGAGGTGAACCCCCAGCCCTCTCCCCTCACTACACACCACTGCTTTACAACGAAAACATCTGCAGTTCCTAAATAACTCACTTGGGCTTGGGGTTTATATAAAGATCTTGACTCACCAGATTTCTTGTGGCATTTGGATAATGAGTTGGAAAGTAGCTTTGTGGCCTATAGATCCAGGATACTTTGCATTTGTAAAAAGAAAAATCTAATAAAACAAGCCCCCATCTATCAGCTCTCATCCCAGGGGCAGAGGAACACGTGGCACACACAGACAGTGCCCCAGTGGGGATGTGAAATCAGTTTTACTCAGGGTATATGAAAAGAAGCCCACCAAGCCTCTCTGCCCTTGCCCAGGTGGATTTTAATCCCATATTTTCCTATAATAAAGAAAGCATGGCTTGCTTCCTGGCGGTTCATCAGAAGCTCCTCATAATTTAACTTTACATACACAAGATGCCAGAGCTGCCTGCAGCTCTCACCCTGCTCATGCCCTTCCCTGCTCCTCACTGCATTTTGCTCCAAGTGTTAAAAATGGTTTTTGAGGAGGATGTTGCAGTCACTCCCAGTCACATCCCAGGCAGGTTTGCATGCCCACATCTGTGTGTGCCAGCCCTCCACGTACTGGAGTACAGCAAAAAGCACTCTGCAGGCTCTGATGAGCTGAAATGCCTGGGAGCAAAACACACAGCAGATTGTTTTACACTCTCAGAAGCTCTAATGGCAGTGACCAGCAATGAACAGAGGCTGATGCACCGAAAGAGGAAGGAAAAGTTTCCTTTGATTTCCAATTCTTTGTTCCCATGTACAAAAGGCACTTTGAGCACTTTCCTTTCCTGCGAGTTACGCGGAGTGACTGCAGGGATCTCTGCAGATATTCACTGTCCTGTGCCACTGCTGGAACGCCCACAGATCCACACTGAGTAACTCAGAACCACAGAATGGTCTGGGCTGGAAAGGGCCCTAAAGCTCATCTCTTTCCAATGGCAGGGACACCTTCAACTAGACCAGGTGGCTCCAGCCCCACTGTCCAGCCTGGCCTTGGGCACTGCCAGGGATGCAGGGGCAGCCACAGCTGCTCTGGGCACCCTGTGCCAGGGCCTGCCCACCCTGCCAGGGAACAATTCCTCATTCCCAATATCCCATCCATCCCTGCCCTCTGGCACTGGGGTACAATTCCTGATGCAGAGTCCCTCTCCAGGTTCCTTGCAGCCCCTTCAGATGCTGGCAGGGGCTCTGAGGTCTCACCACAAACTTGTCCAGGCTGAACATTCCCAGCTCTCCCAGCCTGGCTCCATAGGGGAGGTGCTCCCCTCAGCACAAAGCTCTTCTCCAGCCCAGCATGTTCTGTCACAGAAGTATTTGCTATAAAGACTATTTCCATTCTGTGTATAGATAATTATCCTATCAATTTCCCCATCCATGAAGAAAGCATTTTCATTAGGAGCTGAGGACTGATTTTGTAATGCCAGTCCAAGTAGAAGCTGCAAGAATTTTGGTGCCATTTATCTTGCTCCATTCTGCATTTATCTGGCTTCAAATGCTGAAACTTTGGGGGTCTCAGGGACTTTGTTTCTTTCCTGGAAGCTGTTCCACCATTGTGCTCCCCAGATCCTGTGCCTGTGATGAAACAAAGGGCTCTTACTCACACACTTCTTTCTACAGAACTGAATCCTCTTCCTGCTCTTGGCTTATTTTCATGCACCAGTAACTGTTTGAATTTCTAAAATTGTTGCTTTTCTGGTCAGCCTCGGCCAGTGCTGGCAGTTCTTCCCAGTGAGCCTGGGTGATGTAAATCTGCAGTCCAAGTGTTAAGTTTTTAATAAAAGCACTTCTACTCAATGCCAATAAAATGTTTCAAGCACCTGCAATTAAACAGTCTGGAGACAGATCTGCTCGTTAGAACATTCAAAAAATCTGACAGTCTTTCAAAGAGATGAAAAAAGGGGACAATTGTTTGATGTTAAGTCTTTACTGCAAGAAAAATGAATTTCTCTCCTTCTCCAACAGCCACCAGGAAATTGGTGGTGACTGGGGACTCAAAGAGAACAAAGTCTGCTGGTCACATTTGGGTTTGATTGATTTGAGGGGTGGTCTGCAGGGTTTTTTATTTCTCTAAGGTACTCCAACTTTTAAACAAAAGTTTCTGGAACTCTCCATGGGATTCCTTCTGCTTTGGTATTTTGTTTCTGTGTCAGTAGGTGTGATCACATATGAGCCATCTGCCTCATCAGAAATCTATAAGCAGCAAATGGCTTTTCAAGCAGTTCAAAATTGGAATAGAAGGATGTGAACAAGCAGTTATTAAAACAAGATGTTAATATGAGAAGAGCCAATTTATTTTTATTAAAAATGTAATTTAATCCAAGAATTCTCTGGAGTCAGTTTGATGGGTGAGGCGTGTGCGTGGCGAGCAATTCCAAGCACACCCCAGCAGGTACAAAGGGGGCTGGGAAGGACCTGTCCTGCCTGGGGGCCTCAAAGCTTCTGTGGAGGATGAGCTCTTTGGGCTGGGGTGGACAAAGGCCCCAAGCCCTGCCTTTCACAGGGGAACAGGTCCTGTGTGTCCTGCAGGCACCTCCCAGGAGATGCTCAGACTCCAGGGCAATGGGCTCCAGCTTTGGCTGGCAGAGGCAAACACCCAGCCTGATGGGAACTCTATCCCACAGACATTTCTTACACCTCTCAGCCTGACTGCAGTTTGGGTAGGAGTCTACAGATGAACTTCATGGAGGCTGCAAAGACCAAGCAAATCAATGCATAGCTGGTAAAAAAGGAGCTCAAGTCATAGCAGACTGTCACATCAAAGGCTGGAGCAATTCCTCCTCTCAGGAGCTGAGCTGGGGCATTCTCACTGCTGGTTTCTAACACCTACAGCCTGGATGATCAGAAACACTCCAATGGTTTCAGCTCTTTTCCCAGGCATCTTTAATGCAAGATGCTGTTACAAAACAGCCTTTGCAGGCTCCCAAAGCAAGTCCTTCCCTTCCTGGAGACAGCGCAGCCGCCAGAGCTGGGAGCGAGGAGAGGATCCAGGCTCCTGAGTCGAGATAAACAAAACCTTTCCCTAACTCACCACTGGCAAGCTCTGTGTTCAGTGAGAAGGCAAAGAAAACTTCCCCTCTGCTCTGCGAGGCAAAGGCAGGCACAGGCAGCTATTCCAAGCATTTCACAGCAGTAATTTTCCATTTCCATTAAGAAAGACAGTTTAAGGATTTTTTTTAGATTTAACTGTAGTGATGGAGAACTTTGCTCCTGCACCTTAACCCCCTCCAGTCTGGCTTGTTCCCAGCACCCATCCAGGCAGGGCTGAGGGAACTCCTGTGAGGTGCTGGACAAAGCTGGCTCCTCCCACACACAGAATCCCAGCAATTCTCAAAAGAAAGAATTCAGGCAGGCTGGTGAGTCAGGGCTTGAGGAAGAAAACACAGTGACCCTCTGAAGCTGCCTTATTTCTGCCCTGTAAACCCAGACTAAAATCACCCAGCTGGCTACTCTGGCACAGCTCATCCCAACAGCTCCTCCTGCACCCTCGAAGGGAGCTCTAAATATCCCATTAAGTCTTCAACTTCACATTAATTTCTGTGCTAATTGGCTGGGGACCCACAAGCAGGAAGGATGATGTTACTCCTGAGGAAGAGCTGATTTCCAGGAACAAAACCACGCTAAATAAATTGACTGCTTGTTTCTGTAGAAACCTTTTGATGAAAATTTTTCCGCATTTCCTTTTTCCTCAAAGAAAATTTTAAACCTGAAGAGGTCTGAGCCCAAGGGTGACAGTGGCAACGACTGACTGCTTGTCAATACCAACAAAACTTCCAGGTTTTCCCCAGGCAACTTGAGAGTTGCATGTTCCTTCCTCCTGCTGCCAGTTCAATGGATCCTGATGGCAAGGGAGCGAATTATGGCTCTATTTGAGCTACAGCTTTTATAATTAACTCTACAGATTGATTTCTGCAGAAATCATTCTTTAACCAGGAATTCCCTACTCCCAGAATGGCTTCTACTCAGATAAACTACTAAAGAGGTTACCTGGGACTCAAGTGCATTAAATTTCAGCTTCATCTTTCAAGCACAGCAATACTTTGAATTACATTTCATACATTGTATTTCTGTGTGCTCTTGATAGCTTGACGTTTCTGGGACTATTGCAATTACTGATTGACTTGACTCATTCTGAATCCAGCATCTTCCTGGAAAAATACCATCTGAGCCAAAAAAAACCCCCTCTAAAAACATATAGGGCATATAATGTTGGGTTATCCTGTATCTTATGCCTAATGCACACATTTGTTCAGCACAGCCACCTAAGAGGATTCAAGAAGTAGCTGTGAACCTCATTAGGAATAAACTGCAAAATAAATTGTCTAGAAAAGGAAATAAAATCTCACTTTGCTGTTCTTGATATTGAGAATCTTTTAGAGAATACCCGAGGTTTGGGGACAAGCTGAGGAAGGCAGCTGAGGAGGAGGAGGAGGATGGAGAGCTGTGCTGCTTGCACTGGCACCAGACGAGCCATTGTTACCAGAAAACACAGATGCCATTTGTAAAACAGCTTAGACAAGTGCCCCTAATTATCTCTCAGGATTCACAACATGTTTAAATACTCTTAGAGCATTAAAGAATCAACCCAAGAGCATGTAATGTAATATAAAAGCACTCTTTCAACTGCTATGAACATCTACAGTGTCATTTACTAATCTCTTGGTGACGACCCTGAAATTAAGGCAAGACTGTGCAGAGGAGCATCTCAACTGTAGGCTTGGAAGTTCAGAGATGTGACCTTTGTAAAGCCAAAATCCATCAGTTAAAGCCCTTGTGCATTTATAGATACTCAGAGCCTCCAATGTGTGTTAAATATATTGTCCATAATCCCCAGTCAAAGGTTAACAGCTGCACTTCAGGAGATGTGGCTACACTGGTGACTACAGCTGGGTCATTATTTCATGCTGACTACCACCGTGCTTATTTTATCCAGGAGTGGATTTATTTAAATAGGCAGTTAGTTGTTGGAAAAGCAAAGATAGAAGAGTCTGAAATACACACAATTTCAGCAATGGGGGGAGGAAAACACCCCCACAGACTTGGACAAGCACCAGAAACATTTTGATTCAAAGAGAACCTAACTTTCTTCAGATGATTATTTTCAAAGCAGCAGCATTTGTTTGGAACACCCTGCGTTAGACACCCATATTCTGGGAGATAACTAAAAAAAACTTACATCAGCCTAGTTGGCTCCTTCAGGAAAGAGCAAGCCCTCCTATCAGGGAAGATGGATTTCTAAAAGCTTTTTCTTCCACATGCTTTGTTCCAACTGCAGAACCTGACCTTTGGTTTCAGCAGCCGTGCACAGCCCTCACCCCAGGGCAGGGGCAGGGAACGGCTCAGCCCAATGCAGGAGTGGGAGCACAGAGAGACACCCCAGGATGCCCAAAGGATTAGGACTGAATGTTAGGATTTAACGTTTTAGGCTTTATGTTCAGGGACCTCTCTTCACCTGGTTAACAGCACAGTTACCTGCAGGTCATACAAAAGGCAAACCAGTCCTGCTCCTCACACTGCCTTCACCTATTCCCTCCAAATCCCCTCCTGCTGGGGTGGGTACAGGTGAACACCCCTCTTCCTTTTGATTAAAAACACCGATACAGATGGGAAAACCTGAAGAAATTCCAAGGAATCCTGAGACAATACACTTTATTTTCATAAAATGTCATTTTGCCAATTTTTCTGAGCACATATTTTCTGTTAGTTCCTCCTTAGCAACAACCACTTATTTGGATGTTTTAGATCTGAATTTCCTGTTGCTTTAAAAAATGTAAATTACACAAATCAACAGCACCCTGCAGTCTTCAGGGGTTCATCCAAGTATCTAGTTGTTGACATTTAAAACACCAGGCTGTCAAGAAGGAAGAGGATAGTCTAGTGCTTATATAAACTTAATTTCCTTGTTTCCATTAAAAAGTTATTAATTAAAAGGTAGTCTCAGCCAGGCTCACACTGTTCACACATAGCCAACTTCCTCTCATCCTACTCCATCGGGAAGATTATTTGGCATATTTATATTCTACTCAGGCAAAAATAGTATTTTATAATTCATCTTACAGCATGCCCAGGAGCAGTGCTAGCACCTTCACAAAGCACCTTCCTGCAGCACAGATGTGCACAGGATACCACTGAAGCTTCTCACATTTACTGACTGCAGGTTACTGGAATGTCCTGGCCAAATGGAATTAGAGCTGTGACATAAAAACGACCCTTTCACATCAGGGATCCCTTTGCCATGAAGTTTAAAGTTCCTAAGTCTTGATGCCTATGCTGCATTTCATCCTCTGCATGTACTAAGGGAAAAAATCAAGTTCTGCAGCAAGACACAGCCACTGTGACAGCAGAGCAGCCCTAAGCAGCAGCAGCAGGTTGGGGTTTGTCTCCTCACCTGGGGACACAGGGCCTCCAGCTGGCTGGCTGACATCCGGACCAGCTTCACACCCTCCTCGTTGTTGGAGATGGAGCAGGCCAAGTTGGCAACCTGTGTCAGAGGGGGGAGAAAACAAAGCACAGCTGTTAGAATTGGGGGTTATTTCCTTCTGGAGAAAACTTTTGCCTAATCCCAACAGTGACCACTGACCAGTTACCCATCATGGAACAAAAAGATTCCACATTTGTTCTGTTCTAAAGAGCTCTGAAACCACTAATGGCACCTGTTCCTTCTGTAGACATAAAATTGTAACACTGTGGATCATGGAATCCCAGACTGGTTTGGGTTGGAAGTGACCTGAAAGCCCATCCTATTCCTCCCCCTGCCATGGCAGGGACACCTCCCACTGTCCCAGGTGCTCCAGCCTGGCCTTGGGCACTACCAGGGATCCAGGGGCAGCCACAGCTGCTCTGGGCACCCTGTGCCAGGGCCTGCCCACCCTCACAGGGAACAATTCCTCATTCCCAATATCCCATCCATCCCTGCCCCTGTGTCCTGTCCCTCCATCCCTTGTCAATTGTCTCTCTCCAGGTTTCCTGGGGCTCCTTCACCCTGAGCTCCCCCCAAAGCTTCTCCTGTGCAGGTGAACAATGGCAGCTGTGCCAGCCTTTCCTCCCAGCAGAGCTGCTCCATCCCTGGGATCATCCTGGAGCCTCCTCTGGCCTGGCCCCAGCAGCTCCAGCTCCTGCCTGTGCTGGGGCAGCTCTGCAGGTGGGAAATCACCTGAGCACAGGGACACAGGGACAGAATCCCCCCTGCCCTGCTGTGGGCTCAGCCCAGGGCTCGGGGGGTTCTGGGCTCCAGCAGCTCCAGCTCTGACCCCCAGCCAGTCAAACAGGGCAGAACCCCTGCCAGCCATGATCAGGGTGATGCTAAAGAGCAGCACTGGCAGCAGCTGCAGTCAGTTTAACAGCCCAGTCCCAGCAGGGAGACACAGCAGAACCCCAGAGAGCTGAGCTGGTTTGCTGGTGCTCCATGAGGGCCCCTGTGTGACAGGAGGGGTCAGGTAAGGCCTGGCAGTGTTCTACCAGCCCTCCTCTGCTGCAATCCATCAAATTAAACCAGTACAGGAGATCCCCATGATGCATCCACAGGCCTCCAAAATTTGAAAGGATCTCTTGTGATGCTAAAAACTTCACTCCACAACCTTGACCTGCTACACAGCATCACCCTTAGCTAGGTCAGCCTGAAGCAGGGAGCTCTGTAAACATCTGCTTTTTCAGAGCACAGAGGATGGGGACAGCACAGAATTTTTTGGTAATTGAAGATATTCCTCATCCCAAAGCTACTCTCAGGGGAAGGAAGTCTGAAATAAGTTACATTTCTCAGCTGACAGGTGAATGACAAGCATGTTATTCTGAGCCATTTGAACACAGAAAGCTGTAAAAATAGCAGCAAGTGAACTGAGACGAACACTGAGTACTGTCCTTCCAGAGGCTGAGCAACCTGCTAAGCCCCCTGTAAATATGCCATAAAAGCATCTCCAGGAGCCAGCAGATGCTCAGTAACATCGCTGAACCAGATTTCTCCAGATACTTTTCTCTATAAGCTGAGGAATTTGCATTCTGCCTTTAATTAAACTATTCTTTGCATTCATGTAAGTAATTTTGAAGTAGTATCTGCAGCTCTACCACATGCTTTTCCCCCTCCCCAAGCCCTTCCCTCATGGCAGATGTTCCCACACAGAATACATTACTGTCCTGCAAATCATCAAGCACGTCCCATTACACTGGAACAGCAGTTTTCATCAATCCCATTATCAATTTGGGGAAATAAAATCAAGTTCCCACTGTACAGTACAGGGCCTCTTCCTCCCTCCAGCTCCAAGCCAACTTATAGAAGATGGAAAGCAGGGGTGTCAGGAGGAGAGGTGTTTCCAGCACAGAACAAGCAAGAAAACAGATGTGCCAGCACTTATTTGGAGGAAAACAAACTGAAGTTGAGAGAAAGACTGAGCAGCATCAACAACACAGAGGAAACCCTGCCAGCCCTCAGGAATATTTGTGTCCTGCTCCTGAAGTTTCTCTTCCACCTGTGTTTGGATTCAAGCCCTACACGTGCAGGGGTGAATTGCAGGATGTGCCCAGCTCTGTGCTGCAGGCAGGGCCCAGCTGAGCCAGGGCTCTGTGCTCCTCCTCTCTGCCCGCACCCCTGAACAGCTCCAGCCCTGCCCTCTGCAAACACCACAGCAAACAGCTGGCCCTGAACACCCTCTCACATGGGGGCTGTGTCTGAACTCTGGGGAATTTTCCTGTATATCTGCCATGCCTTGAATCCCTAGTTCCCAGCGAGCTCCTGGGATAACATAAAAGTACATCATGCTTTTGTTTAGAGGCTCACAAGAATCAAAAGACAATCAGATGCCATGATTTAAAAGTCAAATAAAGATTTTGCTGTTGGTTTAAGCACAGGTCATATTTTTGAGAAACACCAGTTTGCCAATATTTTTTATGGTCCATATTTCCCCATCATTCCTGCCTCCACAGCAGCATTACAACCTCTAGGAGCCAGGAGAACACAAAGCTCTATTGAGTAGGGGCAGAATAAAAGCGACATTGAAGCACCACAAAATCAGCCTCTCCAATATCTGGAGATGTTGTGCTGTCTCTCAAGCCAAGTGTGATGAATCAAGCGCACAGAAACCCTGCTCTGTCTGAACACAGAGAGGCAAAGAAGTTAATAATGGAGTGTCCCCACCGTGGTATAATGAAAATTTGCTTTTTTGCACAGTCATTTTTGAACAGTCATTTTTCTTCTGAATACCCAACTGATGGCAATTCTTCTTTAGAAAGCGCCCGACTGGCACTGCCAGCGCTCATGAAAGAAGCGTGTGTGCTTCCCTGACTGAGGGTCTTTGGCAGTTTAAGACAATCCAACTGTTGGCTGCCACATCCCATCCCAGGCTGCGCCTCCAGAGCTCAGCCCTTCATTTCAGCACGCTCATCCAACAGCCAGCTACTCGCTCTGGCAGGGGCTTCCTCTGCCAGATCAGCACACAAACTTCCCTGCAAACTCTCTGCTGAACATCAGAGCGAGGCACAGACGTGGCAGCAGCTGAGATGACTTCAGAGTGCTGCAGACAGGGCTGTAAATTTACAGCAGTGCAGCCTTTACTGCACCCATGGGAAGGCTCTGTCTAACTACTGGAAAACACTCACAAGCCTCTTAAAATTTGGAATTTAAGAAGAGCTGTGTCTACTAATTAATCAAGTTGTAAATGACGTAACAGTGAGGTATTTTAAACTGTCAGTAATTATCAGGTGCTCTATAACATGAATTCTGAAATTGCATGTACCAGTTGAGGTGGATGGCTGCAGGATTAAGAAATTTAATTTTAAAAGTATCTGAAAGGAGTCATCATCAATAATTCCTGGGTGATCTCACAAATAACTTCCAACTCCCTCTCTCTTCAGAGGATAGGGTAGTGCTGGCCAGTTATTTGGCACATACCCATAATACATTGGATTTTGTAGCTGAGATGAAGATCAACTCTTTCAAAGCCCACAGAGCACTTGGAAATCATACATTTCCAAAACTTCTAAATTAAATAATGCACCTCAAGGGAACAAAAATTTCCTTTAAATCAAATGTGAATTAAATAGTTTCTCCATGTCTCCAACAAAAGCAGCTGACTGACATAGTAACTGGTCAGACTTGATTTAGAAAGAAGAACACTTGTGCTTGAGAGCAAAATAGCAATTGAATTCCTGCTGCATTTGTTCATTCTTACCATTCAATATCATCAAGTCCCTTTACATAAGCACTACTGGCACAGGCATCAAAGGAGACAAAACCACTGCAAATAATGTAATCAGCACAACGAGCAATCTCTTGAAAAAAGTTAAAAATACAGTGAGAATGAAGACAGCCCGCAGCCGCGCACGGCTCAGGCACCTCTCACTGCTGACACACTGATTTAAAGTAGATTTCAAGGTTCTCTCTGTTCAGAGCCTACAGCCACGGCCCAGAGATGGCTTCTCAAACCCCACAAGGCAGGGCAGACCCCAAGCAGCTGCTGGTATTTAGAGGAATGAGCTTAAATTCCCCCCCAGTGACAAGTGCAGTGCAGGGACCTCACGGTGCCAAGCGGAACAGCTGGGCAGGCTTGTCTGGAAAGGGCCGTCCATGCCCTGAGCAGTTTCTGAAACTCAACTCTCATTGTTCTCAGTGATGACATCAGCACACTGCAAGATGATTTGAGGTGAGTGGCTCTGGTGTTGGCACAACTGGGGAGGTGAATGGCCCTAAATCCAGGCCAGTCACCAGTGGGGTTCCCGGGGCTCAGCACTGGGCCAGCCCTGTTTGATGTCTCTGTTGGTGAACTGGATGAGGGGATGGAGGGCAGCCTCAGTAACTGCACAGACAGCACCACACTGGGCAGGAGTGTGCATCTGCTGGAGGGCTCTGCAGAGGGATCTGGACAGGCTGGGATCCATGGGCTGAGGCCAGCTGTATGGGGTTCAACCAGGCCAGGTGCTGGGTCCTGCCCTGGGATCACAACAACCCCAGGGATGCTCCAGGCTGGGAAGTGTCCAGCAGGAAAGGCCTGGGGGTGCTGTGCCAGTGGCTGGACATGAGCCCAGGGCTGCCAGAGGCCAATGGCCCCTGGGCTGTGCCAGCATTGGGGTGGCAGCAGAACAAGGGCAGGGCCTGTCCCCTGTGCTGGCACTGCTGGGGCACCTCGAGGGCTGTGTCCTGTTCTGGGCCCTCATGGCCACAGAGCCCTGCAGGGGCTGGAGCGTGTCCAGGGCAGGGAACGGAGCTAGGAAGGGGCTGGAGCCCCAGGAGAGGCTGAGGGAGCTGGGCAGGGGCTCAGCCTGGAGCAAAGGAGGCTCAGGGGGCCCTTGTGGCTCTGCACAGCTCCTGCCAGGAGGGGACAGCCGGGGGGGTCGGGCTGTGCTCCAGGGAACAGGGACAGGAGCAGAGGGAACGGCCTCAGGCTGGGCCAGGGCAGGCCCAGGGTGGATTTCAGAGAAAGATTCTTCACTGCAAGCACTGTCAAACCCTGGCAGAGCTACCCAAAGCAGGGGTGGAGTTACCATCCCTGAAGGGATTTCAAAGCCATGCGGATGTGGCACTTGGTGACAGGGTTTAGTGGTGGCCTTGGCAGTGCTGGGGAAACAGCTGGACTCAAGGGTCTCAGAGGGCTTCTCCAACTTAAATTTTTTCATTTAGGTTTTTTGCCTTTGGAGGAGGCATAACTTAAGTTGCTCCTTTTGAGGAGCAGATGTTACCTCAGGCCAAAGGGTCAGCTGGGAATATGTTATTAGTAAGAAGGTGTAACTCCAATATTAAAAAAATATTGTACCATCTGTCACAGAATGATTCCATCTCAGATTCTAGTTAACTTTGACTGTTCAGAATTTACTAATATTTAAATCAGGAAAAACTTGACATTTCTAAAGCTGTTCTTTCTACCATTAGTAACAATGTGTGGCAGAGAACCACCTCCCCTGACAAGACAGAGGTTGTACCTTTTCCACATGAAATACATTTTGTTTTTTTGTTAAATTCCAAATTTGTTCGGGTCGTGACTAAGGTAAGTCTTCCAGCAATTAAAAAACTGCAGCAGCCTCAACTGCACAAGTCTGGGGTCAGTGTTAAGCTTTTTAAATTACACTACAGAACACAACCCAGCAAAGCTAATAATAACACCAGGGTTGTGGGTCTGACCCCCATTCAGTGAAGAGATGGACTTTATGATCCTTGTGGGTCCCTTCCAACTCAGAACATTCTGTGTAACAATGCTCCAGCTCTGTACTTGCTCTGCCTTCTCTTTGCCCAGACTCCCTGGCTTCGGCAGAGCAACTTCAAAGGGAACTCTTTATTGAAGGACTGGCGAATTGCTTTTCCAACAAGAGACAAAAGATGCAACAGGGAAAAAAAAGGAATTATAATCTCTAGGACTTTGAAACTTGATTTTCAAGGATTTCAAAGGCTGACAATAAATGTGTTAAAGCCTCAAAGTTATGTGCCTGGACTGACTTCACAGAAACACCACCCAGATTTTCCTCCTTGTTTACAGGTCAGATTTTTAGGACACCTTCTTCAGGCACTCAAGAAGGCAAAGTCTCCGAAGTGGTGCTGCTGCAGCCACCCCGAGCTGGTGCAGCCCCAGAAAGGCTCTGCAATGTGTTTATTGTTGCATAATTGAATGTTGTCAGAGCTGGCCCTGCCACCCAGCATTGCCACAGCCCAGGATTACACATCCCTGTGCAGGAGCCAAACACTCACTAATTGAATTCTCCAAGTCTGGACACTCTCGTTTGAACCTGCAGTTGTAAAAATAGCATTGCAGAAAGAAGTTTTCTGACTGTCTTACACTAGGAAACTTTTCAATTTAACATTAAGCAGAATCCTCTCATAACTGGTGCTCAGAAACTCTTACACAAAAATAACAAACCCACATCCATGTGTACACAGATACTTTGGGAATTTCAATGCCACGGAAACCAAGCTTTTCAAAGGTGTTCCTGGCATTTTCATTTCTGATTAAACTTCAAAACTTCAGCTGCTTGTTCTATTTTTTTTTGCTTTACATTTTACAATTTCTCTGGGAATGCAAATTCCAACTTTTAAGCAGCTTTAAAAAATCACCCATTTTAAAAGCAAAAAAATAAAAAAAAAGAAAGAATGGACAGGCAACCACTGAACATTTTTCTCCTAGGAATTTGCTAAAGAAAAGTGTATTAGATATTCTCAAAAAATTCAAACAGAGCACAGCTAATTTCTTCCTCCTCCATGTTAAAAAAGACCTGTCCTGATTCCCTTCACACTGGTCAAAGCTCAGGAAATTAATTTATCTGCAGAAACAACTCTTCTGGCAAAACTAATGGCAAGTGAGGACTCTCAGAAGAGATGTGTTGATTATGTAATCCCCATCCCTCTCCAGAAAGACTTTCATTATTTACTAAGTCCATACATTTATTTATTCACCTGTACACTACACTCAATATTTAGGACAAATCTGAGCATTTTAACATCCAGCCCTAACAGGTGCTGCATGAGGGAGAAGTGTTACAGCTATACATGTGTTAACTCTAACCCTGCAAACCCCTCATTTTGCAGAGGCAGAGTTAACTGGGAATTACACAAAACAGCTCCATTTCTTTAATACAAGAGGACTAGAGATCAAATCCCCTGGGACTGTGCAGAGAGTTACCAGAGTCATGCTGTCAGCTGCTTTGTGATTTTCTATGACTTAAGTAGCATGTGGCTGCAGCTCCACAGTAGGTACCTTGCAAGAGTTTGTTGTGGGCAACAGAATCCCCAAGTATTAACTGAAAATAGTAAAAGTCTTTAAATAAAACAAGGCACATGTACACAAACTGCAGACGTAAAGCACTGGGGAAAATGAAGGACCAAACTGAGAGAATTGCTATTTCCAGAGCTCTGCAGCCTCACACGAAGATGAGAACAGTTTCATTCCAAGACTGGTTATAAACACAAGGAGGGGAAGTTTCAGTTGGCTGGAACAAAACTGGCAAGCAAAGGGCTGGCATTTTGGAGATAAGGAATGGAGGTCACACAGTTTGTTATTTCAACAGGCTAAGTGATGGCAACAGAAACCAGAGACACAGAATCCCAGACTGGTTTGGGCTGGGAGAGACCTTAAAGCTCATTCAGTCTCACCCCCTGCCATGGCAGGAACACCTTCCACTGTCCCAGATTGCTGTAAGTCCCAGTGTCCAGCCTGGCCTTGGGCACTGCCAGGGATCCAGGGGCAGCCACAGCTGCTCTGGGCACCCTGTGCCAGGGCCTGCCCACCCTCACAGGGAACAATTCCTTCTCAATATCCCATCTATCCCCGCCTTGTAGCAGTGGGAAGCCATTTCCCCTTGCTCTGTCTCTCCATGCTCTTTTAACTAATATAAAAGTATGAAAATAAAGGTATTGTGCGCCTTCTGCTCCTTGTTAAATTGAGGCAATCAGTATTTCAATGGGAAATACTTTTCCATGGGAAATACCTTTTGCTTGGGATTACATCTTAGTACTTTCACATTTCTAGCTCGACCTCTGTGTTTAAAATTCTGATTACAGGATACAGCTTTGCACTTGCCTCTCACCCTGTCCAGAGCTGTCTACAAACACCTCTCCAGCTCCCTGGTGCCATTCCAGGTACAGTTGTCCTGGTACTGCTCCACACTGGTGAGCTCCTTCCATGCCCTGAGGAAACAGAGAGCCACCCATGTGTTGTCAGGGTTTCACAGAGAAGGGAAGTTTTCCACACAGCTGGGCAATCCCAGAGTTTGTGCATCAGGACAAACCAGATTGGGCTCCATTCACTGCAGCAAAGGCAGCATGGGGACGCCTTCCCTCATGCTAATGGGAAAGGTTTTCAATCAGACAGAAAAAAGAGGTGTTTGAAGGGAATCAATACATCTGTAGCATAAACCATAGCCACAGCAGGAAAGTGCAGCAATATCTTTATTTGCAGCCTGGTGGATCATCCTCTGTACAGACCAGAGGGAGAGCAGGGCTGCCACAGGAACAGCAGTGTGCGGCGCGGGCACCGTGCCCCTTGTCGATGCAGCTGTGGCAGCAGATGTAACTGCTGGCACAGGAACTATTCCTCCCTCAGACAAACAAGCTAAAGTGTTAAAATGTTGTTATAATCACAAACCACGTTAGTTATATAAGTCTATCTGAGCTACCACAACAGCAATGACACCACTGGTGTGTGATGGAGAGCTCAGATTCAGCTGAAACCTTCAGAGCAAACCCTCAGCTGAGATGCTCCTTAGCAACACAAATACCTTTCCTTAAAATAAAAGTGTTTCTAGTAGTGATATCTGGACAGGACCCAAATAATTATCCTTATCTAAAAACGTCTCTGTGTTTGTCAAAGTGGAAATGAAGACAGGCTGGGAGAGCTGAGGGTGTTCAGCTGGGAGAAGAGAAGGCTCTGGAGAGACCTCAGAGCCCCTTCCAGGGTCTAAAGGGGCTCCAGGAGAGCTGGAGAGGGACTGGGGACAAGGGATGGAGGGACAGGACACAGGGAATGGCTCCCACTGCCAGAGGGCAGGGATCGATATTGGGGATATTGGGAATTGTTCCCTGTGAGGGTGGGCAGGCCCTGGCACAGGGTGCCCAGAGCAGCTGTGGCTGCCCCTGGATCCCTGGCAGTGCCCATGGCCAGGCTGGACATTGGAGCAGCCTGGGACAGTGGGAGGTGTCCCTGCCATGGCAGGGGGTTGGAACTGGAAGAGCTTTAAGGTCCCTCCCAGCACAAACCAGTCTGGAATTCTGTGAAATTGTTCTTCTCTCCCATCTCAGTTTGCTCAGCACTCAGAACATGCTGCCTTCTGATCTGACTAAAGGCTTCCAACTTGGTGCCTATTATTAGCTGCTTAAACCAGTTTTTGGTGATTCAGACAACTGTTCATGGCAGTGTAACTGTAATTGTCAGTACACTGTGCTCTTCATGAAGACGACAAAACAGTGTCAGTAATGAGCTCCACACAGATTTCAGGCACCTCCTTGATGACATGACATGACTAATAATCCAATATTGCTAATGACTAAGATGATGAAAATCCAGACATGCATCAAAGCTTTTAGTTAAATATCAAGAATTAAAACGTTTATGCCACATCTATAAAAAACTGTACCCAAAAAGCCACTTAAAAATGCTGTTGGAATTAAGACTTAAATACCTGGAAAATAAAAGGACTCTATAGCTTTTCAGCTACCTCTGAAGACATCATGTCAACACCACCTAAACCCAACTGTTCTCACACTTCCTGACCTCTTTTACACACTTCCCTTTCCAAAAAGCTTCTGTTTCCAAAGGTAAAAGGAACAGAGCAAACACAGGGCAGTTTCTAGTGGAATAAAAAGCACATTAATATCTTCCAAACCCCAAACTGATTCAAACTCCAAATTCTACCCCCTCCACACCACGTGCCTTGGCCCAGATGTGCAGAGCAAGCCCTTCCCAGTCACACAGCAAGGTGACTGTCCCTCTGGCTGGGGTGTGGCCTCTCCTCCATGAGTAGCAGCAAACCATGAGGATTTCCAAAGAGAAAAATTGTCTCCAGACAGCCCAATGGCTGCCCAGATTTGTGAGGATTCAATCCCTTCATCCCTCCCATCAGTTTCACTGTCATGGCTTGCCCATGAGCACTTACAATGAAATCTGGACAGAAAGATTACCCTGAAGTCTCTTATTCTTCTTCCAACATCATTTTTAAACTCTACCAGCATCCTACCAACCCTTTCATACATTATTTGGTGTAGCATTAGAAGATTGGCCTCAAAAATAACCTTACAAGAACAGAAGTTATCCTATTAAAAGGTCACTTGCCTTTACTTATGTATGATGTATTAAATTTGTATATCCAGTTTTGTTGAAAAATGTAGGAACATTTTTCTGCTGAGGCTTCCCTGCTTTTCTGATTATGAATGTACGGAAAGCATGTTCTACGAGAAGAATTTAATTTATTTATGAATTAGTTGACTAATAAAATGAACTTACCAGGAAAGTGCATTGGCTGTTGAAGAGTGTCAGACTTTAGAGGGCACATTAGAGTTACACTGGTCATTTATTGGAGACATTAGTTTTAAATTGCTGCCAAGGCTATCTATAGACAAATTACAGAAAACGTGCTTGTGCTTTGGAAGAGACATTTTGCTCATTTTGATCTCCATTTTAAATGGGAAATAACTCTGCCTCTTTTCTCCAGACCACAGTGCAAGGATATTTCCCTTGTAATACAAAATTACCTTAAAAATAAAAGCAATAAAAGACAAACCTGAGTTGGCAGATATTTTTCCCTCTGTAAATGAGAATACTGGAAAAATAGGTGCTGAAGTACCCTGGTAATGACCCTAGTCTGGAAAATGCTGGGTTTTGAGATTTAATGAAATTCAGAAAAACACTCCAAGTCAATATCTGGGTTGGGTGCCAAGTGCTTGTCTTGTTCCCCAGGAACCTCAGCCCTGCCTGGCAGCACTGACTGACCCCTGAGCTGGCAGCAGGAGGGGAGAGCATTGCAAGAATGAGCAAAGCCACCTCCAAAGAGGTTTGGAAAATTCAGTGGAAACTCTGGAAATCAGGTGGCTGATAGACACAAAGGATAATCTTGTCAGAGCAGATTAACTTCTGGATCTGCTGGATTCTTCCATTCCATGCTTTGTTTGCAATAAATGGTACCTGGCCGTGCCCAGGTAAGTGACAACAAACAGGGGACAGCCAAGACCTTCACTGTGCTTCCAAAAACCAGGTTTTGTTTTAAATCCAAGCTATGTTTTATCCACTTCACGTTTTAAAAAGCTTTTCACATGTAAAAAAACTGCAGCTGCTAAGACTCTCCCAAGAACACACAGGCTGCAAGTCTGAGCAAATCAGGATAATTGCAAGAAAAATGTAGCAAGTGTGCAAGGCTTCAGGCTTTGGGAGAGGGGTATTTTTAGATTTTAGACTGAAGAATGACTCCAGGACATCGGGCTAGACAGTGAGGGCAACAGAAGGGGGAAATGTCAGAGCAAGAGGCTACAGAAAGCTTATGGAGCTGCAAGTGCCCAAATGTGATTCTTTCCAAGCAAATAAATTTGCCGTCTGCATCTGTTCATGGGTTTCACTGAAAATGAGAAAATCATCACTCCATATGCAAGATGCAACCCAGTGCATTAAAAAAAGGCACAGAGCAGTCTTTTCAGATAAATTAAAGCAATTAGAAAAAAAAATCAATGCTTATGAAACACCATTGAGAGCTTTTGCCTCCTTGGTTTTACCAATATTTCTCTTGGTAAGAAGAAAACTTAAAAATAAAATTTATATTGAGAAAAACGTTTGACACAGGGGTAGTGGTTTCCAGAGGAAGAAGAGATCACTTGTTCTTTTTAAGGAATTATAAGTATATTCTCAAAAATATTCTTCAGCAAGCAAATTGGAGGATTTTAACCCGGACACTCTCCTTATTTACCTTTTATTTCCTAATCTCTTAATGTATGAAAAACTTTTCCATTAAAACTCCCCGGAGTTACACTGTGTCACAGAGTAACCAGGGACAAATTGACAAGCTAATTTTTACTTTTCTAAAGCATTCAACAGCGCAGCAAAGGTTTCTGTTTAACATGTCTGGCTTTGTCCCTGTGCAGGAGCAGCCCCAGCATCCCCGGGGAGCAGCACAAAGGCAGCTCAGCACAAGCACTGCTCAGAGCCTGGCAGGGACAGAGAGCCAGCGTGGAGCTCGGTGCCATCAGTGCCCATGGGCAGCACTGCAGGACAGCCCCTGGGCAGCAACGGGCACTCCAAGGGTGCCAGGGCCAAGCTGTCCTTCCTCAACAGCAAAGCCAGCTTGGATAGCCAAGGCTGCCTCACCCAGTGGGAAAAAACACCGGAATGGAGTTAGCTGTTCACAGTCTGCAGATTGGGAAGACTTCCATAGTTTACAAGTGAATTTAACTTTTTGTTAGGCTGGTTCCACAAATGCTGTCCTTTCTGTTATTCTTGTGTGTTACATTGAAATTGGCTTCTCAATTCCTGAATTAAACTCCTTTAACCAAATCCAGCCAGAGTTAATGGTCTGTTAGCACAGAGCAATTTTGAAAGCTATCTTTGAAACATATTATTCAACTGAGACAAGGCTCATTCTACTCTTTTAGTGTTCTTCAGTTTTCAAAAGGCAGGATAAAAGGGTTAGGATTTTACTGTGTGGGAAACAAATTAGATGGGAGCCCTTTGGGATGGATACTCTTGGTATGGGTTCTCTACAAGACACAGACCCAGCAGGCAAATCAGCTTTTTGTGGTTATTGCACCTTTTGGTCAAATTTGGCGGCCTGGGCGCTAGGAACCACAAAAGCAGACAGTGCTGTGCTGCCAAGAAGGGAACATTTCAAAACGAAATTACCCAAATCATGTGCTTGCATCTCTTTATGGGTACTTGGAGGGCCCATAAACAGCTCTGCACTGCAGGAGCAAGAACTCCCTGTGCTCAGCCAGGGCAGAACCAGCACTGCCACTCCTGTCCGGCCAACACCTGCCACAGTTTAGTGTGAAAAACGAAATCAAGTAAATCTATCTCATTATATATCTCTAGGGGCTGCTTCACTGACTCCTCCAGCTCACAGACACAGGGGCATTAACCCAAGGAGCAAACCTTCCCGGCAATGCAGTGGGGATGGGCTGAGCTCCCCAGGGCAGAGCAGGACCTCCTGCACATTTCCTGTCCCCACTCAGCACCAACGGGAAGGAAGGGAAGAAGGGAAGGAAGGGCAATGCTCTCCTCTACATCCAAACCACAGGAGCCTGTCAGGGCACGATACAGCACAGCTCCACCCAGTGCTGCAGCTGTTGGGCACATTTGGTGTCCTGAGTCACCCAGCAGCACATGTGAGGGCAGTGCTGATAAACCCCCTGCACACTCATCTCCCCTGAAAGCAGCAGGAGCAATCACTGCCCATCTCACCAGGCAAAACACCTTCAGCTCTGTTCTTACACAATCTTTTGTTGTTTCTCCTGAGTTTCCTGCCCAAGAGCAGAATCATGAGGGAACTGGCAAACATCCTCCTCCATTCTGGCAGCAGCACAAGACATTTCAAATGCAACCCTCCCCAAGCCATCCTCCTGCACAGGGAATCTGACATTTCATACAGTGCTGGTGGCTCTCCTGCCCCTCAGGAAAAAGGGTTTGCAGGAGCACTATTCCCTTCTGTCCAAGCTAAGTGTATGTATTAATCCATCTCCATTCAGGGAAGAGGTTTATAAACTATCTACATCATGCTACACTACAACTACAGTTACATTTCAGACAGCAAAAGCAATAACCAAGCCTTCAAAAAGCTGTTGCAGCAGCATATCATTTTAGCAGGAGCTTTTGATGTCAGTCAAAAATATTGCTGAATGTCTACTTTCAGGGGAATAGTCCTTGGAAGACAAGAGAGTCTGGCTGTACAGAGGCTCTGGAAAGCTCCTCTGCAGCTTGGCATTTGCACACCAGGTAGGGCCAGTGCCAGTGAGGATGGAACTGTGGCTGCTCCAGTGGGACACGGCTTCCAAGGGGACAGGGAGAAAGGGCTCACCTGGCAAGGGCTGGGGAGAAGCTCAGGGACAGAGCAGCACAATTATTCCTTTTAATTATGCCAATAAATTCCACACATCTGCTGAGGAGGTAGCAGAACTCTGGCAGAAGAGGCACTGCTATTGTTACATGATTCAACTTCTACTGTAAACAAGCCCTAAAAATAATTTTCTAGATAAATCAGGCTTGCAACACGAAGAAGGGAGGCTTTAGAGCAAACCCACTTCAAAGTGTTCCCAAGGCTGTATCCTGCTGCCAAGGCAGGGCACAGCAGTCCTGCCTTTCTTCCACATGCTGCTTTGCAGAACAACGTCAGTTACTTAAAATTTAGATTAGAATAACTTTGCAGCTCTAGGAGGACAGCATTGATGCTGAAACATGACAAGCCAAAAGAGAAAAATGGATGCCTTCAAAGAATTAAAAGGTTGTCATTGCTTAGACAGCAACTCCAAAGAGCTGGATGAACTTCATGCCCCCTGGACTATGGGCCAGCTGCAAAGTGCACTCAGAACCCTACCAAAAATACATTGTGCAAGTCAGAAGATACTTTTACTGATGTCTGATCAGTCTCATTCTTGAGCAATTTAAATGTGCCCAGCTGTGTGAGTATTCCCCACAAGCCCTGGAGACACATGGACCCCACTATCAAACAGAGACAGAGCAGAACCACACAAAGCAGCCTGGGACTGTTCACGAGGAGCTGCTGAGGTTCAGCACAACCAGCCAGAGCCTCAAAGCCTGGAAGAGCACAGGAGGAGTTTTTGACACTTATTCCTAGTGGCATGTTTCCCCAACAACACCTATAGCTGTTTGTTCCGTGCCATTCAGCATCAGCTGGCACAGAACTCTCACGCAACAGCGAGGGGCCCAGAGTCCCCAGGTGGATCCATGAACAGGGGCAGGCTCTGCTGCTGCTCTCTGCAGGCACCACCCATGGAAATTGAGGCCCAGAGTCCCCAAGTGGATCCATGAACAGGGGCAGGCTCTGCTGCTGCTCTCTGCAGGCACCACCCATGGAAATTGAGGCCCAGAGTCCCCAGGTGGATCCATGAACAGGGGCAGGCTCTGCTGCTGCTCTCTGCAGGCACCAGCCGTGGAAATTGCTTCTCTCAGCAGGGCAGAACAACCCTGAGAGCAACTTCCTGACAGGAGGAGCAGCCAGGTGAGGGTCGGGCTCTTCTCCCAGGTAGTGAGTGAGAGGACAAGAGGGAATGGCCTCGGGCTGGGGCAGGGCACAGGGTGGGCACCAGGAGGAATTTCCCCATGGAAAGGGTGCTCAGGCCTTGGCAGGGGCTGCCCAGGGAGGTCTGGAGTGCCCATCCCTGGAGGTGTCCAAGGAAGGGCTGGAGGTGGCACTGAGTGCTCTGGGCTGGGGACAAGGAGGGGATCAATTAAGACTCGATGGGCTGGCATGGATTTTCCAACTTCAGTGATCCTGGGATTCCAGTTAAGACATGTTGGTCCCATTTAATCTAGTTTTCCCCCCAGTCAGAGCTCTGCTCTGCAGTTCCACCAGCTGGAGAGCCTTTGGGTTTTCCTTACAGAGGGGTGGCAGGCATCAGTTGTGCTGTCACTCCAAGTGTTCTGTTTGCTCTTTACACACAGGGGCAGCTCTTCATTCTGAAAGCCCTCACACAAAAGGCCTGTTTATATTCAGTGGGATTTTACTGGAAAGAAAACCCCTCCAGGCTTCAAAGCAATGGGTCAAACTGTCCAGCAGGACAATCATGCCCTTGTCTCCCTTACTCCAACTGACCACCTCCAAGTAACAAAACCTTTATCATGCACTCACATTGTAATATCCGCAACTACATGGGTTATTTAACAGCTCCTTTTGATAAGCTTACATTTTCAATTATTTAAATATTAAATTGTGTTTAAATTCATTCAAATAAAATTTTTAAAAGGAAATTTATTGCAGAATTTGCTTTGTGCTTCAGCAGAATTGAGAAACCTGTTTTGCCTAGTCTTGCCTTAATTTAACTAGTAACAATTAAATTTTAATTTGTACCATCTTACCTCAATCAATTTGTTGGCATGTTCACGGAAAACCTGGGCATATTCTTTAACTTCTTTTTCATTCCCATTCTTGGCAGCTTCAATCAATACTAAAAGAGGAACATTTGTTTCCAGAAAAGAGTCTGAAACATGGTCCATAACAGCTTTGCGGAGCTAAAATAAAAATAAAAGAACGAGTTATTCTTCAGTAGTGTTCCACTGCTGTTTCCCTCTTACTGTATTAGTACATACAGCTTAAACTACTTTTGTCACTGATCCTTTTTCCTTTGTGTGACCAAGGCTTTCCCTGCACTAAGTCTTGTCTACACACTTTTTGCTTCAATTTAAATGAAATCTCCTTAAAAAATGGATTAGTTATAGAAGTGCAAGTCACCAGTTTGGCCACAAATATTGATTTAACAGCTCATATTGGTTTTGTCTGAGTAAATTTGCTGCTTTCCCTCAGCTGATTAAACAACACACTGATTTAACTTTTTTATTTTTCTGCTAGAATAAAAACATTTTTCAACAAACCTGATCCATATTCTCACTTACTCAAAAATGGGAATATATTGTTTTAAAGCCAAACAGACAAAAAGCTGATGCTACATAAATACAGTTCTCAAATAAAATAGGTTGAGATGAACACCACCAGGACTGTAAAATATCACTGATTATCTTCCAAGTCCATCAAGTAAAAGTTGTTTTTGGGGGGCTTTGGTTGGGTTTTTTAATCTCTCTTGACATGAGGATAATTAAGACTCCAACATCTGTATCACAGGGAATCAACGGGGAATTACATTACACCATGCTTCCCACTGGAAGCTTCTGGCCTTTAATTCACTGAAGACAGGCCAGCAAACCCACTGTCCACCAGGAACACATGCCTAGAAGGCAGCACTGCACTCCTGTGCCTCAGCCAGCACCACCTCTGACCACTCCTCACCTGCCTGCGCAGGTCTCTGGTCTTCTTGGTCATTTTATCAATGGCAGAGTTCAGGGCATCACTTCTTTCCTTACGGCCAGCCTGGAAAACAGCAGACAAAGAGGTAAACAGGTATCCAGGGTCTCAAAGTTAAACCAGTTGTTATTCATTTCAAGTATATAGTAAGCTTCTGTTTCTATTTTTGAGGTTTGTGGAGTGATTCTGGCACGGGCAGTAGAGTCTCCACCTCCCCGATAAGGCAGGCACTGCTCCCTACACACCCCACCCAGGGATCACACAACACTGCTCCTGAGCAGGCAGCCAAAAGCCCAGAATCAAAAGTCAAATCCTTATAAACCATTTTTTGGGTAAGACATTCAAAGTGAGTGAAATTTCAAGTGAGTCTCCAGGCCCACCCGTGGGGAGCTGCCAAGGTTTGATCCTGCACGTTTCGCCTGAGCCCCGTTGTTAGAGAGGCCAAAGGGCCAAGCAGCAGGGGCAGCTTCCCTTTTCCATCAGACATTGGGTCAAAAATATCCTCATTTCTAACAAATTAGGAGTCAGATAAGACAGTGGTGATGGTCTGGTTTTGCTAGGAGATTTTTCTCTTTAATATAGCTTATTTAGGGTTTCAAAACACACTTTATTCAACCACAATCCAATTTCTGAAGTCCTAAGCCACAATCAATATAATTATTCAGTTGAGAAGAAAAACCATTTAGCAGTGCTGCAGTGAGTGTATGCCAGGTATCAATTCTCCAGGTGACAGGCTGGTGTGAAATATCTGGATGAACAGCCTTGAATCTAAAACATCAAGTCCACTCTACAGCAGAAATAAAGAATGGGGGGGAGGGAGTTAGGATGTTGTAATGTCATTATAGTGTAATGAATTATTGAAGATTTGTCACCGCCATGATCAAGTTATTTGATTCTCATCACAAAAGGTAACTGAAAAGTGACTGGAGCTAAACCCAGGAGCTTGTTGTGACACTGCCAGACCTGCAGCAGCCCAGTACTGGCCCCCTTTTTGCTCTACATTTAAAAATCAAAGCTGAAGGCTCTAAATAAAGTGAAGATTAATGCACTGATTTACCCAACACTTTGCTGCTGCCCTGCTCAGGGGATATGACAGACAAGACTCCCTGAGCAATGGCTCTGGCCCTGGCATGCTGGTCGCAGTAGAGAGGGGTGTCACCTGTGGGGGACAGGGGTGACCCCAGAAGCTGCCACCAGGCACTGCCCCAGCCACAACTGCCCCAAGACACCAACCTGCAGTGGCAGCTGCTTCACCCCTGTTTACCCACAGCAACGTGAACATTTTACTGAACCCACAGCACCCTCCCCACACAGTGGGTTTTTTTCCCCAGGAATATGTTTGGATCTAAGATATATACTCATCTATTATGCAGAAAGCCAAACATTCAGCTGTTCCAAGAAGTGCCATTTTACTTCTCCCTGGGTGCTCCCACATTACCATTTTAACAAGAAGCAGGAGCAGGGATTTGAGGCGATACCACCCATCAATTCCATTTTGCTGTCCCTGGCTTCACAGCCCACAGCCTCGGTGCACAGCACCAGATGCCTTCTGGATGAGAGGAAAACCAAGAGATGGCCTCCACTAATGGACCACTATGCAAAACACCCCAACAAAGCACATTAAAGCTTGAGCAGCGCTGATTTCTCACTGCTCATCTGTTCCTATGAAACTACACCACATCCTAGCACAGAAAGAGCTGTTAGAATCCAACCCCCCTTTAGGAAGGCAGCTCCAGTTTATTTCTACCTTGCTGGTATGCATAAGTTTTAGTACAGAAGAGCTTGTCAAGAGCATGACCAGAATTTACTTCAGAAGGCTGCAAGATAAAGCATCCTGCTAATTTAGCTCTGGTGATTTAGCACATGGAGTCACTAATTGGGATCCTTTGCTAGGGCTGAGTGGGGGCAGAGCAGGACAGACCCAGGACACCTCAGTGGGTGCACACACCCTGCTGTCACATCTTAACCATCACAGCCAATTCCAACCAAGGTCCTGGAGACAACAATGTTGAGTTTTGCCCAGCTGAAGTTTCCTGACCATTTTTCCCCTAGCATAATAAACACTGTGGTGCCAAACAAACCCATTAGGAGCTGGTGGAACACATGGACAGCCCATGGCAGCACAAACCCCCGTGGGCACAGAAACATGCTGAGGCTCACCCCTGACCACAGCACTGTCACTCTGTCCAGGCTGCCACACAAGTCAGCAATTTTACCCATTGGTTCCACCCTACAGTTCAAAAGTCCTCTTTGAGCTGGGCTCCCTCTCTCAACTAATAAATCATGTTTTAAAGGCTCCAAGTGCCAGTTTAGCTCTTCTGGGTAATTTGCTCCACTAACCAATTAGTCTGACCATTAAAAACTGGTGCTCATGTCTGGTGTGAGCCTTCACTGAGAAGCCAGCTAATGACCCAGCAGGACAAGGCAGCCCAACCAGCAGCTCCTGCTATCCACGGGATTAGGAGGACTCACAAGAGTGAAGCCCAAATATTCAGATTTCTAATAGGATTTTTAGATATTCAGCACAAAACTCTGCTGAGGGAATCACAAACCCTGCAGCCAGAGAGCAGCTAATAGATTCAGTAGATTTAATAGGGTCATGATGACCATGTCAATCATTCTGCAGTATGATATCCCAACTCTGACCAGTATCATGGATAATAAATTTAGCCATGGTGCAAATTTACTTTAAATTAAATCAGATCTTTATCAAAGAGGATAGAATTGATGTTAAAAATTGCTTGTTACCCCCACTCCATCTCTGCTCTTCCCCCACCATTGCTGCTCCCCTTGCAGAGCTCCACAAACATTCCCTGTCACATCCCTGCGGTCCCAGCTCACACCACCATCCCCAGAGGGGACTCTTTTAATGCTCAAAGCAAAGAAAAGGGATTTGTACACAGGGAGGGGAGCAGAATCATCATTTCTGTCACAAAGCCTTCCTGCTGTAGGTGTGCCATCTGAACTCAGACAAGCAAAAGACAGACCCAAGCTTTTCCTATAGCTATAGAGGTTAAAATCTAATCTCAACTGATCTATAGAGGTACATGAGCATGGTGGTGGTGGTGCATTCCACCAGGATCAACAGGACCAGGTCCTGTAACCAGCTACTCAAAGATATGCTTTTGTAGCTAAATATCACAAATATCTGCTGTTAATCTTAAAGGTTCATCATCAGTTTGGGTTAAACTGAGCCCACAGAGGTATTGAGGGAGACAGTACCTCCAGCTCAGCAGCACCTCACACCTTCCCTGCAGAGCCCACCATGTCCCCTCCCAAATCAGCACCCAGATGTAAGCCAGATACAGCACTGCTGAGAGCCACCACTGTGCCACCTCCACCCACACACAAGCACCAAAAGGGATGGCTGGCAGAGAGGTTTCTGCTTCAGGTGTCTGGGAATTGACTCCTGGGCTGTCAGTACAACAGGCAGCATGCTGGCTAATGATGGGCGCTGAGTAAGCTACAAGTGAGTGCTTGGCACACCTTCCTGTGGGCAGGCAGAGTGCCACGGTGTGTCACCGTGTGTCACCGTGTGTCACTGTGTGTCACTGTGCCACCTCTGAGCTCTGCTGCCAGGGGACACTGGACATCCGTGCTCGGGTGCATTGTGTCCCATGCTTGCTTCTGCCCTGCCACCCAGGCTCACTCGGTGTCCAGAGGATAACCAGGCACAGCCCTCCATCACTGTGACAGCAGGGCTGCCAACCAACTCCAGCCAGAGCAGGGCTGGCCCAGGCCAGGCAGTGAGCACTGAGGTGTGACCCACGCCAATTCCAGCAGTGTTTTCACATCCCAGTGCAGGAAGCAGGACTGTGCCCTGGTTTGCTGCAGGAAGGAATCTCCCACAGCCAGGCACAGCTCAGCACAGCAAATGGGCTGCATGGCATTGCCCGGGCTTCAGCAAGAACCTGAGTGACAATAAAGCTGCCTGCACTGTCCCCCTGCCCAGCTGGCCATGCCACAGCACTGCCACCCTGACATCCCTCCCCACGGCCAGGCTGCACCACAGGGAGGGGAAGGGTGGCACTTGCACTCACCCTGGTACAAGGAGGAATTACCAGTGCCAGGTGCACAGAGCTGCCAGACAGGGAGGTGACAGCCACCACGCTCTGCCACCACATGTGCCCTTTGTTCCCATGAAGACAAGGACACCCAACCTTCAGTGCCCATCCCTCCCACTGCCCTGCCCCAAAGGACTCTGCAGCTGGCCTGAAGCCCTGGGCACATCTCTGCTGCTGGGTCACCTCCAATGTGCCTTTGTCTTGTGTGTCCCCTACTAGGGCTCAGTGCTTCCACAGCAGCGAATGCAAGTGACAGAGCACACATGGTGACACTCCAGCCACACCTCCTGCTGCACAGCCCTGTGACACAGCACAAACACAACCTTTGGCCAAAAGGCAGCAAATCCTCCCATGGTCCCGAGGTGCTAACGCCCAGCAATCATTCCCACGGCCACTCCTGCAGGCAGAAGGGCGAGCTGGCAGTGCCACACACGGGCTGCTGGCAGTGCCACACACGGGCTGCCTGTCCCGCCTGCTGCAGCCTCACCTGCAGCTCCAGGCCCCCAGCACAGCAAAGCCATGCAGCCCCCACATCTCCATCCAGTAAAATTAGCTTGTACACTGCTCTTAATACACTAGGAAGGCTTCCACAAGATGTCAGCCTAACTAAATGACAACGCTCGCCTCAGGGTGCAATTCTACTTTCCCAGCGCATGGGTTTAGCAGGAAAACCAGTTGTGTTGCTGCTCCAGGAGCGGGGTAGGTGAGAAGCCCTCAAAACCCTTGGTCCTAGCAAACTTATTCCTGCCAATTCCTCTGTCCACACTGCATATGAGGGTTCAGGCTGCCATCAAGTTCCTGCTGTGGCAGAAGTGCCCAGGTGGCATCAGACATGGCTTTTCATGCTGGGCAATGACTCTTCAGGCTCAGAAGAAATGCATTTGCCTGAGTTTTCTGGGGGTTTATTCCCAGTCTGTTGCACCCTGACACCCCAGGCAGCTCCCAAGGAGCAATACAAATGTTACTGCAGTGTTCCAGACTTCAGAGACTGAGATGCACACTTGAGGTAATAACTGTTATTTCACAGCAAGTGCACATAAAAACATGTTTTGCTAAGAAAAGCACCCATAAAGTTCGCGTTAAGTTTCCTAAACAGGAAACTCGCTGGCAAGGTGCTAAATAGCCCTTGTTTGGTTAAGGGCCAAAGAATGGAGAGCTTCAGAAAAGGAGCAACTCACCGTGTTCGAACATTAACTCTTAACTCTATGCCAAATTACACAATCTTAACGTGGGAGGAACCTACCAGCAGATATTGATGCAAAAAGGCAAAATGTTTCCAACCATACCTAATTTCAGCCTCCTGGGAAGAAGGAAAGAGCTGACAGTTGACCTCTAATTATACCCTTTGGAATGCTGTTGTTAAATGTTATGGTAACATATTGAAATGTTATTAGAATTAAAACCAACACCTTCGATCAGGGTGTTGCACAGAGCTGCTCCAAGAATCCTCTGCAGGTGCTGCAGAGCTGAGGTTCCACTGGACAGCTGGAGCTGAGCCTGAGCTCTTTGTACTCTCAACATTAAACAAGAAGAATCTCTTTAAATAAGTTTATGTAATTTCTTTGCATGGATTTCTTTCACACTGGAGCAAATGTAAAAACATTTACTATGGCAGAGCAATTTAAGAAATTTATCTAACATTTCCTAATTTGCTTCATGATTAAAGAATGCTACTTTCCCGATGGGCTCAGGGTAAGGTTTATTTGTTTTGCTTTAGCTTTTTTTGAGTTTTTTGAGATTTTATTCTTGTGCATTCATGTTCTCCATTGCTTTACTTTCCACTCAGTGCTCCCCTTAAGTGTGCCCATCCCAGAAAGGAGGCACCAGAGGCAGCATCACCATTCCACCACAGGACAGCCAAGGGACAAGCAGGCAGAGAATAGCAGGTTTTGCTTTAAGCAATGACCTCCAAGGAACCAAAGCAAGGAACCAACACTTAATGACAAAGGTAAACAGCCATTTTATTTTAAACACAATTCATCCTCCTCCATCATCATGGGAAATTTTATATTCTCAGCTCATTCTAGATGATCTTGGAGGTTAGAGGTGATACCTCGCTGCTACACAGCAAACATTTTCAAGTGCCTCCTCTCCATTGTTGCTTTATATCTCAAGGAGAAAATTTTTAAAAAGCTTATCCAAGTTGCCTGGAGCAGGAAATCAGCACCTCCCTGCACCTACACTGAGCTATGACCAGAGCAGTGGCTCCAAAGGCTTTACCTGCACATGCATCCTAAAATCATATAAAAACATCAACTGAACCTGGTCATTTACCTTTCAGTACCAGCTGTCCCAGAGGAGAGGTTGCTCTGAATAATGAAGGGCAATGAACCTTTAAAGCAAACAAACAGCCCCTAAGAGAGCCCACTGTCCTCCTCCTGGCTGCGTGTGCGCGCTCCAGCCAGAGCCCGGCGGGGCTGGAGAGCACACACAGCTCTGCAGCCCCAAACTCACAGGAAAACTGTGACAGACCCACCCCGCAGCCAGGGGCTCCTGGAGGGGTGTCCCCCCTCTCTGAGGGGACACTCCGCAGCAGGACATTGTGGTGACCACAAGGAAGCCCTCGCACCGCTCTGAGCCCCGACTGGAAATGCCAATCTCACCATTTCCACCCTGCACTCCAGTGCCCAGGAAAAAGCAAGTAAAAAAGCCACCGTTTGGGAGGAGAAAATAGATTTTCTAGTTTCATAACCGCACACTGTCAAGCTGGATTCCAATTAAATTTTTCTTGTGCCCTAAGGCAAGCTTTGCTTTTTCCAGAAATTTCTCCTGGCTTGAAGCGCCTGCCCCTGTGCCCTGCTCCCGGGCTGTACTTCCTGACACTCCTGCTCCAGCTCCAGCACTGCTCTCTGCACTTCTGCAGGGACCACATCACACACAGCTGTCACATAGCACTCTGAGCTGCCCAATCCCTCTCACCTCCACGAAAGCCAGTGCTGACCAGCATCCTCTATTCAAACTCTGCGCATTTTGCATCTAAAAGTTCCTTTCATGCAGGGAGATTTAGCAGAAAAGTGGGAGCAGGCAGCACTCAGGCACTTCCATCCGCCGCTCTGTGCTGCTTTTAACCCCAGCTGAGCAGAGCCGGCGCAGACGTGGGGGCAGCAGGGTGCTGCGAGTCCCTCCTGCTCCTGCTGTCCTGGGGACCAAGGACTCCTGCCGCGGGATTTTTCCCCCTCTATCAGTGGTCTTTAACATGATCACAGCATGCAGCACAATGCTTTAAAACAGCAAAGCTTCTGGAAAACCCAAACAAAAGGAACGTCACCAGGTGACGTCAGCCTATATAGAGCCCTGTGTGGTCGCAGCGCATAAGCAAATCCATTCTTGTACCGCTTCCCTGAAAAGCTTTTCAGTAAATGCACTCATGCTACTACAGGAGCTTCTCTCAGCAATAAGCCACCCATCTGCCATCAACAAGTTAGGACTAAAGGAAGCCACAGCTGCGGAAAAGGAAAACGTGAGCTTCAATTAACCAGCTGAGCAGCCACGGAGGACGAAAACTTGTGTTAAGATTTAAAAATTGCAGACCTGTCAGAGGAGATCAAGGCAGCAATTTCAAAAGGAATATTCCAATAGAGCATCGTGGATTTTGCACTAATATCAAAGGACACTAAACCCAGTCAATTATTCAAGGCTGTCTTACATTAGAGCCTTTCACAGACTCACGGCGTTGAGTCTCAAACTACGACTGAATGCACCCTCCAATGTACTCAAAAGAATGGGTAAGTTCCTGTGTTTCTCTGTTCCTTGTATAATGAATGACAGCTCTGCTTTAAAGGAGCAGTTAAGATGCTAAAGCTGATTGCTCTGCACTGAACCTTATGAAAAAAATGTTTTCTGATAGCGCCACTGTAACCCTCCGTAATCGAGATAAAGACTCCTCCTAAGTGTAATGTCCAAGTATTCGGTTTGTCGTAGTAAGTTGTTTCTTGCATTTAGAATTAGCTTGTTGGAAATGCATGGCAATGTTATCTGCAGTGAAATCTTCCACCGTGATATTCCAAGTGTACTGATAAGGCTATCCTATCTTGTTGTTTTCCTAAATTATATTCTGCAGGCTTACATTTCAAGTGGCCATTAGGGGCTCGTATGCTGGCAGCACTATATGCAATGAGTATGGTTTTAAAAATGCTGCCTGCCTTGGGCATGGCTTGTCCACCAAAATGTCGCTGTGAGAAGCTGCTCTTTTACTGTGACTCTCAGGGGTTTCACTCAGTGCCAAACACCACTGAAAAGGGCTCGCTAGGTTTGTCACTGAGGCACAATTATATTACTGAACTTGAAAGGGATCAATTTGCAAGCTTCAGTCAACTTACTTGGCTTCACTTAGATCATAATCAAATTGCAACAGTCAGAGAAGATTCTTTTCAAGGACTGTATAAACTTAAGGAATTAGTCTTAAGTTCCAACAAAATCTTTCATTTGCCAAACACAACTTTTAGCCAGCTGCTTAACCTGCAGAATTTGGACCTCTCTTTTAATCAGTTATCCTCTCTGCACCCCGAGCTCTTCTACGGCCTTCGCAAGCTACAGACCTTGCACTTGCGATCCAACTCCCTGCGGACCATCCCGGTCCGCCTGTTCTGGGACTGTCGTAGCCTGGAATTCCTGGATTTGAGCACAAATCGCTTGCGAAGTTTGGCTCGCAATGGATTTGCAGGATTAATCAAGCTGAGGGAGCTTCACCTAGAGCACAACCAGCTGACAAAGATTAATTTTGCTCACTTCCTCCGGCTGAGCAGCCTGCACACGCTCTTCTTGCAGTGGAACAAAATTAGCAACTTGACATGTGGGATGGAGTGGACCTGGGGCACCTTAGCAAAGCTCGATTTGACTGGAAACGAAATCAAAGCCATCGACCTCACCGTCTTTGAAACTATGCCTAACCTTAAAACCCTCCTCATGGATAACAACAAGCTCACCACTCTGGATTCCAAAATCCTGAGCTCACTGACATCCCTCACCACCGTGGGCCTCTCCGGCAATCTGTGGGAATGCAGCTCAAAGATCTGCGCCTTGGCCACATGGTTGAGTGGCTTCCAAGGTCGGTGGGAGCACGCCATCCTCTGCCACAGCCCCGACCACACCCAGGGAGAGGATATTCTGGATGCAGTGTATGGCTTTCAGCTTTGCTGGAATTTATCGACTGTGGTTACCCCTGTGGCTACGACACCGTACACAGCTCCAACTACCGAGTACACGAAAAGAATAAGCTCTTCTCATTTCCATGTGGGAGACAAAGAGATTCCAACTACAGCAGGCATGGTCGTTACCACCGAAGAACAGTTCCCTGAGCCAAACAATGTCATCTTCACTCAGAGGGTAATTACAGGAACAATGGCTTTATTGTTTTCTTTCTTTTTTATCATTTTTATAGTGTTCATCTCCAGGAAGTGCTGCCCTCCCACACTAAGAAGAATTAGGCAGTGCTCAATGATTCAAAACCACAGGCAGCTCCGATCCCAAACGCGGCTGCATATGGCCAATATGTCAGACCAAGGACCCTATAATGAGTACGAACCCACCCACGAAGGACCCTTCATCATCATCAATGGCTACGGACAGTGCAAGTGCCAGCAGCTGCCCTATAAAGAATGTGAAGTATAATACCTACAGCCCATCACAAAGTAAATCAGATAAGTAACCTACTTTAAAATTGTAGGGACCTACATCAGATTCTAATTTTTACAAATGTTGACATAAAGCCTAATTTTCCAAGCTACTTAATGGAAACATTGTTTATGGAGTGGTGCAGTATTTTTAAGTTTTTTAAAAAATAAATCCATAATATTTTCAGTGTTAAAGAAGCAATGATTACATTCAACTTGCACTCCTAATGTTTAAAAGTCAAAGAGATGCTCACCTCAAACTATGTAAAATGTTTCATGTTATGTAATTATATGACTGTGTGTAAACATTTATACCCGAGTCTCCATATTCTACTTTTTCTACTGCAAACAGTCTTAGGGGAAGGAGACTGGATATCTGTGCAGGGATCTGTGGGGGACGTGCGCTCCGTTTGTTCCACTGCAGCTGGAGGATCCCAAACACTGCAGCTGGCTCTGGGCACTTTAAAGGCAGCCCAGGAGGAAGATTTTCTTCCTCTGAGCATTTCACTCCAGTAAGGGAAGGGAGGGAAAACAAAAGGAAAAAAAAAAAAAAGAGCAACAAGGGTCCAGGTGGGAATTTCAGTGCATTGGGGTGAATTTATCTGAAATAGTTTTGCTCTGTGCATGTTCATGGCTCAGCTTGCTGAAAGGGACAGCAGGCACAGAAAGAAGCAGTTCACAAAGGCACACACACAGGCAGGATGGGCACACACAAGAGCAGGATGGGCAGGACAGGCATACACAGCTCCAGGCAGGATGGGCACACACAGAGGAACAAGATGGGCACACACTGATGAGCAGCACTCAGCCCCGGGCAGGATGGGCACACACACGCAGGAGCAGGATGGGCACACACACACAGAGCCCCAAGCAGGATGGGCACACACACACACATACAGAGTCTGATGCAGGATGGGCACACACACGCACACACACAGAGCCCCAAACAGGATGGGCACACACACACACATACAGAGTCTGATGCAGGATGGGCACACACACGCACACACACAGAGCCCCAAACAGGATGGGCACACACACACACATACAGAGTCTAATGCAGGATGTGCACACACACACACAGTTCCAAGCAGGATGGGCACACACACCACACACACAGAGCCTGAAGCAGGATGGGCACACACACACACACACACACAGAGCCCCAAGCAGGATGGGCACACACACACACATACAGAGTCTAATGCAGGATGTGCACACACACACACAGTTCCAAGCAGGATGGGCACACACACCACACACACAGAGCCTGAAGCAGGATGGGCACACACACACACACACACACAGAGCCCCAAGCAGGATGGGCACACACACACACATACAGAGTCTAATGCAGGATGTGCACACACACACACAGTTCCAAGCAGGATGGGCACACACACCACACACACAGAGCCTGAAGCAGGATGGGCACACACACACACACGCACACACACAGAGCCCCAAGCAGGATGGGCACACACCCCTCCAGGAGCAGGACAGCCCTCCGTGTGTCCCCAGACTGGCACTGCAGCTTCTTTAGAGAGGCTCAGCATGCTGGCATTGATTGGAAATATTAAGTGCATTCAGTCCTCAGCTCCCTGGTTTCACTTGATGATGCTTTTCATGAATTCAGGCTAATTACTTAATGATGATGAACAAACAGCATTTCAGCACCTTTTCATGTGCAAATACCCTTAATGCAAGGTTCTCTTAATTAAAAGCAAATATCAACAGCAAGGTTAAGGAGAAGAGGGAAGGAAGAAAGGAAGGAAGGAAGAAGCCTCTCTTTGTCCCCCTGCTGCCCCCCCAGCTGAGGCTTCCTCTGGCTGGGAAGCTATTTTCATGCACTAACTCCACTGGTTTCTCTGGAGACAGAATTAGTCCCTGTAATATAAGCTCTCACTTGTCCTCCTCTTCCAAAATTCAAGATAAAAAAAGACCCCTTCTGATAAGTTAGGAGAATATGACTAGTTTATAGAATAGTTCACTGAAAAATGTTTTGTTTCTTACTCGATATGGGACAGACTCTAAACTAGTATGACTTTTTAAAAAATCATATATAAATATATATACACATACACCTCATTCTAAGGGGTAATTTGGTTTCTTTAGCCAGAAGTACCATATTGCTATTTATACTCTATTATGGAATTATATGTAAATATTTGCAGATCTATGCAGCAATGGTGGTACTCAGATGCCACAAGGGTGGGAGGGTGAGGGGGGGTCTGCAAAGGATTACATTATTTTTAAGTCAACTGCTCAAATATTGTAAACATTCTAACCAAAGCTAAAAGATTCAGAGGGATGAAGAATTATTTTATATATATATACATGTATGTGTAACTAAAAAATGTGTTGTGTCCAATGCTGCAGTGTTAAACAATTACCAGCACACCCCGATGAAGAAACGAAATTCCTCACAGTGTTGCCATACTTTGACCAAATCCATAATTACAGTATGCTAATTGTGATGTACTAAACAATCCTGCAAACTTTTTAAACAGAAAAACCACTGCACAAAAATCCGTTTGCTATTTCACTCTGCTTTTCTCTCTGTATTGCCACTTAGTGAGGTATTTAGGGTGCAATTATACAACAGTTTGATGTTTTCTTGTGAGATGAATTTGTCCAAGGCAATTATAGCAAGATAAGTAACTTCTCGTAAGATTTTACATAAAGGTTTTTCAATTGCTGGTTTTGAAGATATTAATTTGCAACATTTTACTTTTACATACAGTGCCCTTAATATAAAACCAATATTTTGTTTACTTCCCTTGACTCTGTACTTTAATGGAAGAGATGATCCAGTGAAGCCTAATGGATTTCCATAGAGATATCTTTGAACTCTTGTTACTGTTAATACTGAGTCCATTTACACCTGTTCATGGAAATTAATTACTGCTTTTAACTGACTACAAAAAATCCTGCGGGGTAGGTGGACAAAGAGCAGATATTCTGGATGGTTAAATCCCATGTGAGGCAGAAGGCCAGAGCTAAGCTGAGAAATACAAACCCATATTGGTCCCCAGGGGTATTTAGCTACTGTAGGGAGATTTGCTTTGCTCCTTCCCATCACTAAGTGCTCACAGCTCTCCCGAGGCCCAGGATGCTGCTCTAGGAGCAGGTGAGTGAGCACTGAGTGGGCATCGCTGCCCCTCACCCTGCACTGGCTGGCAAGGGCCAGCTCTGGGAGCCTGGGGAGGAGGCACTCGGGGATGACTTCCACCTACAGCTGCAGGGTACCAGCACAGACAAAGTCATCACTGAGCTTCTTAATTATTCTGGCAACCAAATAATCTGGCTGTGCTGCCATCCCCAATCAGATGTCACCACTGAACTCTGACAGCCTCAGCTGTGTCTGCAGGAAGCAATCCCAGAAACCCTGGCTGTCAGACAGTGCAAGGGGTACCACCTCAGTCTTCCACAGGGGAACAAGAAGTGGCTGCTTGATGAGGAGCTGAGGTTCCTCCAGAGGAGGTGCTTTCCCAACAGCCCAGCTCTGTCCCACTCCATCTTTATGAGCTTTTCATTCCACCCAGGAAAAGCAAAGGCAGATCCTCCAGCAATGCTGCATTTAACCCTCTTCTCCATCCCTGCCACTCATGGTGGTTTTCCAAGCGTTAAAGCACTGTTGCAGTGCCTGTCCAAGCACACCCACCCAGGCACCCAAGTTTCCACTGGTGCTCAAGTGCTTGGCTTGCACACAGCAGAGCAGGAGGCCAGCAGGCACAGCCCAGCACTGCTCCTGTTCCCTCTCTGCACTCCACAGCCAGTCTCCCAAATGCTCTGGTTTACAGCTGCTATTTCCAAACCCATTTGTTGCCAGGTTTCAGGCATAAGCAAAGCAATTCAGCAAACATTACATTTAGGGTAACAGGTATCATAAAACTCGCAGAATGTCAAACAGCAGCAGTGAAGTCAACTTGAATTCCCTGTGGAGGGACAGCGAGCACCAGGCAGAGCCATCGCTCTGCACAAGGACACAGCCAGAGGCTGTTAATATTTCTTATTTTAAAGTTACTGTCTTCCATTTGCAATTGCTTGTGACTCTTCCAGGCAAGGAGGGGATTGGAATAATTGTGCTACTCAGCAGTCCCTGATTTATTTTGTTGATGGAACAAGAACCAGGATGATTTGGTTTAAATTAATCATATTTCAGTACCAGCACTGGCTGATGACAGGAGCTTGTTAACCTGCCCTCCCCAATCTCTGCTGCACAGCCTCGGTTTGTACAGATCCTACACTGCTTACAGGTGCTTCAACATCTCCAGGCACAACCTCAGAGGTCTTTGGGTCTTTTAGAAACAGAATTTCTTGTACTGCTCTTGAGGTCCTCATCCCATCCAAAGATCTCCTCCATCCTCGCTGATATCCAGGCAGCTTCCCCTGCTCCTCACCCTTGTGTCAGTGAAATGGAAACCCAGCAGCACTAGTTCAGGTTTTGAGTCATTCTCCTGAACAGGCTGAATTAATGCTCCCAGTTAGTCTCTCTGCATTAGATCAGTGTTTAAATGCACACAAGTAAAAATGACTCGATGAAGGGTGAAATGGGTGAGTGCTCAGTCTCCAGCTGAAGTACTCCTCTGCACTGAGCTCCCGTTCCCTATTAGATGGAAACATAATGAATGCTGCTCCATTGGTGCTCGGTTTTGTTTGTTTCTCCCCCAAGCAGAAATGATCCAATTTTTCAGTGATAAGCCACATGCAAATCTGAGCTTCTGTCCCATTACCCCCTTACAAGACAGGGCCTATTGCTACCTTGTAAAATCAGACACATCCCGTGGCTTTAAACCAGAAATCTGCACTACACGCTTATTTTTAATGTGTCTAAGATAATTTCTGTACTACTTTAATGGAAATAAAGTTGATTTAATTTTGTGATCTGTGAGCTATCAAAATCCATCTGTTCAGACCTATGAAACTTACCCAGGAGCTGAATTTCATCTTTCTTATGACGTTTTCCATAAAAATTAAACAAGTTCAGAGGGGGATACAGTATTTCTCCTCCCCTCCCAAAAGGAACAAGCAAGGAAACAACAGAAACCAAAGGCAGCAGCTCCTCTCTCCCCACACCTTCCTCCACTGCAAATGTCCCAGATGCTAAAATTGGTGCTGGGCTTTGCTTTTTAAGGCACCACGTTAGTAGGATGCTTAGAGATAATTTCAGAATCAGCTGGAAATTCAGCATTTCACATCTTGTGTAAAAATCTGCCTTGTGAGAGGCATCTAGGGAAAGGTATCAGAAGCCTTGAGGGGTATAGTCAGCCCTCAGATGGGGTGAAATAGCACTGCACACCCCTGTGTAAGCAGGTTGTACACCCCTGTGTAAGCATCAAGAAGCTACACCTGCCATCTCCCAACCACTCCTTTGTAAAAAGCCAAACAAAACCCACTCCATTTTTCTTTTTACTAATGAAAACACTAGTAAGTGAACTATTCTACCAGCTTAGCAACCCAAGATTACAGAGAGTCCTAGATGCATTGTGTTTAAATTATGTTTCAAGAGCCAACTTCTGGTGGGAGGGGGTGTGAGTAATGGAGTAAAACAAGTGCAGTGTACAGAAGCATTTTGTTATTAAAATTGTGTATACTGTAAAACTGAATTTGCCTCTTTCTTCCTCCCTTTTCAAGCAGAGGTGCCAAAAGCTCACTCTTTCGTGGTATGTTAAAAGCAGTCTGCACCCACTGTCCCAAGCAGAAGAGTCAGGTTTGTGCCATTTGCCACAGTCACAGCAAATCCAGCCCCTTCTGTTGTACCACAGTGAGCAAAATACACCCTTCTGCTGTACCACAGTGGCCGGGGCTCTTCCCAAACCAGGTGTCTCCTGACTAACAAAAACTGAATGAAAACCAAACCAAAGCCAAACTCCTGGCCCTTGAATAGCTGCACCAGGACCAGCAGAGGCCTGGCCCAGCCTGGCTCTGCCCCTGGGTGTTTCCTGGTCCCCAGGACACCTCCAGGGTCACCTGTGGGTCCCTGTGCCAGCCAGGAGCTGGCATTTCCAACGGGAACACCCTGCCAGCAGTGTGGCATGGACAAACAGCCCCTAAGGCTCAGAGGTGTCACACAGTGAGACAGCCCATCAGTTCTGAGCCACAGTCCTCCAGAAGGTTCCCAAAACCACTCCAGGTAAAGGAAGTGTTCTTTGCATGAGCCACCACAGCATTCAGAGCCACTGTGCCTCAGTATCACAGGAAGGATTTCTGGGTTTGAGAAGTGACAAGCTCACAGCCACAGCCCAAAAGCCATGACAGAGAACTGAACAAAAGAACGAGTCTCAGGATGTTCCAAGATGATTACATGCACTGAACCACCAGCTAAAATCATTTTAGTAACTAAGCCGTAGCTGCATTTACTTTTTTATCAAAAGGTTTGGCTGGAACAAGTTCTCAAGGGTTTTAAATGTCAGTTGGCAAACTGCCTCTCAAATCCTTCTAATATTTCAAAGCAGCACATGATATATCTATTTTCTTAAACTCTCAGAGACTAATTTTACAAGCAAAAGCATCTCACAACTACAAACCCAGTTCTTCTCACAAGCAAAGGTAACAAACCTCAGAGAAAAACCAGTATTCTGAATACATTATGCAAAACTTTTAAATCCAATTAGGAACAAGGAAACGTCAACATCACTAGCAACTTACTTTTAAATGTAGGCTCTGTTAAGACAACTGCAAAAAAAATGAGATTCAAGAATTTGACTGGAGAGGATTGCACAAATGAACTGAAAACTGCAGCACTGGGAAACCCTGGCTCCCTCCTGCAGTGAATGTCCAGGTAAGGGACAGGATTCAGAGAGTGTTCACCCACCACAAAACCCTGATTGAGTATTTTCTGTAATCTGTTCTTAAGGAAAAGCTTTACAAAATCATTGTTACCTAATTAACAACTTCATTACCATGAAGATTTTAGGAAATTTTATTATAATGAGGTAAAGCTCTATTTGCCATATTTGACGTAGGATTCACATGCTCTGGGTCTTATTCTGGGATAATTTTTTTTACAGTGAGGGTGGTGAAGCCCTGGGACAGGTTACCCAGAGAGGGGGGGATGCTCCTTCCCTGGAAACACTCCAGGCCAAGTTGGACAGGGCTGGGGGTGACCTGATCTACCTGAAGCTATTCCTACTCATTGCAGGGGGCTGGACTAGGGTGATTTTAAAGGTCCCTTCCCACCCGAACCATTCTGTGATTCTATTAAACAAAGAAGTGACAAATGTCCTATCAGCACAATCCCGTGTTTGTTTTTGTGATGCACAACTCTAAGGGCACTGAGCAAACTCTTCTGTGCTGACAAGTAACCAAACCCTGATTTCAGCTCTTCAGCTGGTTTTAATCCACAAGGTCTATAATTTAACAACTTCTTTTAAGTTTTCTAAAAGGACAAAAGTTAAACACACACAAAAATCATTTAAGCATAAAAACCAGGAGAAGAAGCTGAACCAAGACCAGAGGGGAACATCCCTTGAGTTAAACCCAATTTCTTCTCCCCAGTACGTAACACAAACACTTGTAGTGTGCACACACAAGCGAAATGAAAGGGTATTGATGTTTAAATGAAGTAATCAACCTTTCTTTTATAAAACCAAGGTATTTCTTTTAAGTGCCATGGAAGTAACTTCCCTGTTATCCCCAGCAGACTCTCCTCCTTGCACACTGAATACTCAAGCAAACTGGACACAGAGGAGCTGCTGGTTTTCCTTCCACCCCTTCCTCCCCACAGCATGGGCAGTGCAGCCTCTGTGTGACAGAGGTGCATCCTGCTTTGTACCAGTTAAAAATCCAGCCATATTTCATGAGAAGTCTTGGAGTAAGTGGAAAAGGTTCATCCATCAAGAAGGTTCTTAAATAATGAATGAGTCATAATTCTTTACAGTCAAAAGCAATTAATTTTCTGTATTGTAATCACGAGAATAAATCTGAAAAATCCATTCTAATGGCTCTGAATCTGAAGTAGTGTTGCAGCTGAATTTTTAATTTTAAAATACAGGAGCAGTGAGGACTTCTGCTGTTTAAACATACAATCTTCTACCAAACAGAACAGCTTTACTGCATATTTAATAGGCAGAACAGGTTTTTGTGAGACCACATGAGATTAAAGATAGCATTAGATACAGGAAATGCATTTCAAGCAGAAAGGTTCTTCCAAGATACCTCTTAACTGTATCACCACTAAAGTACTTGAAATATCCTTTATGAAGTGTACAAAATATTCAGAAAATCTTCCTGCAAGAAGTAGTTTTACTTACATGTTTGCAAAGAGCTAAAAATATTGAGTAGTGTGTTAATGTGGAATCCAGCTCAGCCCTACAGCAACTGTTCCTATTAGGAAGCATTTGCTCTTTTCCCACTAACTCCTAAATAATCCATCACACATCCAGAACCTCTGCCTCTAAAGCCATGCGCTGTTAGCTGGGACTATCAATTTCTGCCCTCAAATGGATTGCTTCAACCCTAGCACCACTTTAAGTTTGAATTCCTTTAGAGAACAAACCTGTAAAATTAAGAGAGCTCTTAGTAAAGCTAATAATGACACAGTGTGCTAAGGAGTGAGAGCATGGGAAAGGGGCAGGGACACAATGCTACAAGGGCAGCTCCATCACTGAAGGCACCACACAGCACTTCACTGGGGTAAAACCACACTCCCTGCACTGCAGCCACTCTCAGAGCTTGGCTAACACCCTCTGCTTTGAGGAAGGCAAATTTCAGCTGTCCAAGCAGCCCAGCTGCTCCAGAGGGGGTCATGCACTGAGCATCCTCAGCACACACCTACCAAAGGATGTGAGCCAGGAACAAGCCCCCAGTTTGGGAAAACCACCCAGCAGGCCCATGCTGCAAGCCCCCAGCTCTAAGCACACAGCTCTGACTTAAAGAGCAGGAGATATTAAAGCACCATCTCTGCTGTCCTCAGGAGAAGACAACATGCTCCAGTAAAAACCTGGAACTACTTATTGATCCCATCCAGCCCTGAAGCACAACATCCCCACACAAACAGCAACAGCTGTTTGAAATTCTGCCTGAATAATTTAAAGGTTAAAGAAATTCTCCTCAAGCTTTCCAGAGAGTCCTGAAGATGGAAATAGCTGGAAATAGATGGAATTGCTCCCAGGTAGGACAAACACCGAGCTCAGCACGCAGGGGAGCAGCAGCCACTGCAAGGCTGACCAGAGCACAGGCAGCCAAGCTGGGGAGCCCCTAACGACAGCTGGAAGCTCTCTGGGTACCAAGGGTGTATCTGCAGGGTCCAGGCCTTCAAGAATTCCACAGCCACAGGGCAGGCAGGCAGAAAAAGCCATCTCCACTTTATATTCTTGTCTGTGGACGACCAGCTTAGCTCTGGGATATCCATTAGCAGCATGGCAGCTGTGGAGCTTGGAAGTAAGGGAGCTGTGTCTTCTGATGCCTTCTGCCTGCAGTTAGCATCCAGAAACTTCCAAAAAGGCTAAAGTTAGACATCTGATTGGGATGAACCAGAAAAATCCCAACACCAACCAAATGAAAACGAAACCAAAATAAACAAACCAACCCAGTGAGCTTTGGCAGGTACTGCATCTTTAACATGACACTGTGCTCCTGAACAGAACAAAAGCGAGATACTTCTGACTGGTGACTTCTAGGAGATGCTCGTTCACCTTCTACTGAACTTTTAGGAGTTGTCTGTTCACCCTTGTGCTGGGTTTGCCAAACCACGACAATGCTTTACGGAACCTACGAAGCCTCAGACTCGATGTCTCAGGTGCAATGAGCCCTTGCCGGGTATTCCTCCCTGCCAGTGAGTCTCCAGACCAGCTACAACACCACCCCCAGCTAAACTCAGCAAACACCCGGAGGGCTCACTTTGTAACAACACAACAGCAGGACTAAGGAATTCCAGTTATTTACAGACCACTCAGAACACCCTCAGTGCTGGGAGCTGCTGAACAAACTGCAGTGCCTCTTCCACGCCAAGTTTTGGATTAGTCAGCAGTGTAAATATTTATTGACAAATTTGACACTTGGATAAAACCATTGCTTTGTTCCACACCCAAGAGGTGTTTCTGGAATGAAATCCAAGTCCTTGCCCCCCTGCTGCAGAGCTGTCCCTTCCCAGGAGGGCCCTGCAGGAGGTTCCTGAGCACACAGCACTGGCACAGCCGTGGGATCACGGCCGGCCGGAGCTGTGAGCGCTCCACACCTTCCCCAGCCCCTCCTGTCTGACAGCGCACCCTCAAACACAGGGACAAATGGAAACACACACAAGGAGCAGGCAGACTCCAGTGCACCCAGCAGATAAATCCCAGGAATATTGTCCCTTCATACCTAGAGCTGTCTATGGACAACAATTAACTTGACAAAGGGTGCCAGGAGAGTGTCCAGAGACACATGAAAAAGGTTTATGCCACATTCAAATGAGCTGATGCCACCCGGCTGCAGACTGCTTCCTTCTTCTTAGTGGGCACTCCATCATTTGAATATGCCCCAATAAAGCTGCATCATCAAGAGAGGAACTTTCTGACACCTACTTTTACTGTCCATTTATTCAAAACCAGTAGTCTTCATCAGGCAAATTAATAAGTGATCATCAGCTTTAGAAAGCAATTGCAATTGTCATGCAAATATAGCTCTACTGTAGGAAGCAGCTCACTGCCACTGCCCCAACCTCAGGCTGTGCTGGCACAGTCAACAACAAAAACCAGTCCATCCTGCCTGGAAAATACCAGCAAACCACTCCAAAAATATGAGCTTATGCAAATAACAAAACAACCTAACCACCCTATCCCTCTAAAGCATTAATTATACACACATATCCAGTTAATTAAATATATATAAAATAGAGACATTTCAGGTGGATTTCCTGCGTCACATTATGAAATACATGCAATCAGTGATCCTGGGGAATTAACTGGTATCAATCAAAAAACATTTAAAAGTCAAAAGCAAATCTCAAAACAAGCCCTAAACTTTTTAATGGAAAGTTTACTCTTGGAAGTAGTTATAAAAGGGGTTTTTTATAATTACTCCATCCTGTTTGCTCCATTTGCTTATGCAAGAGAAGTGTTTTTAACTACTGACAGGACTAGGATTAAATGACAAGTCCACATACTTGATCCAGATTGTTCACAGGCACAAGGTGAAAAATATGATAAAGAACATGAACAGGTTTTAGTGAGCTGAGCCAGGAAAAAAAATCAAACCCACATTCCTTCTGAGCAGAAAATAGGATTTTTTTGGTGATTATTAAAATAATTTCTATCAAGGCAAGTACACAGGCTGATTTTTATTCTGATAAGTGGTTTGGTCACTTTCTATGTAATGCAGTTATAATCAAGAGAGGCCTGCTTTACCTCTGCTATCAAAACCACTGTCTTCAAAACCACTGTCTTCAAATTAAGTATTTCAAGTTAGTCACATACTTCCAGTCGCCTCACTAATATTAAAAAAACCTCAAAAAATCTTATTTTCTCACAGGAGAGTTATAATTTGCAATTTCAGTCTTGCAGTCTGTTCCCTAATGAAAAAGAAAAATTGGGAGAGCACATGGGTCTTCCTCCACATTTCATAGCATCTTTTAACTTTAATGGCAATTGACCAAAAGCTTCAGGACTGCTGCAGGCTAAAAACAATTCCTAATCCCAGTAATCAGTCTGGAATTCCCACTCAAGGGCAAAACCGGGAGCAGCTAAAAACACTGGGACTGGTTTGTAAGAATTCACATCCTAAGAACAACCAAATGTAGCTGTCCCAGCCCTGGAAGTGTCCAAGGCCAGGCTGGAAATGAGGATAAAGAGGAGGGAGTGTGCCCAGTGAGACCAGGGTCAGGTGATGTGGGAAGAACACAGAGATGCTGCTCCCCCCACTGCAGGCAGAAAATCTGTGTGGACAAAGCTCAGCTGGAGCTGCCAGAACTGGGGAATAATAACAATTTATAAAGATATTAATGGTAAAAGGCAGTGCAGAGATGACTTCAGTGTGTTCCAGGATGAGGAGGATCACCTCACAGACAGGGAAAGGCAGAGATTTAATGCATTCTTTGCCTCTGTCTTCAACACGGATCATGGACAAAGGGGGTCCCAGTGCCCTGAGCTGGAGCTCCATGATTGTCACAATGATCAGCTCCCAGTGACCCTGAAACCATGCAGGATCTGCTGCTCCAGCTGGATCCCTACAAACCTACAGGGGTCTGATGGGATTCATCCAAGAATCCTCAAAGAGCTGCTGATATCATCACAAAGCCTCTCTTGATGATTTTTGAGTGGTGTTGGCAATCTGGAGAGGTCCCAGCTGACTGGAAGCTGGGGAACATTGTTCTGATTTTCAAGAAGGGCAAGGAGGAGGACCCGGAAACCACAGGCCTGTCAGTCTCACTTCAGTGCTGGGTGAAGTTGTGGAGGTTATTCTGGGAGGTGCTGAAAAACACCTGGAGGACAGAGGCATCAGTCACAACCAGCACAGCTATAGAGGGGAAAGTCCTGCTCACCAAACCTGATTTCCTTCTGCAACAGGGCATCCCACCTGGCTGACTGAGGAAAGCCACCTGATGTGAGCTTTTTCAGGCTCAGGCTGGATCTCAGGGAAAGGTTCTTCCCCAGAGGGTGCTGACACTGCCCAGGGAATGGGCACGGCCCTGAGGCTGCCAGAGCTCCAGCAGCCTTTGGGCACCAGGGATGCACAGGGGGATTGCTGGGGGGTCTGGGCAGGGCATTGAAATCCTTGTGGGTTCTTCCAAGCCAGGATATTCTATGATCCTCTAAGTCTTCTTTTAAGTGATGATGAAACCAAACCTTTAAAGTTACTGTCTAGTGCTATCAATGTATTATTTCTTGAAGGGAAAAAAACATCATTGCAACAGCAAAAAGTTTTTTTAAACTATTATTTGCACCTGTGGTGTGGAGGAGGAAGAGAACGGATGAAGAGAGGTGTTTGTCAGGTCTAAAAAACAACAGATTCTCAAACATTTTGTACTACTTTTATACCACTTCTAGGTAACAGATCAATCTACCAGTGTTCTCTTAAGGCTTATTCTCATATCTAGCAAGTTAATAGCATATGTTTTATGATATATAGCACGAAGGTTCTACACCTCTGCAGCACATTTCTACCACTGAAGCAAAAATATCTATTTTTAAAATCCGTAATGGTAGGAAAGTGCCAGGGTGCCAAGAAAGTCATCCTGTAACAACATACATCTTTTCCCTAAAAGTGCAAAAGAAAACCCAAAATGGCAATAATACATCACATGCTAAACCTGGCTTTTCATGGAATTGAGTTTCCCCACTTTCCATCACATCATGATGCTGAGGCTCTACAACCCAGACCAAACCCAGCATTAACCAAGCAAAAGTACCTGAAACCCTTTGCAAAATGGCTCAGGTTTCTATTTCTTCTTACCCTGCAGGTGTTTTTTAGCTGAGCTCAGAGGCAGCTGCAGGCCCCGACTTCCAGCAGCACACTCAGGTCACACAATATCCTGAGCTGGAAGGGGCCCACAAGGATCAGAGTCCAGCTCCCAGGGGAATGGCCCACACAGGGATGGAGCCCCACACCTTGGGGTTATTAACAGCATCCTCTGACCCCTGAGCCCGTCTCAGGTCATCCCTCCCTCCACACCAGGGCAGTTCCTGTTCCATGTCACAGAGGCAGAGCAGTTGTCTCTCTCACCCAGGGGTGAGTGTAACCAGCGTAAAGGGGTTATTCTGCATCCTTCTCCTGCAGTTTGCAATCCTGTGCTCCTGCCCCTCCCTGCTGAGAGCTGCCAGGGTTTAGGACTCCAGCACTCCCAGCCAGGCTGCTCCTCCTGGCCCACAGCCTGCAGCTGCCCCCAGCCCAGACAGAAGCACAGAACCTGTGCTGGAAAAGGAGCAGGACAGCAGCACAGCACAACAGCCCCACAGGCCCTGCAGTGGATCACAGCTGCTGATAAAAGCTCAGTTTTAAGCCTAGAGTTTAAACCTTCATGCAGCACCCAGATCAGAATAACGCTGGATCCCCAGGCAAGTGCAGCCAGGTGAGATCTGAGCCTGCTCTGAGTGACAACAGCACCTCAACAGGGGCTGCCCAATGTTCTGTCAACACTTCCAGCTGTTTCCTCCCGAGGGATTTTGCTGAGTGACGCTGGTTAAGCTTGGCTACAGGTCAATTCATCTCACTTCCAGTATGCCTGGTGAGATGGGAGAAGCAGGATGGATGGGGGAATGTCTCAGAATACCAAATCAGGGGGACAAACCACTTCTGGCAGGAGCCACCAGAGAACTGCTGGGGCTGGTAATCTACGACTGGAACTGCTTTTTTACAGGCTTGGTTTTTCTTTTTTATGTTAATTAGTAACCTTATCTAAGGAATATCTCAAGTTTTTCCTTTGTAGATTACATGAATTAATAGATATATCCAGAAGCACGAAAAGCAGGCTGAAGTTTACACCTGCAGTAATTCAAAAGCCTTGAGATATTGTAGTTTTTATCAAATTTTACATGTGTGCAAAAGGCTTTAGAAATAGAACTAAAATTGGAACAACAGAGACCCCTGCAAAACTCAAAAGGAGTGAGCCAAGGCAGCATATGCCCTTTCCAAGAGGAAGAGAATGCATTATAAATCTGGGAATAAAGCCACCTAACTCCTGGCAAGACAGCTTGGAGAAACAGATAATAAAGCAATTCTACCAATATGGTCACAAGACATTCAAAGTTAGAATTAATGTATCCTTTATTCATTATTAGAAGTATAAATAGGTTTAATTTGCTACAGATTTAAAAGTGTTTCCTGTAGGGTGGGGGATTCAGCAGCCTTAACCTGCAATACACCAACACAAAAGTAGGTATGAAGTTGCCTTTGAAAGGAAGCAACAGGCATTAGAAACCAGGAACAGCAGGAAAAGCTGACTAATTGTCAAGAACCTCAAGCCTTGGCAGCAGCAAAAGCAGCAGAATTTCCTCTCCATCACAGAATCCCAGAATGGTCTGGGTGGGAAGGGAGCTTAAAGATCATCTCATTTTACCCCTCCATGGCAAGGACACCTCCCACTGTCCCAGGTGCTCCAGCCTGGCCTTGGGCACTGCCAGGGATCCAGGGGCAGCCACAGCTGCTCTGGGCACCCTGTGCCAGGGCCTGCCCACCCTCACAGGGAACAATTCCTCATTCCCAATATCCCATCCATCCCTGCCCCTGGCAGTGGGAGCCATTCCCTGTGTCCTGTCCCTCCATCCCTTGTCAATTGTCTCTCTCCAGGTTTCCTGGGGCTCCTTCAGGCCCTGCAAGGCCACCCTGAGCTCCCCCAAAGCTTCTCCTGTGCAGGTGAACAATGGCAGCTGTGCCAGCCTTTCCTCCCAGCAGAGCTGCTCCATCCCTGGGATCATCCTGGAGCCTCCTCTGGCCTGGCCCCAGCAGCTCCAGCTCCTGCCTGGGCTGGGGCAGCTCTGTGGGATCACCATGTGTGGAGTCAGGTGAAGTCCCTGAGAAGACAAAAGGACTCAGAAGGAGCCCTGGCTGCCCAGGAGGGAGATCCCACTGAGGGCACTCAGACCAAGCCAACCTCATCCCCATCACCTCCAGTCACCCAGAGCCAGTGACCCCCAGGCTCTGTGGAGGATTGAAAAGCCCAGAAACGTGGTGTGCATCCTTCATTTCTCACAGAGGCACCACCAAGCTATTATTTACTGAGCTAACTAATTAGCCAGCCACCCTTGCAGATAATAAGAATGCATTAAAGTATTTAGAATTCCAGTACAAGCCTGACACATAGGAAGTGGCTGCCCTTCTTCAAAAGAAAGTGAATGTCAAAGGAAATAAACCATTTAGGAACACTCAGCACATCTGAGGTGCAGGGGAAAGGCAGCATCACCTCAGCATCCAGGACAAGAAAGGAAAACAAAGCTGAGTGCTATGGGATGCCAAGACATTTCACACTTTTATTGTATCAGCTTCTACTTCTAAAGAGATCATTAGATACACAATCTGAATTAGCATTAGATAGATGATAAAGCAACAGCTATTCAAAACAAAGAGAATTAATACACAGAACTGCAAAAACTGGCACAGAAAAAGCTGGAGATTGAAGGCACTTAAGCTGACAGTAATCTGAAAAACCCAGCTGGTAAATTCAGTTTTACACCAAGAAATAAGTTGTAAGTGAATCTACACTTCACTGCAGTCTAGCACTGAAAGCACCCTTCCCTGCACACAGGCACTGCTCCAGGAGTGAGTAATAGAATCAAAGTCATAGAGCAACTTTACACAATGCATAAAATAATCAATCCACTGGAAACAACACCAGGAATACTCCCAGGGAATACAAGTGCCCTGTGTACTTGAGGTAGTCCTGCTGTTACAAAAGGAGTTCCTCAAGTCCAGCTAAGGATACCCATAACTTGGGGGCATGGAGGAAATAGGTTTCCACAGCACTACAAAACTGACCAGAGATAAACATTTAGAGGAAGTTTGGAGAATTCAGCATCTGCCACCAAAAAGGCAGTTTTACATTCTCTGTGAAAATGCCTTCATGAGAGCATTGGGGGGTGGTGGTGGTATACAGGACAGGCAGATTTGCATAATTACCACATTTTCTCTCCAAACACATTCCTGACAGGCTCTCCTCACCTCCCTCTGCAGGTCCCTGAGCACCCCTGGGCTGAGCACAGCTGTGACTGACCACAGAGGGAGGAGCAGCAGCCCACCTCACCTGTGGCTACCAGAGAGCCACAGCTGCAAACCCACCCTCACAAGCACATCAGTTTCTCCATGGCCTGGTGAGGACCCTGCCTTCCCCAATGGAAGGGCCCTGCAGGAAGGAACATGCCCATCTTGTAGGCCATTAGCTCCAAAGGGGTCACCTGCCCAGGCACAAGGCAGAGGGGCCTCCAGCTTCTTTCTCTTCAGTTATTTCTGCATTAACTTCTTGTTTTCTTGGCTTTTTTCAGTCCACTGACCTCTAGAATTTGGTTTCTTTGACTCCTGGAGAGATGCCCAAAACTCATTCTGCCTCTAAGGAAATTCACAATTTGGCATTTAAGGGGAACAGTATCAAGTGATATGGCTGCAGTCTTATTTTGTATTTGACATCAGAGCTCTCCAGTCACCTTCTTCCCCCAAAATGACTCAATAAGAGTCCTCAAAGGAGAGGTTCAAAGGCACAGTAGGGAAGAGGAAGCCAGCCCCACATCCCACATTCCTCCCTCCTCCCACAATGCAGGAGGCTGAGTGCTGAGGGGGAGATCCACACACAAACCCTTGGAAAAGGGGGAAATGAGACTGAAGCCACAGATGCAGAAGCCACCTGGGCAGTATCAAGCAGCCAGTTGCTCAACCTCTAAGCAAGCAGAATTAATTGCATTAATTCTGGGGTTTAGTCAAGAGAACTTGAATAAAAATAATGCACACTTAAAAGCAGTGTAGAGTATTGGGTTAAAAACCATGGGGACAGCATGTACAAGGAGGGATCTGACTTGGGCAGCACTGACATTCACAGCTGCAATTCATCTGCTGGGAAGCCTGAAAGGAAAAACATCCATCAACTTCCAACACCAGATACAGGACAGAATGAGTGTGCTACAAACAAGTCCCAGGGTTATCTTCCTTCTCAGCAAACAGGTGCTTTTTAAAGCATCACATACCAATGCTGCAGGTAATATCAGAAAAGAAAATAAACTAAAAAAATAGCTAAAGTCTCAAGCAAATAATGAGATTGGTGTCTCGAAGAAATTGATGAAGTATCTCCAGCATTCCTTAATATCTCTGTATGTATTTTAATTTGGGGAGAAATTTTGCAACTGTATTCATATATAAAGACAACATGAAAAGCAATTTAATAGTATCAGGATTATTTGAAGTCTTGAATAGTTCAGGATAGTCAGAGCTCCAACTCCCCCAAACAGCCCCTGTGTGCAGCCCCATGGCCAAATCTTCATCTGTCATCATATTAAAGAAGATGCCTGCCACACCTGCAGGTGGGAACCTTACTCCAAAACTCAAATCAATCAAAGGCAACAAAAAAGTACCTTATGGTTTAGTTTAGTGGGGTTTTTTTTGTTGTTGTTGTTTTTGGTTTTAAGGAATCCATCCTTTAAATACAAGGTCAAAATAAATTCCCTAAACCCAGCAGATGAGAGGCAAGCAAGAAGGATGCTCTGGAGCAGTGATGGCACCCAGGACTGATGCACCTGCATCCCCAAGATGCTCCTCATCCCTGTCCAGTCACTCCCCCGCACACTCCCATGTCACTCACACTTTCTGTGCCTCACAGACTTCACTCTCAAGATACAAATTGAGCTGATCCTCAACCAAGAACCTTCTGTTCTCAGAGCCTTTCCTCCAGACAAGCAGCAGGCTTCATTTCCCCAGATCACTCTGCAGGTTTCAGACAGTAACTGATAACGTCAATTCACGTTATCATATTCAGCAAACCACAGCTGACAGCACCTCAGGCATATCAAAGAGATTCTGAGCTGAGAAGCAATTTTTCTCTTCTGGCCACATATGGCAGCAGTGGAGCACCCAATGAATGGCAAAAGCCTTGCTTCTTGACAGGCAGAGGTTACCAGAACACAGTGGAGTCAACACTCCACGAGTGGCTGCACATCCCACAATATTTGCATTCACTCTGACACACACAATAAAGAAAAACACCCTCCATTTGTGGAAGGCACAGATATTTGTGAAAAGCCAGCACAGAACCATCTGGGTTTGATTCTTCACTGCCTACTGCTAATTTTGCACATGCCCTGGTTTTCCCTTTGTGGCACCATGCCAGTGCTTTTTTTTAATTGCTGCTAAGAAAAATGCACCTTTTAGCCCACCTCTGCAAGGCAGGTCCTGCCCTGACAGCCTCTGGCCTTCCTGCTCTTATTGAAAGGAAACTACTCTTCTAGAATGCCTGTTCAGCAAAAATAATTTGTGAGTATCCAGTCTCCAAAGTCAAGAAGTGTTTTCAGATAGCCTGAGCAGTTTTTTAACCCTGCCATACACAAGCTGGCTCTGCTGCTTCCCCTCTAACTCCCATCCCTCCTACTAAAGGAATGTGTAGGCCAGGAGGAAGCCAAAGTTCTCTCCTCTATTTCAACAGCTTCCCAAGATACAGCTTAAGCCTCATCCTTTTCTCAGACATGAGAAGGATTAAGTCACTCTTTTGCCTCTATTTAAATTCCAGAGGGCTGCCACTATTTGGATAAGCCACAAATGCTAATTATTCTGTATTGATTCTGTTGACTTTCTGGGACAAAGGAGGTCTGAAGCTCCAGGACACATTAAGAGCATTACAGAACATCAGCTTTCTTACACAGGATAAAACAGGTTAAGCAAGAGCAGAGTCTGGATAATAAACACTACATCCAGAAGAGAATATCTCAGTTTCCATCAAGACCTCTAATGCTTGTAAAAAAGATGAAGAGGTACTGGAAAGCAAAAAAAAAATGAAAGAGCACAGCAGGTTTTGCATGCCATGGAGCACTGGAGAGGAGACAAGTGGCACCACACAGCCACAGGGACAGATGTGTACATGGACAGTGACTGTTCCTCTTCTCTCCCTTCATTATCTCCTGAATCCCATCCTGCAGATGGAACTTAGTCCAGAGTTTGTATTAGATCAAGGCAAAAGAAACAGGAGAAGTTGAGGACTTGAGAGTCAAGTGTGCAATACAAGAACTGTGGTCTTCCAGCTTTGTAATAATTCCATCATGCCCTTCCTCCAACGAGAGGAATTGAAAAGCCCAGTTGTGTGTGTAATACTTCTGCACACTGAGAGCATGATCCTGCTGGAGGCTAAAAGACTGTTTATCCACAGATCAGCAGTCACTGTGCAAACTTACATGCTCCATTCCATCCATACTCCTCAAATTTGACTTTGAGAGACTACTCAAGTATCACCAAATGCAGTTGCATTAGGGGTGACTACATATTTGATCTTATGTAGACAGATAAAGTTCAAATATTTTCCTACAAAACAGTAGAATTCAAATGAATTAAGCCATAAACCACAATGTTAAGGCAGAATCCATGCACAGCATTAGTGTACTTATGTAAAAGCACTTAGAGTTCAAGGAAAGTAAAACACTGCAAAATGCCAAGCTCCATATCACAAACAAGGGTGTACATTTGTACTGCAGGTTTTGCCTGCATCAATCTTAACTGTTATTTGATCAACATGAGATTAAGAAAGGCTGAGATTTATAATGCATTATTAGAAGATCAGAATGTGTTAACATTGGAGATGGACACATGCCTGACAAAGGAAAACTCAGGTGTTTCACCAACGCAAAAGCAAAGGGTGAGGGGGGAAAGAAGGGACCAGGTAGGATGGGAGCCTTCACTGCCACTCAGAGTATCCACAGGACTCAATTCCTGCTCAGAGCCAGCACTAGAGCTCAGCTCTGCTGCACAGCTGCCTGCAGTGAGCACTGTAAGTGAGGGCAGCCACCTTCCTTCTTTTACATACATTAAGAGTTTGTAACAAAAACGCTGCAAAGCGTGGAAAGGCTGCAAGGGTGAGTTCTGCTGTACAAGGCAGTTCAGAACAAGTCCCAGCTGCTGTCAAATCTATTCAATTTAAGAGAGTTCTTGCTGGCAGCTCTGCAAACAAGCAGTAAAGGCTGAAGGCAGTGGATGGAGCACAGCAGCGATTTAAGACTTCCAGAGACTCCTGGGCTCCTACTGCAATCAGACCTGAGGTGTGAGTGCTGGGCCTTGCTGGGATTCTCTCAGGAGGCACTCAGCCAGCCATATGCTTCTTTAAGAGATGCATCTGCACAGCACAAAAACTGTCTTGGGTCTGGAAAAGCATCCAGGACTTGCAAGCTGTGCCACTGGCATCAGTGGCTGCACTGGCCTGTGCCCCCTCCCAGGGCACACAGCTGCAGCCCAGATGTGCTGCCCTCCCTCCCCTCTAGGGCTGGGCACCCCAAGCTATTTGGGGTCTCTAAACCAGCAACTCCACATCAACATTGGGAGAAGCTCAGGGAAACCACTGGGGAGGCAGGGAAGACTCTGAAGAGCTTCAAAACCCAGAGATCACAAGGTGTACAGAACTTTGCAGGAGCTGGACTCTTAAGAACTTCTCTTAAATTCCATAAGTGCTTTTATTACTCCCTAAGAAACAGAAGGTGCCAGAACATCTCCTGAAAACCCCACACTAAGTCCCAAACCAGGATGGTGTTGGGTGAATAGCTGGAAGCTTGATTCTGTAGCCCAAAAATGCCTGACTGACACAGTGCGAAGTTCTCACCATCTTCATCTGGCTTAACTCCAATGATGCTGAAATATTTACTCTATGGCAGCCTATAAGCATTAAACTTAAAACTCCTATCACTTCAGAAATGTTCTGTTTTTAAAAGCAGCATTTTTGTCAAAGCAATAATGTCTATGGAAATTAGGGCCCAGCAGAACAGCACAGCTCTCTACTGAGCAGCAAAGTCCATGACGGAAAACCCATCCAGGCTTTCTAAGCACATCCATCACGTCAGCATTCAGGCATCTTAAACTGACAAACAATATTAAAAAAGAAAGTGCAGATTATCTCAAGGCAGAATTTTTATCAGCATCTTTATCATCAACACAGATCAGTGTGCCATTTTAATTCACATCTATTCCCACAGAAACAGATGCTTTCATTAAAAGGGCTATGCAAGAGCCCTTTCAGTATATAGATACTTGCTATAAATGAATTTCAGAGTCATGTGAAAATTCACGTGTTCCTTTCCAAGCTTGGATCCTTGATAGGAACACAAAGCTGTGGATCAACATTATTAATAGGCAAATTCATCATGAAAACACATCTCCATTCTGTAAATTGCAAGTGTGTCTGGAGTAGAAATATCCTTTGCTGGTAGTTCTGAAGACAAATTATTTCTCCCAGCAGATATTGAATAGATAAGCCAGGCACTTTCCTGCCCAATCACTTTCCAAGCATCAGAGATGTTCAGAGAAGCTTAGGAAAGAAAAGCAAAATAGTGCAATTAAGGTTGAGCAAACAGCCCTTGTGTGAAGCATTACATTCCCCTAACTGCACTGAACACAGACACAAGGGTGCAAACCAAGCATTTAACAAGTTATGGGTCCACCAGGTCCAAACCCAGCAGTGTTGGGACCTTCTCTGGAGACCCCAAGATCCAAACCACGCTGGCCTGCCAGAGTTCCCTGACAGAGCAGGGCCACAGCCTGGGCTCAGCCACCCCCTCACCCTGAATTTGTGCCATACCAGCACAGGTCAGGGTAAAATCTAAAACAAACAGAAACACAACCCCCACCCCCAACCAGACCCTGCTGTGGTGCTCAAGCACTTGAGGCCAAAGAGAAGATGGAAACCAGGGAAAATAAAAAGCCATCCTGAAGTGATGTGTGCCTGGAATGCTTGCTCTGAACCAGCTCCCAATGGCTTTTCTCCATTTGCTGCCAAGCACCTCTAATGCAATCCAGACAGTCAAGGACACAGTCAGAATGTTAATATGAAGGCATTAAAATTCCCATTGAAATGGGACCTGTCAGGCTACTTTATGTAACATGATTTATCGTTTCCAAATGTAGTAACAAGGGATTTTATTGTACAAGAGCATGTGGTACACAATGGGGCTGCGGGTCCGCATTCCGCACTCACCAAACTACAATTCCTGACAATGTTTCTGCTGGTACATGGCTGAGTTACTGGTGTGTGCATGAAAGGGGAGCTGAATGCATTAGAAATTGATGGGGTACAGAATAGACTGAAAATGAGAGCTCTCTGCACTTCCTTGTGCATACTGAGCAGAGCAAGACACCTCCGACCACTGCTGGCCCATGGAAAGGAGCCCACTGCCCCCAGCCCTCAGGGCTCCTGCACCAGGCAGCAAAAATGGACTGTCAAAAGCTGAAGGAAGCTTTTATTTCCAGTCTTACACATCAGTCAGGTAACTGATGTCTTCTGCAACTTCAGAGCACACTGAGAGCACACTGGAAACTGCTGGTTACACTTCCAGGGCGTGGCCTGTGCTTTCTACCCTGAACCCCAAACCCCTTCAAAGCTCGGCCTCAAAGTCACCAAACCCAGCCCTCGCCATGTGTAACACAGAGCTGACAGCAAGGCAAGCTGCCCAAGTCCTGTGCTAATGACACCCAGAGGGCTAGAGCACAGAGCACACACCTGTCACAATCAAGTCTGTGGATTCCTGTGCCAGTGACACATTTTCTTTCTAAAATAAAGAAATTTTTCAGCTGTCAGCCCACTGGGCACTTTTTAATGCATTTCAGTAGTTTAGATATCCATGTAGTTTTTATTAGAGTTATGTTAACTTTGAGGCAGAGCTGAGTAGCACAGAACAGAAAAGCAGAGATGTTGGCTGTACCTACAGTGGGAGAGGAATCTCACCAGCTGCCAGTGCAAAGGCAATGCCAGGATAAACTGGTAGCAGTGTCAAAAAATACACAGCTTCATCCTTTTTACTTGGAGCAAACTGCAACAGGTCAGCATGCACCCACACAAGACCATGGAGTTAGACCCTAAAGACTGCTTCCATTGTATTTTCTGATATTTCTTACTAACTTCTTCATTGATTGCACTATTAATTTTAACATCATTCTGTTCGATGCTTTGCTCTGCCCTCTTGCCCTGCCTAAGCCTGGAATCAATGCTCAACTAAACTCAAATATGCTTTGAAATTTCTTTGTTTAATTAATAAAATACACACCAAGAATGCCTGACAGCCACAGATCTGGGTACAAAGATCTGGGTCTTGCCATCTGTGAGTTATATTACAAACTCAGCTGCAACTGATGTGCTGAATTTGCTGCATTCCAGGCAGTTGATCCCAGAACCAAGACCTTGGAATAATCTGCTTTCACAAAGCTACTCAGAATCAATAATGAATTTAGGCCTTCCCCTCCCAGCCCTGCCATTCAGCACCAGCAGCAAGAAACAAGCTTACTACAAGTAATAAAACCTAAATGCAAATAGGCATCCATGCTATTTCAATCCAGGAGGGATCCGCAATGCAAGTTTAAAAAGGGAAACTATTTTCTGTTGGAATTGTGAGAAGTGAGCAAAAGCCATAATGGAAAACAGCTCTCCCCAGGCAAAGTGGGAGAGGAGGGGGAAAAGCCAGAGAATGAGATGCTACAATTAAGGGATGAAGAGCTGGGATTTCAAAGAATGTAGCTTATAAACCAAGAGGCTGGGTCAGGAAGTGGCCAATGACATTTGGTGGATGCAGGTAATGAAAGCCCATCTCTCTTACCACCCACAGAAACAGGCTCCTGCCACTGGCCACAGCTTCTCTTGCCATTTCCAAGAGCAGTCCAGAAGGTCAGAAGTGCCTGAGCTGCAGACTGCCAACACTGGGGGGATACTTGGGGTAAGATAAATTAAACAGCTCCTTTGCTTCTGTCCTTCTGCTTGCAGGACCCACTACTGACCACTGTCTGACACAATGCTGGCCTTAACGTGCAAGATTTAGTCTGACCAAGCTGCTCTTGAAAATGGCAAGAAGTTGTACTAGATGAAAAAGGAAATCATACACACACCAATCTAAGAAAAAGGGGATTCAAACTTCTGTAACAAACTACTGAAAAAGCAAATCTTGCCCTTTTTTTAAGGGCATAATCACAGGATTCATCACCTTGCCAGCAGATGCAGTGGGGGTCAAGAGATCCTACAATTCAGTTTATTGCTAAAACCCGTTATTCAGCTAAAAACTTCTGCCACACTCCATAACACAGCTGCCAATGCTTCCAGACCTTCAAGGACAGGCACAGAGAAACAGTTAAACTCTGAGTCCAAAACACTAAACTTTGAGTTATAAACTGCCTAGAAAAGTCTTGCAATTGCCAGAGATCAGAAAGAAAGCCCAGAAGCCAGAGGAAGTCACCAAAGAGAAGGCATTTGAAGTTAAAAAGGAAATCTGTCTCAAGACACTCCTGTGCTTCAGCCTTTCCAGTCTATTCCTCATCCAATCTGCTCTGAATTTTTACACTTGGCCAATAAATACCTCTTACTCTAGCACTTGGATAGGATTTACGATGCACTGCAAGTGCTGTGCAATTAACAGATTTAATGCCCAATTCACTTCCTCCTTCAAAGGGAGGCTGAAGGAAAGCATCCCAGGAGCTGTGGGTATATCATACATATACATTAAATGACATTTCCTCTACCACTACTCTAAGTCAGCACATCCCTACTCTTCCTGCAGATGTATCAAACCATTTTCACTGTTTAGATTCCCAACTATTAGTCATTCTTCAGCTTAATCACAGAGGGGTTTACAGTATGGATTTTTACACACCATCCCACATTTTCACCATAATTTATCAATTGCTTTTTCCACTCCATTTCACTGAATTTCTAATCTCATTTCCCCAACTACACTGTCTACAATCATAACATAACAGTGACTTTAAAAAATGCAGTATGCTCCACTAATTTCACAATGTGCCAAAGGAGATAACAGAGGGAATACATTCTTCCCATCTCAGCGTGATTACTTTAACTTGCCTATCAGAGACAAAAGCACATGGCTGAGGAGGACAGGCATTGCTGTGAGAGGAAGTCAAAGCTCTGCACTCTCACATGGCTATCTGACCAACTTTCAATGAGACAAATGCCACCAACTCCTCCATGCAAGACCAAGCATTTACCTCCTGCACATGTTTAATTACCCTTTGGTGGCTGCTCCATTTGGAATCCTGCTGACAGGGCTCCATCCAATCCAGCAGCACATTTGAGGGATTATTGCTGATACTTCACAGACTCATAAAATACCCTGCTCAAAGGAGTTTTGAGTGGCACAACTTCATGCTTTGCTTCCCAGCTGCAGTCTGAAGTTCTACAAAATGTCAATGCTGAGCACAAGCTACTTTCACAAGCAATTAAGACAGACTACATGAATACCTAGCTCAGCCCGCAGGCTACATCAGATTTGCCTTTCAGTTTTGTTCAATTACTTTGCCCTTCTCTTTGGCAAACAGAAATCCTTGTTTTCCTTTCTCTCTACCACGCACTGCATCTGTTCTCCAAATTCCACCACCCCAACCCATGCATGGCAGCCCCTGGACCAGTTTTGCTCTATGTTGAAATCACTTTGGCCAAAAGATTTGAAGGTGAAGTATCTAGTGCAGCAAGGTTCCGAAATAAGAGTTACTGCCTAAAAAAAGTAACTCTGAACTCAGCTGCACCTCAAACAAGTTCAAAAGCATAAATAAGACCTCAAGTCCCCCAATAAAGATTTCTTCAGACAATTTTACTTGCCACAGCACTACAAGCCACTAAGTTTGCTTAAATTGTTGCCATTTCTGCAACTTTATTTCTGAAATCAGCTTTAACAGTATTGAAGTTAAACAATTATATATAGTCTCATCTATAATCTTACGATATCCTGATGTCACCTCTCAACACATCAAGTTCTTCAGCTTAAAACCCACTGGAACAAGAGCAAAGGGGCAGTGGACGGGAAGGAAGTCCAATATTTCACCATAATGCCCTCAAATGCAGAAGCTCATCTGCATGACATGACACTCACTCCAAGTGTGGAAATACTCAGGCTTCAGACACTGTGTGCACATTCAGTGCCTAAACACTGGAAAAGAACTGCTCTGAGCCCAATATTTACACCAAACTGCTCTCAGATTTTCTACTACATATTTAACTTCATACATCACTTCTACTCAAACCGAGTAGCAACAATAATCAACTTGATTCTGACAATTCATGCTTTCAGCTACAAAGATGGGACTGTTAAAGTTTCCAAGAGACAACAGAAGTGAAGTAGGACTTTTTGCATAAGCCCAGTTACCTTATGTAAACCGAGGTTTGAATTTCTCTTGACCATGTCAACAGTCATAAAAGAGAATTAGAAGGAGTGCCATGGGATTAACATTTTATGATGACAACACTTGTTTGGAAGACTGGAGATCAGCTTTGAGGTAAGTATCACTGGTGATTTAAGAAGGTTTCATCACACCTCAGGACAAACCTTTCAGGACCACTTGCTATTGCTCAAATTCTGTTTGGGACAAAACAGAATTCACAGAATCACCAGGTTCAAAGAGACCCTCAAGATCATCAAGTCCAACCCAACATCTCAACTAAACCCTGGCACCCAGTGCCACATCCAGGCTTTTTTTAAACACATCCAGGGATGGTGACTCTACCACCTCCCTGGGCAGCCATTCCAGAACTTCACCACTCTTTCTGTGAAAAACTTTTTCCTGATATCAAACCTGAATTTCCCTTGACTCAGTTTAAGATGGTGTCCTCTGGTTGTGTCAGTGCTGCCTGGAGAAAGAGACCAACCCCACCTGAGCACAGGCACCTTTCAGGAGCTGTGCAGAGTGATGAGGGCACCCCTAAGTCTTGTTTCCTCCAGCCTAAACACCCCCACCTCCCCAAGTTGTTCCTCACATGGTTTGTGCTCCCAGCCCCTTTCCAGCCTTGTTGCCTCCTCTGGATGCACTCGAGCATCTCAACATCCTTCCCAAACTGAGGGGCCAGAACTGGACACAGCATTCAGGGCATGCCCTCACTAGTGCCAAGTACAGGAGAACAAACCAGCTTTGAGGGACATGGCTTCAATTCCATGTTTTAGCTGACCCCATGGAGTCACACCCCGAAGGGAGCCCACAGAGCGGGGTACTCACGTTGCCCACGCACTCAGAGTTTCAATTCCATGTTTTAGCTGACCCCATGCAGTTCCAGCCCCAAAGGGAGCCCGCAGAGCGGGGTACTCACGTTGCCCATGTACTCGGAGAGCAGGTCCTGCAGGGCCTGGCGCACGGCGTTGCACTCGGCCACGATGCGCTCGCGGCGGTCGTCGCGCGTGCAGGACGAGTCGGCCATCAGGGCTGCCCCGCTGATGATGCTCTCCAGCCGCTCCTCCAGGGACGGCCGGAACCGCTCCTCGCTGAACGTCGAGGGGTCCACGATGATTTGTTTCTAGAAAGAGAAACAGTTCTGCAAATCAGTCACCAGCCCAAGTGATGCCTTATGATTCAGCTTTTACACTTTTCAAATCCTGTAGTGCTTTAGTGTATAACTCTTAAACTCCTTATACAGTGTCAGCTACTTTCTTCACATTTTGGTCAGACAATTCCTCTCTGGGCCTGAAACTTAAAGACATTTCACTGTCTCAGGCCATAAGAGATGTAAATAACAGTGAACTGGGGCAGGGGAGGGCCAAACTTGGAGTAAATTACTTCACTACCTGAAACTGTAACTGGAGGATTAACGCCCGATATATAAATGGACCAAACATATAATTTCCAGAAAAATTCACGACCATCATCCTTCTTGGGTGCAGCCCTCTCTGAGGCTTTTGACTGCCCAAGGTGTATCTATTGAAGGCCTTCAACAAATACCCACTTTTATTCTCTTAATCTTGTCTAACCTATGTTCTAGGCAGCCACTCTAAGGCATCAAAGCAGTGTATTACTGTTAAGTCATGCAAACAACCAACACTTAGAGCAACCCCCTGATCAGGCATTAAGAGGCAAACAACACTATTTTGGCACTGAGGAGGATTTTCATGAGTAGTTGTGTAAAATTACTAAGAGGTTTCCCAGCAGATTATATTGCTACTCATTTCTTGTGCTGCTTTGACAGCTAAACAAAACTTGGCCATAGGAAGCCTTGTTACATGAATGGCAAAAATCAAATGTGCCAGCAAAAATAAGGTTCAAAGTACAGAACTCTTCCTAATGACATGTCAATTTGGACAGGCCTTCACTAGTTAACTTGTCACATACAATTATCCCATCATGAACAAGAAAACAAACATCCAAAATTAACTCTATATATTGTGTTCTGTTGCCCTACTTTGCAGTCTTTCTTCTCTTCAGTGTTAAGCAGGTAAATAGAACTGTGTTCTCAAAAATTCTCCAAGTGAAATATCAACATAAAGGTTTCAAACCACACAGAAATCAATTTCTTCACGGCAGAAAATTACCACAAGTTTCTCTTGCCAGAGTGTTAGCAAGCACAGCTCATACCAAGAGACTCAGGGCTGAAACAGCAGCATTGATGCATCTGCTCTCAAGGGGCCAACACCACCACCCATGGAAGCTCCCCAGGAAGAAACTGCACAGTATTTATCACCTTTGAGTCCTTTCAGGTGATTTGTTTAAACAGGTCTGTAATTTAATAAAGAAAAATAATTTGGCCATTTCAGGGTCTGGTTGGTTGTTTAGGGTTAGGCTCAGTTATTTCAGGGGCAGAAGACCCAAAGCTTTTTGAAATGGGAAATTTTTCAGCCAGTTTGTGTTCAAACTAACCCCAGCAGCCACGTCACAACCACCTTCTTCTGCCAGCCAGCACATTTCATATCCCTACAGAGTAACCACGCAGCCATCACAGCAGGATGAGAACATGGCATGTGCTCTCCAACACATTCCCTCCTCCTCCTTCCTGAAACTTTTAGCCATTGGCTAATACAATGCAGTGTGCTACCACTCCAGAACTGCACCACCAAAAAGAGATAACGATCGGTTTGTTATCGTCTGGTAGCCATTTCATATTTTACCATCACTGGAGTATCTGAGGGCACGTGTGCTCAAAGCCTCTATTACAGGAGTGTAATAACACTCAAGCAGTAGCAGGAAATGAAGTGCAAGGATAACATCTGCCAAGAACCTCAACACATTTGTTTTGTCAGCCTCCTTTGGCAGGGATGAGACAAAGCTATCGTGAAGCTGGCCGGCTGATCAGGCACTGCTGCTATTAGAGAGCCTCACAAAGTGGAATTAAAAGCTCAAAAAGCTTCATGTGAACTGCAACACTCAAAAAGTAGTCTGCAGTTGTATATTGGAGAGTTTGTGTAGTAAAACAGTGTTATTTATCAGCCAGCCTATTAGCTGGCTTGAGCTGTACAAGCATTCCACCAACTTGCACTGAATTGTTTCCTCACTGCCAGCCCCTGAGACGGTGCCGCTGCTTCAGGGCTGCCTTCCCCTCCCACAGGCACCTGTGAGAATCTGTAGCCCATAGGGGCTAACCTGAGGCACACTTTGAAGGCTTCCTGAGCATCTGATGGAATTTCAGGAAGGCAAACTCAAAACAAAATCAGACACAAAGATCAAGACTGCCATGACATCCTCTTGTTGCTCAAGAGATCCCAGGGAAAGGCTTCCCATCAGACACAGGGAGAACTCAATCATAACTTTATCCTGGCAAAATACACGTGGCAGAAAGGGAGGAACGAGAGTGGTAAGAGCAAAAAGGAGAAAGTGAGGAAAATTTGGCAAAACCACAACTATTAAATGCCTTTTCAGTGATAGCTTTGCAATATTAAATATAGTTCTAGAGTAAGTTAGTGCTACAGTGTTTAAAATTCAGAGGCTGAATCAGGTAGACACCGAATTCTGGCTTCAAAAGGAAAGCGATCTCAGTAAAAATGCATGGCTGTCCTCAGCAACGTGCTGAATGCAAGATAAAGAACATGACAGATCAGTACAACCTATCAGTATGAAATGACTTCATTTCCAACCAAAGATCATATTAAAACTTCCCACTTCATGTTCCTCTCAAGAGGTAGTTTCAGCAATCCCAAATACATGATTCACTTTTAATAAATCACTTCTGTCACCTCCAAGAATACATTACATAAATATATTATGAAATAATCAATTTCAAACAAACCATCTAATGTAGCAGTAGGCTGCTATTTCAGAGCTAGTTTAACTTGACAGCCTTCCATCACCAAGAACCACATATGTAACTTTCTATATTCCATCAACCCTAGTTTGGAAAATGGCTTTTTTAAAAAAAGCCTACTTTGCCTACAACTTCAATAGAAAATGATCTTCCAGGCAGTATCAATAAAAGCACGCAGGTGAAGGAACAGGAGGGGTTTTGCCCAGCCACTCACATCGAAGTTGTTGAGGGCGTAGGCCAGCTCTCCACCCCCGCCCTGCTGCTGGGCAGCGTCGTCCGAGGCCGTGGCCTGGGCGGCGTTGGAGATGCCGCTGACCGCCTGCTGCAGCTGCTTGTAGATCAGGTCCCTGTTGGCCTTGTAGGCAGCCACGTCGGGGTGCTGCAGGCAGGCCTGGGACGCCGTGTACAGGATGGGCACGTTCTTCTGCAGGATTCCTCTGGCTGCCGCCATCTGATCGCGGTGACCCACATCTTTCAGCTCCTGTTAGGAAAATTAAAGGGGGAAAAAAAACATTTGAGATTATTGCCCATGTTCAACATCCATGCACTGTCTCCCCGCATCTTCAAAAGACAGGCAGGTTCTTTGCCTCAAATCTGCTCAAATCCGTCTGCTGAGTATTCCCATCCTTAAGGGCTCAACTAATTGCAAAACACGACAGCTTCATAAAGCCAAAAAAACAACACCACCGCAGGGCGACTCACAACACCACAATTCAAAACCTGACGTTGGATTTTTGTTCCTCTGCAGCATTGGACCGGCATTTTAGAAGCTGTCCTGTCTTGCACTCGCAGATAAGAAGCAAGATCATCTTTAATTTAAACTCCCAGGCTCACAACTAGAATGTTTTCTTTAATCACACCTAGGAGATGGCATTTACGCTCCTCAAGAGACTCAGGTACTTAATTTCAGAAGAACAAATATATCATCTCATTCAACTTCTTGTTCACCTCCAATGAGACAAAATTAATCCAATGACTGTAATTACCACTAATTCAAGATTAGTGAGCAAGTCCATAAGTCTTTTCCCAAACACTCTATGCTGTAATTCTCTAAAGCACCATCACCTCTGTTTTGGAACAGAGCACCATGATCAGATAAAGCCTCTGAGTCCAGCACAAGCAGTAAGTTTATAAAAGGAGGAACAACCACAGTTATTAGCAGCAGCACCATTTCAAAATTACCTCTTAAATCTAACAAAGAGGCAGTGAAAATGAAGACAAGCACTGCCTTACTGAGAAAAGGGAAAAAAATTCTGTCAGACTCTCTAAAATGAATGGGCAATAGGTGACCTCTGTAAGGTACACGCTGAGCTGGGAGGGCACTCCAAGCAGGCACAGAGATTTACAGATTTTGTACAACCACTTCCCATAGTATGGAACAATCCATCACAAAGCAGTTTTACAGCATTTATTGCATTGCCATCACAACCCTACTCCCATTTACTACAATCAGATTTGAGATACATAACCAACTGACAATCCCTTTTTGACTGTATCCAGCTTATTTTCTAAGACAAATCTGTGCAAAAAAAATCAAGCAGTGTCAGAGGTGCATAAGCAGTTTTGGTTTGTACATATCTACAGAACAAAGAGGCAAAAAATGCTCTAAAAGAATTATGCTATTTCTGATAATTTAAACTGCCCACACCTCTGCTTTCCTCTGAAAACTTAACTACTCAAGAATGAGTCACACCAGTGCTGTTGAACAAAACAAATTTCACACGCAATTTAAGGCTAAGCACAAGCTATCCAAACACAGAACATACCCACAACAAACAGGAGTTTCAACCCCTCCTCCAATGGACATTTCAGTGCAAGACCAGTGAGCAGCACCACTCACTTCCTCAGGAAGTTGTAGCTGTGCCCAGCCATGGATTTTGCCCTCTGTGCACATGGACATGTTCAGTCCATCTGCATGAACCACAACAGCAACAGGGTCTAGTGGGCAGTGCCCCAGGACTGGGACACATCTCAGCTCCTGTCCTCAAGTGCAGCTTTTGGGCAGCAGCATGCCATTAAAGCACTAAAACACTGACATTTACAAGTGCTACTATGAACAAATTCCATCAGAAGCAGCACCCTACAGCCAAGCACACTTTCCTTGCTTACCAGGCAAGCTCACAGTTCCTTAGCGTGGCAGAGCACAATATAAAGTACTCAGCAATAAAGTAAAAAAAATAAAGTGAAAAGTATTAACAGAACAAGCACTTTTCAAGAGCATCAAGGTATTTTGAAAAAGAAAAACAAGAATTAATATACAGAAGAAAATGGCCACACTATACCTGTTGTCTTTTGGCTGCCATGATGTTAAGCTTGTCCACTTCTGGTTTGAGGGCTTTGTACTGGATACCCAAATCCTGCTCTGTGCCAGCATTTCTTAGTTTCAAGATCCCATCTTCCACCTAAAAGAATATATATTCACGTATTTTTCTAAGCAATACAGTCCACAGGTCAGGAGGTAGTTCAGAATGTATTCATGGCAGTCAGAGAAAGCTATCTTCCCCTGCCCCCTGTTATTTTTTCAAGAGAGACACTTTAAAGGCTAATAGGATACAGTGCTTAACTACTATTTCATAGTCAGCAGCTATCAGAGACAGTCAGGAACACACATCTGAAAGAACATGAAGGAGTCAAGGGCTCTGGCAGGGCCATAGCAGTGGCCAAAGGGCACAAGGAGAGTCCTCAAAGCTTGTTTGCAAAGGAAGACCCAGTACCCAATGTCATTTCACTTCAAATTCTGCACAAACCACTCGCCCACCCTGTTGCCCATGGGAAGGAAAGGCTTCCTCAAACAGTAGTCCACTTTCATTTTTATTTAGCCTGCTGAAGCTACTCATCCCTAGCAGCTGCAAAGGAGTACTGGTTATAAGAAAGCCAAATTCTGTAAGATGAAAGGGCTGGCTCTCACCTGCAGCTTCAGACCAGGGCTCAGTTAGTTTTTGTACTAAAAGTTCAGAACAGAGTGCAGCTCAATGTCAAAAGCTACTGACAGCGAGTACAAAAGTGAGTGACACACACCCACTGCACACATTCTGCTGAGAGCAAAAACCCCCAGAGCCCCCCACTGCAGAAAGAAGCTGCTGCCAGTGCAGGCCCCACGGGTCACACACAGAGTGGGCACCTGGCAGAGCAGGTGTAACCCACACTTACAACTTTGAGCTGCACGAGCAGCTTGTAGACGTCGGCCATGTCAGCCAGGATGAGCAGGCGGGTGACGGCGGAGAGCAGGGCGCGCGCCGCCCGCACCATGTTCCCGCGCTTCACCGACGAGCAGGGGTCATCTGCAAACTCCCCCGAGGCGCTCTTCATCAGGTCACCTGCATGGGGACACAGCAGGGGCTGCCTTCAGCATCACACAGCATCCATCAGCCGCTGGAAAGGTTCCTAAGCCAACCTGAGTCTCTAAAACAAAACCTTTGTGACATACGGCTGACAGTTAATGCTGCGTGTGGCTACCTCTGAGTACAGCTACTGCACGGCATTGGGGCAGAGGGGTTTGTGCAGAGGGGTTCACACAGGGAGGAAGGGCTGGGAAATCACACTTTGGTCCTTATTTCCATTTGTACAGGTGTTTCAGTGCGCCAGAATTCTCTAGAGAGGTGAATTCAGCACGCCTTTGCAGGGCTGCAGTTATTTCCCAAGCTCCGACGCCTTCAAAGTCTGAGCAAAAGCTTTGATTTGTGTGCGTGTAGGAGTTAAGCAGAAAGCAGCAGAAAGCCCTGTAAACACACAGTGAGCTGCCACAGCTCCTGGGACCGTAAACAACTCGGAGCGATGACCTGGCTGGATATGCCCTGGTTGGAATTCAAAGCCAGGCAGCGCTTCGTAAAATGCTTCAACATTTCATAGCCTGTGGGGCTGCATCTGCTGCAGGAGCAAAGAATTTGGGTTTCAGATGCTAACAATGCCATTGGTTAACTATGAAAAGCAAAGGCCACTTTGCACAGCTAGAGCAATTCCTCCAGAAGGCATTCACAAAGCATGAAAGTAATGCCTGCATATAATCAGAGGAGTAAATTTTGGATTTCTCCCTCACTTTTTGGACCAGCTTCCAGCACCACAGTTCCTACACAACAGTAAGTTTTGGAATCCACATTGTTATCCTTGGATCTCTCTACATCTGAGAAATCCCTGAGAGAACAGCTAAGACTTAGTTTAGAAAATGGTAGGGCCTCAGGGTCAGGGATTTGCAGGCAGCAAGAGATGACCAGAAAGCAGATGCTAGGTGCTGTTTCAGAGGCTTCCCAAAAACCTGTATGAGAAAGTGTCCACGTGGCCAAATGCCAAAATAAAAATAGCCTGTCTCAGATGAGACTAAAAAACCTCCACCAGCGCTTGACAAGTGACAGCTGACAGTGAGTCCCATGGAGCCCCCCACACCAAACAGGGCAAGGGCTGCACCAAAATCTCTGCCTGATGCAGTCCCAGGAAGCTCCACTTATTTAACAGCTTACTTTTAACTGCTCAGAAATGCCAACAGCTGGAGAGCCTGGGGTTAACCATGCCCATACATAGTATCTTCCCAGGAAGTTCTCCCCACCCAGGCACTCTACACCTTCACAGCTAAATTCAGCCCAAGCACAGCTGCCAGCCTGCCCAAGCAACCACACCAAGATACTCAACTTTGTTCAAATGCTCCCCCCTATGTAACACCCTTCTATCATCTTAAATAATACAACCAAAAGTGCCACATAACATTTTAAGATAAAAATATGCTACTTCTGTACTGGGACACAGCAAAAGAGCTTCTGTCCAAGTACAGGCCAGCTCTGAGTATCAACCCAAAGGTATCCCCTACCCAGCTCTGGGGAACACAACTCATTACTTTAATACAGGTTAAGAACTCCAGATTTCCAGGTGGGTGAGAGATGATGTACCACCAATGCTGTGAGCTTCAAACAGTCAGGAGATTACAAAACCCCAACACAGCTGACATGAGCCTTTCTTTATTCCTTCTGGAACAGGCTAATAATAAAAGTCATCACCACAAGTATGAAATACAGTGACAACCTCAGGATTTAAGGATATTTATTTACAAAAGCATGAAGCAACACAATAAAAGGGAATGGCTTCAAACAGAGTAGGGTTAGATGAGATATTGGGAGGGAATTCCTCCCTGTGAGGGTGGGCAGGCCCTGGCACAGGGTGCCCAGAGCAGCTGTGGCTGCCCCTGGATCCCTGGAATATCTAAGGCCAGGTTGGACACTGGGGCTTGGGGCACCCTGGGATAGTGGAAGGTGTCCCTGCCTATGGCAGGGGGTGGGACTGGGTGGATTTAAGGTCCCTTCCAATCCAGGCCATTCTGTGATATGCCAGAACCAAAACAGAGTACAAATTTTTCCTTCCTTATTTACTTATATATAAAATAACCACATTTTCAATTCCCAAATAATTGTTTTCATTTATTTTCTATTTAAAACAACTTATTGAAGAGGCGACTTCTTCACGTGAATCTCAGAAATTGCTAACAAAGTTAAAAGCCAAAATTATCCTCTACCCAGCTCTTAAATTGCAACCTTTCAAGCCAGTCCTAAAATAAAATGCTATTCCCTTTTATTTTAACATGAGATTTTTAAAGATTTAGTGAGTTTCAAACAGCTTGTCAGGGTGTCAAAAGATAACCAGCTTCCCAAAATTAAAAGCAGATTATATTTAAAGTTGTTGCATATATATACATTTCTGCCAATTAAGGGAAGCTGACTTTCAGGCTTCTTTTATAAAGGGAAAGCACCCTGGGGTAGCTCTTTTAGCTGGATTCAAAGGGCAAGAGAGCACTCTGGCCTGGCCTCAATATGCAGGAACTGCATAGTGTGTGCACATCAGCAATTCCAAGGGGATCCAGCACAATCTTCCCTTTTTCAACACTGAACACAGGTAACACAACCACTCTGGAAGAAAGATTTTAAGAGTTAAAGTAACACAGTGGAGAAGATTTCAACTGTGAGACTTGGATTATAAAGCTGGTACAAATTCTTGCATGAGTAGTCTGTTTTTCCAATACAACCTTAGATCTTCATTAGATATTAGAAGGGAAAGAAAATAAAACAGAGTTGAGAAAAGAAGAGGCAACAATAGCCATCCTGTGATCATGTCAATAAAGCACCAAGAATTCACTTAAATCTAATGGAACAAAGCCTATTTCAGAAATGGTCAGACTCCAATCCATCAAAAGAAAATTCCCATTTTCTAGTCTCTTTCCCCCATGCCCACAGGGTGTGACAACACTTCCAGGCAGCACCATTAACTCTGCTCCCACACCAATTTTTGCCATATCAACACAGGAGTTGATACTCATGGCAACAAAAGCTTCTGATAATTCCTTAATCTTGCCTTCAATCAAATCCATACACTGCCTACAACACGTCTACAGTTTGCCAACAGCCACCTCAGAGCTCCCTCAGGGTATGGCTTTTCAAAGTGGCACACTCCTAAAGCTTTGTTGCAGGAAACCAACTGAACTCATTGTGCCTTTCTAAGAAATTTAGCTAACTGGTCACAACAGAATTCTGAAGTTGAATTTTCCAAGAAGAATTCAGTATTTAACTTCAAGATGTTCCACAACTGGCCTCCTCCTGCTCCTTGGAAATCCTTAAGCCAGACATCCTCCATGATGTACATTGAAGAAACTGTTTTCCCCTTTCATAATTCATCTCACTGTTCAGTTTTGAAGAACCCTTCACTTAGAAGAACCAAGCAGAAGAACACAGAACTGAATCAGTTGGTTCATTCCCCTGCACTTGCAACCTCAGTCATCCAAGCCTTCATTCCTTCTCTTACCTCAAACCCTAAACACAGGCTTAGACTTTTCAATGTTAAGTGTTAATTTTTAGTATGTTATGTAAAGTTGCCATAGAAGACAACAACAGGAGAGCACAGTGAATTCCCTGGATTCCCATGCTCACATGCAGAGACAAAGAGCTGTAGCCATCAGCATTCCAGGGAACCAGGAACAGCCTTGCCAGTCTGACCCACAAGAAATCTCCTCTTGAGCCCAGTTGGGAAGCTGCCTCAGTGCCAAGTACCTGGGTAAGGGACTGGCTGAAGCTCCCAAAACCCCTCCCAACAGCACCAGAGGAGCTGGGCAGGACCAGTGCTGCACCTTCTGTTACCCAGCAAACCTCTGATGGCAGAAATGCCTTCAACAAACACTACAGCAATGCCGAAATTCAAGATGTTCACATCAAATGCTTTCCAAATACTAAGTCTTTTCAATAACCACAGCAGGATCTATTTTGAAGAACACTTTGATTCCTTATCTCCACTTTTCTGCTCAAAACCCTCATTACTTTATAAGGAATCAAAAGTACAAAGCTTTAAAGGGCCAGGAATCTTACTGTAAGATATTTCTTTAACTTGCTTGCTGTAATTTATTCTTCCATTGTAAAAAACAAGAAGACTTTGAAGATCCACTTACATTGATTTAGTAGGCAGCCATGCTATTATTCATTCAAAATAGCTCTTTTCAGTTCTTTGTTTTTACCCCAAACAAATGGGATTTTATGAACAAGCATGCTCACTAAAATCATGTACTCTCTCAATCTTCTGCTCGCTAGGCTAAAAAATTTTTTTTTAATTTTCTCTGATGAGACAAGTTATCTATTGTCCTAATCATCTTCATAATCCCTGTCTACATTCATTCATCTTTTTTTATTATGGTAACTAAACCACTCCCTACTCTAAATAGAGGCATTATTAATGCTATTTTCCTGTCCTCCACTGAAGATTAATTGTGCTCTATATCCATAATCCCACTGCCAGCTCATCATCATCCTGCTGCTGACCACAACACCCAAATTCTCCTCTCCACTCATGCCCTTTTTGCAAAATGTTTGCTGAGCACACGTACAAGCTTTGCATCCCACTTTCCTTGTTTCTCCAGTTCACAGATTCAACTGGTCTGACACAATATGGGGAGGCTCCTGATGTGCACAGAGTGTACACAACCACATGCCTTGGGAGGTTGTATCTCCCTGCTGTTACTAGCACTGCTGAGAACTGCAATCCTCCTGGGCACTGGCAGCAATAACGCTCCCCTCTGTTCCAGCTCATTTTTACCACTTGCTTCTCCTTTCCTCAAAGGCTGGTTTGACTTTGAATTTCCTCACCAAAAGCTGCTCTGCTAAACCTGACCCCATGATGGGGCACAGCTCTGACCCTGGGCTGTGTTGCAATGGTGTCCCCACAGAGGATGGTGGGCACCACCTGTGTCCAGGAGATTGACCCACCAGCCTGAGGAAACAGGCACAGAATCCACACAAGCTGCAAACAGCAAAAAGGGAGGAAGAAGTGAAGCAACATTTAGATGGGAAGTTATTTCACTCCAGCACCTCTCAGTTATGAGCTTCACCTCCTCTGTCAAAGCCAACAGAGCAAGGAGGTTTTGGCATCAAGCCTATGTGCAGTCTCAGAACCAAGAAGGAGCCAAGAAACATGGGTCATCTGGAAGGTTTTTATCAGTCTCTTCCCCTCAGCCTCTCTCTGCAATATTCAGCTACAATGCAGCTCAGGGAAGTTCTCAGTCCCAAGGGCTGAGCAGAGTTCCCTCTCTCACCAGCACCACTGAGCCATTTGGAGGCACCCACAGATGAGCACAAACTCTCAACTGAGCAGCAGTCGAGCACCAGCAATTAAAGCCTGGAGTCAAAGGGAGCTCTCCTGCTGTTTGTTGTTGTTAAATTAAGCCAACTCAATTAGCCCCTTATATTGCAGCCTTCTTACCTTGATCTTTCTTTGGTCTATCAGCCAGCCTCATCCAGAACTTAGAACCATTTCCAACTAATATTTCACCACTCTGCAACTTCAGCTACAAACAAGTAATTAATGCTAATGAGTTTTCCCCTTTTTGCAGCAGCAGCCGTCACCATTAATACCAGTTGACTGGGTTTCACTGAAGCATAGAAAAGACTCATGACTGGAAGAATGATAAATGATTTATGAGCAACAATATTTACTAGTGCATATTTTAGAGTAAGTCAGCTCCATAGGCTTTTCTTGCAGGTCTGCTCCAAGAAAGTAAAAAAGAAAATTATAAAAATCAACATTAGATGTGAGGAAGGAAGCCTGGAATATTTAATCAAGGTCTTCACATTCTGTTTGGTGTTGTTTACATTTTACATATTCAAAGAAACACATCTTTGTTGAGTCAACACTTGGCTCTTCCTCCTACAGTGCTGGTCTGTATACAGTCAGATATTGAAGAAGTTATTGACATATTTCAGATGTAGTCCCATAAAATTCAGAGCTGCAGGGAGCACATTCGCTTTTGAGCCTAAACTGAAGTTTTTAAATGCTCGTCAAAGAATTAGCCCTTCTGCTTCTCTTCTTAATCTCTGCTTGGGCCATCCAGTTTCCAGACCTATCCAGTTACATTACTGCTCAGGGATGCCAGCCAGGCAAGCTGAGAACCCACAAGTTGAGAGGCACAGTCATTAGAAAGAGCAGCAAAGGGAAATGGGAATGGTTCCACTTGCTCTGAAGAGCCACAGTTTGAGAGGCCACCAGATCCACACTCTTACCTTGCTTGCGAACATCTTCCACAGCTGCCACCAGCTCCTCCTTCAGGAACTGGCTCTCCTTTGCAATTTTATCTCCTTTCTCCAGGAAATTCTCTGTTGCTTGTTCAACTGAAGCAGCCAAGACATGAGCCTTTTTAGAACGGCCTCGCTTTTTATTGGAGGGGCCCTTGTTGCTGGTGTTAACCAGTGTTGTTACCTAAAGGAATAGATGGAAGGGAAAAAACCCAACAGCAAATTTAATGTTTAGCCATTTGATAGTAAGGCCACATGTATTTTTTCCTAGACAGTGTATTGCTAATACCTGCACTATTGCCAGCTCCAGAAGTTAACCTAATGACTGTTTTTTCACATTTAAACACTACCGTGCTTCTCGATTCTTTAGATGAGCAAAATAAATGCAACTAAACAGCTCAGAGATTTCTCTTACAAGCAGCACTCCTCAAAAGTTGACTTTAAGAATGGAGATCTATTTGTATTTTTGATAAACTGCAGTCTCAGTAACAGGCCAGAGCTCTTTGGCACCACATAAAAGAAACCAAGGTGGGGATAATTAGTTTGGGATAACTCTCCAGTCATAAGAGATCCCAGACAAGATTGAATTCTGTGCCAGTAGAAATGTACAGACACAGTATCTTTGCAGTCCAAACAGTGCTATAGCCAAAGGGCTGAAAGCAGAGCAAAGGACTTGGTAGAGCTCATTATTTCCTTAAAAAAAACCCAACTGAACTCTCACAATCATCCTGCAATCAACAAATATTTCCAAGCTGTCCATCTTAGACTGAAACCCTGGAGGGAGCAGAGTCATCACCAGAGGCCAGGAGACCCCCAGGTACTCCCTGAGCTCAGGATCAGGATCCATCCCCTTTATGTCACAATATCCACACACCCTTCTTCCATTTGCCTTATTCTTTCCTCTCCCTTTTGGAAAGCCTTGGAAAATGCACACAAAGCTGCTACAGAGGGACATTAAATTACAACACTAAAAAAATTACTACTCTGGAAAGCCCAAGGACTGCTGACATAAAGGTCCTCAGAGCTGAATCCATCTTCCCAGCTGGCTGATGCAGAGAGGGAAAGCCTTCAGCTGGGAATATCGTGGTTGGTTAATGGGGAGCATTTGTACTGGGTACTCTCAGTTCATCGTGTTCTACAAATAAAGAACAAGTTGCAACAAGGCAATTTGCTCCAGTTCCTTCTGTATTTTGCCAGTCACATCATTCAGGGGATTGCCAGTACAGCCTGTTGTGCTTATTCCTTGAGGACTAAGTTACAGACACTGCAATGGGTGAAAAAGGTCCTGTGAACAAGTTTGCTCAGTTAAGTTTGCCAAATTAAGATCATTTCTCTTAAGCAAAGACTCCATCAGTAACTTCAGCTAAAAAGCCTCATCAGTTGGATAACTGCCCACTTGAGGACCCAGAGGGAACAAGTCACAGGTACAGACAGCAGCTTGGTGACTAAAGGGGATAATACTGGAAACAAAATTTGATCATTCCCATATGTACTTAGCAGGAATTGTGTCCAGCTCGTTCTGTCATTTCAGAAATTTCACATTCCAGGAAAACAATGCTGAAGACAACAAGTGAACTGTCTCTTGTGTACCTTTTCTTCCAGACCTCCTAGAAAGTCTCTTCCAAAAATTTCCAAAACACCCAAAACACACAACTCCCATTTACAAGACTTACTCCAGCCTTCCTGGGCTCTTCAGTGCTTTCCACTGCAGCATGTATACCACACAGAAAGAAGTTTTTATTCACAAATCCAGCACAAAGTATAGGCATGGAACATTATTTCAATCAGAAGTGCAGAAATGCCTGTTAGTAACTACTGTGTCTTATCAGGTGCTGAAGCAGCACAGTCTCCCTGGACTCATGGCCATGTAAACTGAGCAATGAAACTGAGCAAAGAAACTGCTTGTAAACTTTTTTCTTTTTAGTTTGTACACCTAGAATTTAAGCTTTGTGAGTTAATTAAAACACCAAAACAGGCAATCATGTTTATGACTGGTTTTTTTGCCCCATCTTGTTCCTACCTGTGTGACAAGAGGCTCAAGCAGCCTTTCAACTGCCAGTGTCCTTATCTCCAGGCTTTTGGGGTCCCATTTGAAGTTCACGTTGGCTGCAGTGACAGCAGTCATTTCTGCCAGAAGAAAAGAGATGCATTAACAATAAAAATTTGTATTAATGTATCTTAAAAATAAATTAAAATGCAACCTGTTAAGCACAAAACATCCACTTAGTGTAAGTGTAAGTTACAGCATCTCCAGAAACATCAGCTTTGATTCAAATGGTATGAGCGTGAGGAAATGTTATTACAATATACAGATATTACCTGCACATTTTGGTCAGAAAGTAAAACCAAAAGCAAATAAACCCACACACAAACCTACCCAAAGGCACACTGTTTCATCAGAGCAATGGCAAGATCAGCAGTGCCTGGGCCACTCACTGGTGCTCCCTGAGCAATGAAGAAGCACCACAGGCAGTGGGGGCACTTTGCCCATGAATCTGGGTGCCCCTGCTCAGTTTGCACCCCCTCCCTCCCAGGGCCAGCTCTCAGACACAGCCCAAGGCCTGGGGGAGCAGAAGGGAGCCCTGACTCCAGCAGCTCTGGATGCTGCCCACCTCCTCAGCTCCACCAGTCACTGCCCAAAGGCCCTAGCAAAGCAGCAGCCAGGTTTAACCCAACCCACACTCCCTCCCCTTTCACCCAGCTCACCTTTGGGGAATACAAAGGTAAAGGAGTGAATATAAGCCTCACAAAGCCAGAAAATCCAGCTGGTTCATACTTAACAGCTTACATATCTATTACACTTCTCCTTAACATTTGCATAGGAGGGAAAAGCAGATTTGCATGAAGAGATCTGTTCAAAGCTGTCACTGAGCCGTTCCTTCCCGTTACAGTTTTATATCAACATCCCAACGGAACAGCAAACATACTTATGGGAAAAGTTGAGTGAAACTACTAAAATAGCTCAGCTGTTGAAACCAGCAGCCTAAAAAAATAGAACTAAAAATAAGGAACTACAACAAATCACTGGATTAACACTATGATGCTGCACATTACAACAAAAGAATAAAGTGAACAATAATTTCAGTTTAAAAAATGGATTTAGAGTACTGGAAATCCATAAAACCAATTCATATCACTTCAGACATAATAGATTCTAGCTCTTCCTGCTTTGGGCTAACCTCAAAATTCAAGATTAGACTAAACCTACATTTGTAACTCTTTATTTTTGAAAAAGTCAGGAAGATAAATAGATTTCCTAAATCTCCGTCCACCCATCTTCCTAAACACCTACTGTTGAGATAATTTTAAAGCTTATTTGCTGATATTTTTAATCTTCTCTGGCCAGGGCATTGCCTGCACAGCATCTCAGCAGTCACGTTGCTCTGACAGCACCAGATGTCCCCAAGCTGCCAGACGAGCACAACATCCCGTTATTTTTAAAAAGCAGGAGGCAAGGCACTAATTTTGGTAACCAACAATGTTTACAACACGTACCAACAACCAACTGCTCTCTCCCGACCCCAAGAGCTAATTGTGCACAGGGGGGCTGCTTGTTTCCCAGGGCACAATGAGAGCTCTGGGGCACTGGAGGAGCTCAGAGCTGCTCCCCAGCCAGCCCAGGGCTCCCACACCACGGGCATCAGAGCACAGACTGAGAACTCACTCCAGCACTGCTGGCCAAAGCTGACACACTGAAGTACAACTTCACAAGGTGCAAGGCAGGAATATTCACCCAGCTGCACTCAGCTCTCCACCACACCCACACTCCAAGTGCCCACACTGCTGGGAGAGAAAAACTTAAAAAGCTGAAAGCTTAAAAAGAGAGAGCCTAGAATGAGCCCACCAAGGCTGGCATACATGTAACCCTTCTGATGGTTTGCACTGAAAAAGCAGTGGGTGCAGGGCAAGGCTCGCAGCTCCAGAGTCCCCAAGGAGCCACAGGATGGTGGAAGGTGGTCATCTCCTGTCCTCCCCTACCTCTGACAGAAACCACTAAGCACTGTGAACTCACTAATTAACCTCCTCTCTCAATCATCTCCTCTTTTTATTTCACTCACCTACTGGCTTGTGCCACAGGGCATGCTGTGAAATGCCCTTAACCCCCAGGTAGCTTCCCACCCCTCACAAGGAATTTCACTGGTTTATTCCCTCCCCATTAGCTCAGCACAAATGCTTCCTACGTAAGAAGCCGAGAAAAATACACTGACAACCTTTGTGGTTTCTGAGAAACAGAGCCAGGGCTCTGGAAAGCCCAACAGGTTTCTAAAGAAAGGCTTTTTCTATGAAGTTAATGCTGTTACACCTCTTGCAGAAACAATGTGCAGGATGAAGTAACCATGAGAAGATACACTAATTGTATTAGTAGGATAATAAAGGCAATTCATCTGAAAACACGTTAGTATGATAGTTCATGAATTGGCCAAAAGTAATGGTCTATAAAAACCACTTAGTAGCAGTGCTATTGAAATTTATCTAAAAAGCAAAGCTTGGTATCAAATAGCCTGGTTGGCAGCAAGGGCTTGGATATCACTTGTACATTGCAATAAATATGTTTATTCAATGAAATTAAACCTGTGGAGAACACAGGAACAGGCTATAGGTTACTAACACAGGGGTGAGATGGGTTTAGGGGATAAAAGGACAACTGTCAGGGCCATGGTACAGCATGGCTGTGACTGTCTCTAGTTCTCTGGAATTTGACTCTTCCTGTGACTGCTCAAGCTCTCCCTCAGTGCATTGAAATATGGAACAGGTAGCAAAGCACCTCATGGGATGGTGGGGCAGAGTGCTCAATCCTTAGCTCCTGGAGAGCACACCACAACCCCCGTGCAGTCACTCCAACACCTACAGGGAAAGAGGACATCCTCTGCAAGAGGAACCCGCAGCAGAGCAGTGCAGCACTGGTTTGACAGCTGGGACAGCCCAACTGACGTGGAACATGTTCCCCATGCCCCAGCCCCACTAATTTCAGGGACCAAGCAGCACGGACCACACGGCAGAAGAGTGAGCGGCGCTGAATCTCAAGTGCAGGAATATATAGAACAACACCACTGCACAGGGAGTTGTGGTTGCCCAGCCTGTGGTTTCATAAGCAGCAGAAAAGCTGCTTAAGGACCAACGTTCATCCTCCCACACCCCTCCAGGAACTCATTCCCGTTTGCACATCACACCCCCTCCGTACTGGCACAGCTTTCCCCACGCCTGAGCGATTAACCAGATGGGGAAGGACTGATTTGGCTGAAGGGAAAGAAATCCATTTTTGCAAGGTGGGCTGAGATGCCCATCTGGCTCCCTGTGCCACCACACACACCACTATGGCAAGGGAGATGGCACCATCAGCTGGCACCCTTGGCAAAGCCACTGCAGTGGGAACACAGGGCAAAGCTGGATGCCACAGTCAAGCTGAGCCAGGAGCCACTGAAAACTGAGAATGAAGCAGAGCTTCTGCAGGAGCAGGAATGCCCTCCCCACACATCTGATGCTCAGACATGTGAAGCTCCAACCTCCAGCCATGCTCACCAGCCCAGCCCTTTAACTGCAAACCCCTTGAGTTATTTTCCTGTTCATGATGGTGCCCATTATTGCAATAGAGATTTCAGTAGTAATGCAGGGTCTTCCTGGGGCTTAGGGCACTGGCAAGGACATGAGGGCAGGGGAAGCACAGGGATTTAAAGGAGCCACATTCAGAGCTCTGCTCCAGCCAATGATCTGCAAGTACAGTCACCCCTGGACAGCTCTTGCTTGCTTTCTACAGTCAAGATCTCAACAGCTAAAGATTAAGGACAGGTCTCCATTCTGCTTCAACCAGCCACTGTTGCTATCCAACTGCTCCTCTCCCTGCCCAAACAGACCCACAGTGGCAGAGGCAGGAGCCACTGCAGGGAGCTTGGTCTCAGAGTGAGCTGGTAACTAAAACTTCCCTTCCCAGGTTCCTGTCCTGATGGAGGAGTGGGACTGCACAGGGAGGGAGCAGCATGGAGATGAGCTCTGCTTCTGAAGTGCCCCCCAGGGCAGGCCCCAGCCCTGCTTGGAGAGAAGGATGAGCAGAGGGACCTCTGAGCTGCTGGGGCTGCCAGGAGCACACCAAGGGTGATGCACACAGTGCTCCTTCCAAAAGCCACAACTGTAGGTCTGCATGTTCTCAAAAACTGGTAATTCAAGTTTTAGGAATAATTTCAGATGCCATAATTCCATAATAGTGGCGTGCAATAATTTTTAGATATTGGCAAGCAGAGGAATGCAGCTCTGCAGCTGCTTTGCAGAAATGCCCTGAAGGCACCCAAGGCTTTTCCAAAAGCCCGTGAAGGAGCACAGTTTGAACAGCAAGCTCTGCACCCCAACGAATCACAAAAAGGCCTGAGTGCTCAGGTCCTGTTTTTCCAGGTTGCACTCCCACACACACCTGAAGGCAGTGCTGGCTGTATCTCAGGCATTACTGAGTGAGGCCATTCCATCTGCCCAGTACCAAACCATCCTGCAGTAACCCTACCTCCAGGCAGGGGTAAATCTCTTGGGTTACACAGCAAAAAGTAACTGTCCATCTCCTGTTCTTCAGTCCCACCACCTTGTGCTACCTGAAAGTCTGTAACATAACATCTGCTGTCAGTCTTCACATTTTATCTCTCCTGCCAGGCTGCTTTCTAAAAGCTTTTAGCTGCACTCTGATGTCTTGGTATTTCTCAGAGAAGCCAGGATTCAAGGAATGGTCTGAATGGCACAGAGAGGAGCTGACCTTACCAGGTACAACAGACCACATGCTGAATTCCAGCACTGAGCTAGCCAAAATGCCTAACACAGAACATGGGACAGGAACATTTTATACCTGGGAGGACATTCCCTATCTGAACATCCTTCCTGGACTCCTCAGCTGTTCCCCATTCTGCAGGGCTGATGTGCCCAGGAGCACCAAGAGACATTTCACTGCAGTTTTTTGCAGCTTCTTTCTCTCATATGTCTCACTCATTTTGAATGATAATCTGGTCTGCTACCATGCTTCCAGACCATCTCTAGATACTCTGTGCTGCATAATGACTCTATCACCCAGCTCCTGGGGATGGAACTTGGTGGGATTCACAACATAATGACCCAGCTTTATCTTCCAGACAGAAAGAGAACCAGACCCCTTGCTCCCAATGGAATCCTTTTGCTTGGCATGTTACCCAAATACCCAACCCAGCTGACAACCAGCAGGGATCCCTGACCCCTGCTGAAGGTGGTAGACGAGAGCAAAGACCTTCAGGAGCTGGGTATCTAACACATACCATTAACACAAATCTTCAGAACAGTTTTGGTTTCAAAGAGATTAAGGCACACTTCAGTAAAACTCAGCTCACATGCTGGGACTTCATATGGCCCAATGGCAACTCAAAACTGGTTTTTCATATAACTAGGAGTATCCATAAAATAAAAAGTTCCATTCTTTCCCTTCACAGTCTCCAAATTAGTCTGCCCTGTTCCACAAATAAAGCAACACTCAGCAGCCAAATAGCTGCAAGTCAAGGATGTTTGGTGTATGCGATGCTTTTCAAGAAGGATTTAAGCAGGCTTTATTTAAGCTGGTTTTATTTAACATCAAGTACACACAAGAAAAACAGAGACACTCTTCTAACATAGTCTTCAACCTTACACTCCATCTGCTCAGCTACCAAATCCTGTCCCCCACCATAAACACCATGCAGGTACTACCTCATGAGAAATCCTTACTGCTAGAATTTCACAGTCTGAAGTATTAATACAAATTCAGGCGTCACATTGTGGCAAAGCTCCTATTTGTATGTGCAGGATGAGTTTGAGTTGAACCTGTCTCATGAGAGCCAGGTCTTGGTGACACAGGTGGGATGGGATGGGATGCAATGCTTGTGTCCGTGTCACTAAACTTTGGAGTGCCTCCACATTCTGAGTGTGAGTAGATACACTGCCCTTGTCCAGCTTGGTGTCAAGGTAAGATCATCTCCACCTCATCCCAAACTCTTGGCTTTCATTGAATACAATTTTACTAAACTTTCCATTGTGGTATCTATATAAATAATGGAAAAAGAAGTGGGAAATAATTTACTGAGTAAAGCAACCTTCTGTAGAAACCAATTACCATTTTCCTTGATGGAATTTCCTTCCACTCAAGTATATTCAACTTTGCTACAGGTTTGTTTAGGGTTTTTTCCCCACAAACTGCAGTAATCACCCAAGAAAAAAGACAATATTCAGGTTCAGATAAGCCTGTTCTTCACAAGTGCCATCCCAGTTCCAGGACTCTAAATCTGCTTTCATAAATTTTTCTCTGCTGCTCTTGTGGAGAAGACCCACAGAGGCATCTGAAACACTCATCAGACAGCTTGACACAGCCCGTAACAAACAAATGCTTCTCTAGTCTCCACTCACTTAGAACTTGCTACTGAATTGAGAGATGAACCCTGATCCAGTGCTCCTACAAAAATCCATGAAATTCTTGGCTGTTTTCTCTCCTGTGTGGGTGCTGTCTCTGAGCAGAGCCAGCAGCCACAGGGAGCTCCTCACCTTTTCCCTGTGGCAGCAGTGCCCAGCCCAGCCCACACGGGAGTGGGCAGAGGGCACAGCAGCAAATGAAGATGCCTCACTCTCCTAGCAGCTTCCAGACTGTCACAGTGCTGGGGATTCAGGCCATTCATCTTCAGTCAGAACCAGGAACAAGCTCTGTCCCTCCAGGTTTTCACTCCTTCACTCAGGTTCAGCTGCTGCTTAAGGGATGAAGGCACATTGTGCACAAACAGCTTCACTGCTGGTCCTGGGACCCCAGCAGAGATTGCACAATGGCAAATATGATGTTTGCTTGGGAGATGCTGGTGCCAACAGCAGCTTCTTGCCTCCAGTTATGCAAGTGTTCAGCTCTGATCATTTCCTTCCTGATAGAATTGTTTTACTACAAAGGATCTAGAAAGGAGGTGCATGGAAGACAAATCACAGGCAGCACAAGCAATTAGTGACTTATTTATGTCACACTAAGGCTCCAGTTCATGGATGACACCCTGAAAGAATACAGGAGCCAAACTCAGCCTTATACCCACTTGGCTATTCAAATGGATAGCCTGGTTCATCCCAGACTTTCAATTCATTTCCGCAGTTTTCAGTTTCCAAACTCATGCATGATCCCAACTCCATAAAGAAGACTGTCAGGGAATCAACAGTGCTTTGAAAGACACATGCTCTTTCTAAAAAAGAGAATCTCCTCTATCAGTAAGATTAATTTTTATATTCTGGCTGCAAAACTTGGCGTTTGGAAAAAAAGGATGTACCATGACCAGCAAGCTATTACTGTTGTGAATAATAACCACTCACTTTGCTTTCACATGGATGTTTGTGCATTTTGTGCTGAAGGCCTGCACTAACACCATGAAAGATAAGTTCCCAAATCAGAACAAGGGGATCTGTACCTGCTGTATTCAGCTGCTCTGTGGGTGAGCACTGCAAGGCTCTGGCCATGCAGAAGGACACCACACCTGCATTTTAAGCAAACAGCAACATCTCTCCTGAGCTTATCCCTGCAGTGATGGCAGCTTCAACCTCCCAAAGCCAGCCCTTACTCAGCCACATCCCTCACACTGAAGCTGTAGGCTCACACTGCAGGTTCACACTGAAGCACAACAAGGGGGCTCAGCCTGGAGACAGGAGGTCAGAACCCAAGAGGGTCTTGTGCATCTGCTGGACCACTTGAATTCAACTACCAGGAGTCCTTCCAATCTCAGTGCCTCTTTCCACCACTCTTGAGGCAGAAAACTCTGTGAAGCTTCCCTGAAATCACTGAGAAAGAACTAAAGAACAGCTTTCTGGCACTCTCTGAACCACAGCACACATTTCAGACCCTAGGGACACACAGTCAGTGCAGATATAATAACTAGGCTGTGGCTTCAGAGCAAGGCTCTTCAAACCCCAAACTACACCAGCACAGGTTCCAATTACCAACCTTAAGCTAACAATGAATGCAAGAAGGGGCAACCTTTTAACAAGATAATTTTTGCCACAACTACACATTAAATAAGGAAAAGGTTGTTATAAATTAGTCCACTTTATCAGCTGGCAGAAGAATTTGCCACAGCTGCAAAATTGATTCTTGCTTAGCCTGCAAAACCTCACTGATGGCTGGCAATAAAGGGAAAAGAAAACCCAGGGATTTTTGTTCTGATCTTCTTCAGCACTCAACCTGTAATAAAAAGTGCTGTTTATGCTAAAGAGTCAGAAATAACCAGAATGTGACCCCACTCAAACTGCATTTTCATTCCTAAATTGATATGTTGTTATGCAATACCCTTCAGTGCTTTTAGCTGACCACATCTTCGAAATCTACACCTTCATTAGCAATTTAAAACTGTCAGGAGTCCACAAATAATGGAGCTGTGGGAGCCGACACACGTGTTCTGAAAAAAAAAGAAATAAAAAAGACTGCCTATAATTAGGGGATTGATGAAAATTTACTTTAAAATTGAGCAAATGGACACCCTTGTATTACTAGAGACTAAATACTATATTCTTTCTCAGTTGCATGCTCAGCACAGCAGCAACTAAGGACTACGTAACGAAAACTTCTCTATTTTAAGAATAGAAAAAGTTTCCCAGTTTTCTCCTTTTGCAAAACTTACTAGAAGCACCCACTAAAGCAAAAGGAGAACACGAGTGTGAAGACTCTTCAAAGTAAAATGTTTTCTAAGTTTCCCATGAAAACTTCAGAAATCCTTTTGCAGTCTTCCACTTTGATTCAGGAACACGCTGTCAGTCTAAGATAAAAATTACAAAGCAGGTTTTTTTTAAAGAAAAAAGTAACAATACCCACAGGTGACGAGGCTGAGATGTTCACTTCATGCTCAGGGCAGCCTTCAGCAGCATCTCTCAGCTATAAACAATGAGTTCCTCTGACAGAAGAGTTGCACCATCACACACACCCGCAGACAACTCTCAACTTGCAGCTCCGGCTGTGACTTTGGGAGGGGGAAGGGGAAATTCACAAAAACACACCCCAAAAGAAAGAGTGTCCATGAATGGGCTGCACAAGCATGGCCTGGAGGAGGGAAGCACCTCTCAGTGCCTGCACTAAGGCAGGATGCTCCCACACCCCATCCCCTCAGGGCTGCAGACACTGGAACGCTGGGGCACTGACTGGTGAGAACCTCACAGCCTCTCCAGGAGAGCAAAGCAAGTCATAGTAAAATTAAACACAGTGGTGTGATGCATTTTTGGAGGCTTCCCAGAGTTCCTGTACTTCTGCCAAGCACAAACTCACTAAGGGTGCACCACTGTGCATGGTAGCCAGAACTAACCATGACCTGCCTGGGCAGGAATCCTTTTGAGTCACTGCCTTCACAGATAGATCACCAATTAAAGCCACTTCTGTTTAAAAAAAAAAAAAAAAAAAAACACACTGTCCCACCCACATTCCATAGAAGCAACAAGAAGGAACTAGGTTTGAGAAAAAGGAGTCACTGCTTAGATAGTCTTGTTGGGGAAAAAAAAATAATGTAGTTACACAGCCATTTACTAAGTATAACTCGCATCTGATTAAAGACACGTTTTTCTCTCTCCACCCTTTCTTTTCACCCCCAGGAATAGGAAACATGACAAACCTACAGAACAAAAACCAGATGAGCTAAAAAATCCTGTTCCATTGGCTTTGCACCAGCACTTTGCCTCTGGTTCTGCTGAACACTGCATCTTTCACTGACAGCCACTGACTTTTCCCTAAGTCCACAATAACAGTCTGTTAATCAAATAATCATATTCAAATTTACTTAGTTTACAGAACTGGTTAAGACAACCAGCTGAGAACACCTGACACTAAAGTACTGATGCATAAAGACCAGAAATTAACTTTTTCTCCTTGAGGTTATAAGCTTTGAACCCTGCACAAGTAATCTACATTATTCTGTTTGGCTACATATAAACCCTCTAGCTTTTTTATTTTTTGTGCTACTCTTATTGGATTTTATGTAATTATTTTTTCTCCCTAAACCCCAGCTAGGAGAGAGGGGAAAATCCCCTGCTCACAATCCTACTGCACTCTTCTCTACACCTGTACAAAGCCAGAGGGCTGTGACTGAGGACTCCAGCAGCAGTGAAGTGTCATGGAGTAACAAACACAGGCTGTGCCCACTGTCCAAAAAGGCTTCTCTACATCTCCACTTTCAGGATGCACTGTTGAATATTACTCAGGAAATGTGTTTCCAGCTGCAAGGGCAGTGGTTTCTAATTAAACACATCTTCCAAAGAGTGGAAGCGGCAGGAACTACAAAGCCATACTTTGTACAAGCATTTAAACCACTCCAGAGCCTCTCACAGAGCCAAACCAGATTCCTGCTTTTCACTCAAGAAATAGTCCAAAAAAATCTTTCATTTTACTTGTAGCTTGTATGAAGTTGTTTAACTCACAAGGCTTCTAATTTAAAAGCCATGAAGTCATCAGCTGAACACGATGATGGGAGAGCTGCTCTGCACCTGCAGCCAGGACTGCCAGAGCCAGAGGCCATGTGGGCTCCTGGCACATTGGCACAACAGCCAGTCCAGGCTCCAGCTGCTGCCTCAGGAAGCTCCTGGAACTGCTGGACCCTGGCAGAGAACCTTGGGGAAGCAATGCTACTTGTTTGCTCTTCTCTCGTGGTTTTATTGCTTGTTTTACTGCCTGCCTGTTGCTTTCTCTTTTAGGGATGGCTTTACACACTGCCACGACCCAGGAAAAAGGTGGGGAAGGATAAGAGGGAGGGAAAATAAATGATGATAAATGACTGCAGGGATCAGTAAAAAGAAAAGTGGCAGGGGTTGGTAATTATGACCAGAGAACCAGAGGGAGACACCAAACCCCATCCTAGCACATTCATCACTCCACAAAGGCATCCAAGAGCCAGAGGATGCTGCTCAAGAGTGCAACAAACAGAGCTCCTGCTGTACTCCCTCGTTCAGCTGTTGCTACCAGTCAGCTCAGCCAAGACCAGGAGAAGGGATCGTAACTTAGGGCCTTAGACAAAGGCTAGGCTAAAAAAAAGTTGATGGGACCAGTACAACCAAAACCTCCTGATGAGGGTCACGGCAGGACAGACCTCTCAGCTACAGCAATCAGAACACATCAAGCCCTCTGTGCACCACTTACAGCTCATTGTTCTACTTTTCACCTTTGAAATCAATAAATAATTGAAATTTCAGGATGCACAGACTCCAAAACACCTGGACACAGGTACTGGTTGGCATGAATGCTATGGTTTGTAAGTGTAGTTATTATGAGATGTGTCACTTGCACACACATCCACAGCCCATCATGAATTATCCAGGGCTAGAAGCAACTCCTCAGCATTGAGCAGTGAGACTGTCTAGGTCTTTAAGTCATGCTAAAAGAGATTAGTTTTACAAGTGTACATTACAAGGACATACTTGCAAGAAAGAGGGCAAAAACTGGCAGCTTGTACATCTTGATTAGTTGCACTCACACCCACTTTCACCTTCTTGCTTCTGAGCACACCACAGCTCTGTCCTCTGCTGTTCAACAACACAGGCTCTGAATTCAATATTCCAGTCAATTAAAAAAAACATTTACCCACCTATAGCTTCAGCTGGAGATCTCAAGAGCACTTTGCCAAGATGAATACTGACCTGCTCAGTGTTACGCAGGTTAAACACCGTTTTATAGGCACACAGCTCAGCCCTGTTTACATGAAAAATTCAACTGACCTTTGAGGCTCTGTAAAGCTACATTGCTAGTGCAGCCCTTGTGCAGACCATTTATTTAAGTGGATCTCCTGTGCTCGGGTTGTATCAACCAGAGAAAGATATAGAAAAAGAATCTTCCCCCTAGAGCCTTAGATCTGCATAGATATCACCTCTACAAGTGCCCAGAATAAAGTGAATGAAAACTCTGAGCCCTTGAAGAAGTGGGAACAGCAGTGGAAGGCAGAGCACAGAAAACCACACAAGCCACCAAGGCCACATGTTCCCCATAGCATTGACCCCTACTGACTTAAATGAAAAGCCACAAATTTATTATTTACCTAAATGTCCTCTCGACCTTCTGCTGAACAAGGTAATGACAGAACTATAAGGCCTACAATCTCCCCTCAGTTAATATCCAGGTAAAAAAAATCCCATTATATTTTTCTTCTCCTGATCCTTCAGCACCCACCCACCTACCAAGCTCATTAATTTCAGCCTCTTCCTTAAACTAGCTATTGACGGCTACTTTAGAACAGGGTGAACCAACTCCCTCTTCTACCCTAATTTGCACCACAATCTCATTTGCTCCACATCAACTTCTCATTTGCTCAACATCAGCTCCACACAGAAATTCTTCTTTAGCATATGCAGTCATATGCAGATCTATTCCATAATAGGGCACTGATTGCTGAGAAACTGGGTGTTCTTTGGGAAAAACAGCACACCACAAGCTGATGATCCCACACCATGCCCAGTGCAATCCCACCTGCCACACTGGTGCCAGTTCCCTGTCTGCTTCAAGCCCCTGACTACCAGAAGTTTCACTCACTCAGACTGTAACATCAACATTTATCTGTTCTTGTGCCACTGCATGCACTAAAACACAGCTAGTAGAGAACCAGCTGGCCTCCAGCTTGGCTTCATGGGCACTGTTCCACTCTCTGCCTTGGTAATGGTTATTCCCTTAGCTATAGCTGGCCTCATGTTTGGTTTTTCTATCCCTGAGTTTATCAGAGAATGGTTTGGCTTGGGAGGGACCTTAAAGCTCATCTCATTCCACCCCTGCCATGGCAGGGACACCTTCCACTGTCCCAGGCTGCTCCAAGCCCCAATGTCCAACCTGGCCTTGGACACTGCCAGGGATCCAGGGGCAGCCACAGCTGCTCTGGGCACCCTGTGCCAGGGCCTGCCCACTCTCACAGCCAAGAATTTTTCCCAATATCCCATCTATCCCTGCCCTCTGGCAGCATGAAGCCATTCTCCCTTGTCTTGTCCCTCCATCCTTTGTCCCCAGTCCCTCTCCAGCTCTCTTGGAGTCCCTTTAGGCCCTGGAAGGAGCTTTGAGCTCTCCCTGGAGCTTTCTCCTGTGCAGGTGAACAATGGCAGCTGTGCCAGCCTTTCCTCCCAGCAGAGCTGCTCCATCCCTGGGATCATCCTGGAGCCTCCTCTGGCCTGGCCCCAGCAGCTCCAGCTCCTGCCTGTGCTGGGGCAGCTCTGCAGGTGGGGTCTCACCTGAGAGCAGGTGGAGAATCCCTGCCCTTGGTCTGCTGCCCACAGAGCTTCGGGTAAGCCCAGGATACAGGCATTGATCCCTGAATTTAAAATCTTTCAGAAGAGGCTCTTGGGAGTCTAACTGATTAATAAGTAGTTGTCTCATAAATTAGAGAAATTGTATCAGAAGGGAACTCCAGACCAGGGGAGAATTGCACTTTGCAAACTGTGTTAGTTTAGATCTGTGTATGGAATAATTTCTGTCACTTCACAAAGCATGGAGAAAAAAAGGTTACTCCTCTAATTCCACCAGAGATATTTATAAACACATATTAAAGGACTAACAGATGTTTTCTGTAGTACATTGGGATTAACAAGTAAAAATATGTAATCATATTGAGAGAAAAGGTAGCTGGCTCTTTAAATCCATCAGTCAGAAGGAATTATGAATCATATTCAAGTATCAGATTTGCCTGGACTAACCTTCTGCACACCAGAAATCAGTTACACCCAATCTCACCCTGACTACCAGATAAGGAGTCTCAGTTTATGGAGAACAATCCCACTTCCAGTTGCAGTGACCTCATTCCTCCTGCCACTCCTTCACCTCACCAAATAATTGGGCCCCGAGACAGAGCAAAGGCTGCACCTAGTGCAAAATTTCCTCAGTAAATCCATCTGCAGCCAGTTCTGCTTGCAGGCCACTCTCTGTGCTCGTCTTTCCAGAGGAGCTCATCCAGTCAGGGTGCTAGCATACAATTTTGTGGTAGCTCTATTTTAAATCTCGTTTGCTGGATTAAAATAGTATGGAGTTAAAAGTAGTAATTATCAAACATCTGCACTTTCTCTAAAGCTGCAATGCTGTTTAACCAACACACGAGCTATAAAGTCACTGAATGGAGCTATTCCAGACTAGCTGGAGAACAGTTCGGGTGAATTCCCAGAGCAGTAACAGATCCCACTCCTCAAGGTCATACTTTCAGCACTCAAGTTGAGCAGCACAAGCTTTGGAGTGAGGTCAGCTGAGGCACAGCCGCAGGAAGCCCCATCCCAGGAAGCATTCAAGGCCAGGGTGGAAGGGCTGGGAGCAGGTGCAGGGTTGGGGCAGGAAAGGGGTCCCTGCCCATGGCAGCAGAGTGGAACCAGTGCTTTAAGGTCTCTTTCAACCCAAGCCAGTCTGTGACTCATCATCATGCTGAGTGACTGTCTCATGAAGTACTGTCCTAACCAAGTGACACTCAGTCCTCTTTTATTCATCATGTTTCCTTTGGTGTCCAGCAGAGCTGAGAGGCACCAGTAAATCAGAACCCAGCAAGTGGTGAACAGAAGCACCACGAGGGCCCTCACTCCAGAGCAGCCCACCTATGACCAGCAGGCTGGTTTGGCCACTGGGTATTTCTGTGATCTTAAATAATTCTCTGCATAAGAAAGGTCATCTAGAAATTAAACAGTAACAGCAGGTGTAAACTCAAGGTAGGCCTGAAGTCCCACAAAAATGTATTTCCAACTGATAAACATTTCTACTTAATGTGGATTCCTTTGCAAGATCAGTTTCTGGATCTTACAGCTGCAGAAAAAGATATTCATGCTGCTGAAAAAAACCACAAATTACTCTTCTATTACATCTCCCAGTTAAATTTATCAGACCAACAGAAGCCCTACGAAGAAGCTACACATTAATGTCTGTCCTTACACATATCAGCACAGAAATGCTGATGTTTCAAACCCTGAAAATCAATTGTGAGGAAAGTATTTACATTTGTATTTTAAAGCATCGATTTGAGCACAGGATTTCTAATCTCTGCCCACTGCACTCCCCCCGGCCACCTTGTATAAACTTTAAATCTCCGATGCAGAGGCCTATTATTAGAGCTGGCTGAAAAAAAACGTAAAGAATGAAGGCACATTGTTTGTTATGGAAAAGGTTAGGGCAAAGCCTTTCCAAAAACAAAACCTACCAAACCTTTGTCTGTTTCTGCTGCAAAAAGTCAAAACATTTCCTCATGTTTAAGAAACTGCTTCTTTGAAAATGATGAACAGTGACTCAACATCAAAGTATGTCCTTTTAAACATGTTTCGATTCAGAAGGGTGAAATAAGTACAACAAAACACTTAATGTGGCCTTGGTGCCCCAAGACAGAGCAAAGGCTGCACCTAGTGTAAAATGAGCTGGGCTTTCACCTTCATCAACACAATCCTACCTACAAACCAACCCAGAGACTGAAATACACAACCCCAGAGCCGCTGTAGCCCCAGCAGGACTGAGGAGCACAGCCTCTCCCACTCCCAGTGCAGGAAAAACACAGGAAACCAGTAACCAGAGCACAAGTGACTGAAGCACCCAGAAAACACCTTCTGCTCAACTCCCATCCCAAAAAAACAATAGGTAAAGCCAAACAAAGGGGGAAGGGCAGCAGAGAGCTCCAGACTAGTTCAATACAGATAGCCCAGACACGCCTGGGGTCACAGCCCCGAGAGCCGGGCTGAGGCCGCGCTCGCAGGGCGAGGGGCGATCGATGGCCCTCGTCAGAAAACTCCTCCTGGGCCCGGCTGGCAGCCAAGGGCACACAGACAGGGAGCCGTGCCTTGAGCGCATCTGATCCTTCACTAAACGCAACTGGAACACACACTTTCCTGCAAACTTTCCGCCTGAAAGATTTCAGGCGTTCTGAACTGGTAGGAGCAATGAATAACAGGCGGGAGACCCACGCTGCCCAGGGACCCCAGGCCCACAGGCAGCAGACACAGGGGGAGTACAGAACCCAGGAGCGGATGCGCTCTCCCTGCTTTTTGTTTGGGAAAAGTAGCACGAAACTTTCTGTCAGCGAAGGAGAGGCTCTCGCCTTCCAGCACAGGAGGGGATTAGCGGTGGGCGTAAGAAAACGTGGCGGAGCCAGACGGGGCGGCAGGGTGCTCCCGGCTGTCCGTGTACGGGATCAGCAGCACGGCCGGGGCTGGAGGGGGGCTGGCTCCGGCTGCGCCGCCCGGACAGACCGCGGGTCCGAAAGGCACGGAGCGCTCCCAGGGGGCTCAGAGGGGGCTCCCGGCCCTGCCCGCAGCCGGGGAGCGGCGCCGGGGCGGCCCCGGCCGCGCGGGGAGGGGCCTGGACACCGCCCCGCCGCACCGAAACTTCGCCGGGAGCGGCCCGGCCGCACTGCTCCCCCGGCAGAACGCGCTCGGCCGCCCCGAACACCGCGGGCCCGCCCCGCTCCCACGCGGGCCCCGCCGCTCGGGGCAGCACAGCCTCCCCGGCCGGGCCCGGCTCCCTCCCCACGCGCGGCCCGCTCCGCTCCGCTCTCATCCTCCGCCCCCCGCCCCGGCCCACGGCCCAGCCCGGCGCTCAAAAGTTTCCAAGTGCGAGAGCCGCAACTTTACCGGGGCAGAGCTGGGCTGGATGGTGGCGGCCGCTCTGGCTGCGCTCGGCCCCGCCGCTTTGTCCCGTCCCGCGGAGGAAATGGGCTCTTCCGGCGCCTCCCCGCCCGGCCCGGCCGCTCTTCCCGGCACCGCCCGCCGCGCCGCCCCCGCGCCCTGCCGGCACCGCCCGCCCGCAGGTGAGGGACGGCGGGGACAGGGCCGGGCACGGCGGGAACCCCGCACCCCGAACGGGACCGGGCACGGCCGGAACCCTGCACCCCGAACGGCACAGGGCACGGCGGGAACCCCGCACCCCGAACGGGACCGGGCACGGCCGGAACCCCGCACCCCGAACGGGACCGGGCACGGCCGGAACCCCGCACCCCGAACGGGACCGGGCACGGCCGGAACCCCGCACCCCGAACGGCACAGGGCACGGCGGGAACCCCGCACCCCGAACGGCACCGGACACGGCCGGAACCCCGCACCCCGAACGGCACAGGGCACGGCGGGAACCCCGCACCCCGGGCAGGACCGGGCCCGGCGGGAACGGGACCGGGCACGGCCGGAATCCCGCACCCCGAACGGGACCGGGCACGGCGGAAACGGGACCGGGCACGGCCGGAACCCCGCACCCCGGGCACGACCGGGGGGCCCCCTCAGCCCGGGCAGGGCACCCTGAAACCGCCCAGGCCCCACAGCGGAGCCCGGCACAGCTCCCTGTCCCGCTCGGCCCCTCGCTTCATGGGCAGCCTCCCTTTACAGCCCTCCACCGGCCGCCCCCAGCCCAGGCTCTTAGGATGCCGCTTTTGAGGTAGAATCAACAAATTCGACCTTAAAATCTGTCTTTGTCCTCTGAAGCGCAGCATACCGAGGGTCTTTGGAGAGAAGGGAGGTGATGGATGCAGGGGTTTGAAGGAAACAGAGGAAAAGTTATAGCTGGGTTCCCCCTGGGTTTGTGAATTGGTGTTTTGTTTTGAAAACCCAGATATTTTCACCCTCCTGAGAGCTGCTGCTTTTAGGAAAAACCTTGTTTTCATCCGAATGTCTCTAATAACAAGACTACAGGTGAGAGGAAATCCTGGGGTACAAGCAGGGCCACAGGAAACCCGCTAAGAAGAGAGGAAGGATTTGGGAACCCAACCTTGACCTTCGGAGGCAGGTCTGCAGGTGGAGAAACTTGTCTTTATGTGGTAATTTGTTTCAAAGTTTTCTTTGAAAAGTCTCAGTGAGCCTGTTGTGAGAGTGAGTGATTTTTTACACTGCAACAAATTACTCTGGGACTTTCTGTGGTGTGTTTTGAGATGGTTTTTAATACAAATCTCTCCACAGAACTTACACTTGTACTGGATTGTAAAGACAACTGAATAAATTGAATGCATTTCATGACTCATTTGCCAGCAGTTCTGAGATACCTTAATCTACACACTCCATCCTTTGTTATTAAGCAAAAAATAGAGAGATTGAGTAAGCTACAAGGAAGATTCATTCAAGGTATGTAACCGAGTGAGGGGCTGGCCCGAGGTCAGTGTCACAGCACAGGTGACCACACCATGGTCAGGACTGTGACTTTCCTCCAGATCCTCAACCAGATCCTGGTTCAATGGCATTTGCAGGGCTGTTTCCCATCTTTGCCACATTCCTACAACCCTTTCCTGCAGGAACACTGTATCCTGCAGGGAATTAGATTGCATTTTTCCTTCCTGCAGGTTTAATCCAAGAAAGGGATCCAAGACAAGGAAGTAGAGTACTGTTGTTTTATAATCCAAGAAGAAAATAGGGATCAAGAGCCCAGCCTTGTCAGTGAGTGAAATTAGTCTAAAGAATGTGAGATCTGTAATTATGAAACTGAGATACAGGTTATTAAAAAAAAATACAGGTCTTCAGTGCCTCAACAAACAGACTCTCCTATGGAAAGACATGGAAAACAGATTTTTTAAACCTTATTGTATTTCCTGCTTATACCAAACCATTAATATTTGGTGTCAATTGCACCAGGGATCCAAACTACTCATTTCTGTCTGTAGCATACTCTCAGTAAAAATGGAGTTTACACTTCAATAGCTTGCTTTCTTTCATTACTCGTTTTAATATCATGTCTTGGCCTCCTGTGGTGCCTTCCACATTCGGCAGTTCTGTGTGCCTCACATCCTTTCAGGACAAAATGTCAGATTAAAAAAAAAAATCCTTTTTAAACCTACAGATTCAAAAGTAGAAGGCCTGGAGTTGTAGAGAATCACATGTTCTGCACTGCACCACTGAAAAGTCAAGGGAAAAGTAGGAGATCAGCTGCCAGCTCTGTTGGTTCATGGAGCGAGTTAAAAGGCTCAGCAAACAAAACATAAAATTATGTAAAAATAGAGCCAGCTAGCTTGAGATTGGACTTTGTCTCTTAATTAACAGCTCTCTCTGAATCACAGCACTGGCCTCTGTGAACAAGACTAAAATGCAGGGGGTGTTCAGACAGGCACCCAGCAACAGTAGCTCACACCTCCCATCCAGTCCATGTCATTGGCAGCTTGAAATCTAATGCATTTTCTGAAATGAGTTACAAGCCTGCTGCTTGACCTCAAATCTTCCTGTAACAGTGTTTGTGGTTTTGTAATCCCATTTTCCCGGTGGTTTTTAAAATGTTTTCCTTGCCCTTTTTCGCTGGGTGAGGACACAGGGTGAGCCAGGGGAGAGGCGAGGTGGCCGCAGCAGTGCCGGGGAAGGTTTTTGTGCAGTCAGTAAAAGCTCGGGGCACCCCGGGCGGCCTGGCCCTGCTCCTCGCTGTGTGCACAAGGGCAATCCCTGCCAGGGACACCTGGGGATGCCTGTGGGTGTAGCCACCACAGGGAAGCTGCATTTTCTGTAAATCCTGGGCTGGGTGTGTGTGGGAAGGGGCATGTTTATATAGCACCTGCTGGAGCTCCACTGTCTGCCAGCCCCAGTGAACACGGGGTCGAAATAATGTGCCTCACCTGGAACTGGATTTTCTATTTCTGTAACAACGTTGCTGAAGGGAAGTGTTGCTCCGTGCATCCATCTGTGCTCCGTTTCAAAATGTTTGTTTGGTCTCTGTGGTTTTGTGTTTTGTTTTGAGGGAATTTTTTAAGTGGTTTTGTTTTGTTATTTGCGAGAAGTAAGCATTGCGCCTCTCAAGTCAGTTTCAAAGACAGGACTGCTGGGGCAGGAGGTGGTGAGGGGATTGAGAAGGATGAGAGAAGGAAAGAAATAAAAAACAATGAAGAAAAGATAAAGAGTGTTGTAATGGCGGGCTGAAGGTCCTGCCGGAGGGTCTGAATGGGCAGCAGGAACCAAGAGGGAGAGGAAAAACTCCAAATACTCTAAAGGAATCTCCAGGTTCAACCCGCAGCTGGGTGAGGCTCTCTGCAGGCTGATGTCACGCTGGGCGGTGGGGACAGCCCCAGGGCAGCCGTGCTGTGCCACCAGCTGAGTGACTGCGAGCAGCATCCCCGGGCACAGCCCTGTCACCTCCTGTCCCCAGGCTGCCAGGAGGGGCAGGAGCCGGGCAGGGACTCGCAGCCCGTGAGCTTTGCTGCAGGGGTCACCCCAAAATGCAGTCTGCCTTGAAGACTGGGGACTCTGATGAAGTCAGCAATGTAGCAAAGTGACAGAATATGGGTCTGGCACCAGCTCCTGGGGGCTCTCCAGTGCTCATCTCAGCGTTCCATGCAGCTGAGGAGGCATCACCATTCCTTTTCAGGGCTTGGACGCATAAAGAACTAAGATTGTCTCACAATATTCAGCTAGGAATGAGCATGTGTACAGCCAGAAATCAAGTTCCAGTGTCCTGGGGCAATGCAATGGGCTCTGGAAACGCTGGTAGGTGGTGCTTCGGAGGCACTGCCGGTACACAGCCTCAGCTGTGACTACAACACTCACCCTGGTGAAATAAGCATCACTCAGGAGGAGAAGGGATTTCCCAGCACACCTGCAGCTACACTGGGGCTCCCTGGCAGCACAGGGATCAGAGCCAGCTGATGCTGCAGTGCCTCTGCAGTCAGCACTGCTTCTCTGGGAGCTACAGCACAGCCACCACAGTGCTCCTGGTGCCAGGGCTGTGCTCCCATCGCTGCCACCCTCTCCACGGAAAACTGTCTGCTAGAAACATGCCCTGGTTCCTAATTAAGAAGCCACTGGATCCTAAGTGAAACACACTCTTCCTGCACTATCAAATGCTCCTGGGCCCTGCAGAAAGAGAAGCAATCTATAGTGCCAGCATGGCCAGGAGCAGAGGGGCTGTGGCACGGAGCAGCATCCTCCTGCATGCTACAGCACATGCCTGTGCTGCCTGAAATAAACAGACAGAAACTGTAATGAGGGGAAATTATGCCATCCCAAAAGGCTCAGCATGAACTGGGTTCACTGGTTGCAGTTCCTAGCTCGAGTAGTTTGCATTCACCTCCAGGTTCGCACAGCCTTTGTGTAATAAACTGTCATAGCCCCGGAGAAGGGAGCATTCAAAAAAGCACCCCGAGGCAATGCATAGCAGAAGCCTGAGAATCTTCCTGCATGAGTCACTGACCTCCACACACTGCATCTATTTCAGCCTTTAATTAATAAGATTTTACATTTCTATGGCACTTTCCATCTGGAAAGATCCAAAAATGCTGTAAAGACTAAGGGGTGTACAGCACCATTGAAATGTGGTTCCTGTAGAGGTGGGACTGTGAGAGCTTAGCCAAGGGCACAGGGGAAAAAGGTTCTTCAATTTAAATACAGCCTCTGTTACATCACTAAGTATTCATATCTGTGGAGAACAGACAAAAAGATTTTTGTTTCTAAGGCACTGCTTGAGTAAATAACATTGTCAACTGCTTTTGTAATCCGGGAGGTATGCAGTGCAGAACAAGTACTGGGTGATTTTAATTTGGGATGTTAAAGGGTCACAACCTAAACTACAAATTTATACCATCATTGGATTGAGGCTTTCCTGCCTCCTGATAATTTATTCCCAAATGTTAGACACAAAGCAAAAGCCAGTGGAGGAAACAAATCCCACGCTGACAGCACCTTACCCAGCATCCGGAACACCGAATCCTTGCATATTCCCTGAAAGCTCAGCAGTATCGTGTGAGGCTTCAGCAAGGTCAAAACCAACCCCAAGGAGCAAGTGGGGCAATGGAGAAAACCAGGAGGAAAGAGCCCTCCTGTCCCAAGGCTGACACAGCCCCCGAGGGGAGCCAGGGCTTTGCTGAACCAGCACAAATCCCTGCATTTTTATTCCTAAAGATTAAACAAGTCAAATCATTCTGCTCAGCAGATGAGCAGGGCCTGGCTTGCATGAGGGCAACTGAAAGGACTGTCAGCCACAGCTGGCATCCCTCTTACTAAGTACTTGGCCAAAATGGGCTGGGAACACTTGACCACAGAGTTTTCAAAGGAACATCAAATTTCTCTTTTTCTCAGTGTGATTCTAAACTATTTTTATCTACCTCTTTCTGGAAGAGAGACACGGGCATCGCCACGACTAGTCGTAAACTTTCATTACTTCCCGAGGAGAAATTGCAGGGAAATTACAGGCTAGTGCACTCTTTTTATGTCTCTGCTGCTCCGGGCATGTCAGCACTGCTGCATTCCAGTCTACCCCCAACACATTCCTCCCTTCCTCCTGTCCCCTCCCCGCCTGCTGATGGACATTAATGACCTCCCTCCGTAATTAACACATTGAGCACCGCTGTCAGCACGGTGTGAGTCCCCAGCGCCGGACAAACATTGTCTGTGTGCAGGGTGGGATGGGTCCCACTGCCCCTCCACCCCAGCGTGCCCCTTGGCACCTGAGCTGCACCTGAGCCGCACCCGCCCCCTTTGCCAGGTGAGCACAGGCACTGGGGGCACACAGAGCCTGTGGCTGCACCGTTCCTGCTGTTCCCTTCCCTGTGGGAGCACCTGAACTCCCACATGCCATGCAGAGCTCCTCACTCCTCCAGGCACACAAAGCTCTGTGTGAAACACCCGTATAATCCTTCTCCTTTCAGCATCTACGAGGAGGTGTCAGTGGCAGATATTAATTATCCTTCTCCCATAAAGACAAACACCTACAGGAAGTTTCTATACTGTTGTAGGATCAGGGAAACTGAGGCAGAGCAGATGAGTGCTCCAATCCCTGCGGCTCCTGCCCCAAGCTCCTCTTCCTGCCATTCCCAGCCCCAAGTCCAAGCACTGTCTGCAGAGCACCAGAGCTCCCTGAGCCTGGAAATCCCACACCCACGTGGCTTTTCAGGCATGGAAACTTCATCCAAAGGGAGAAATGCTGTCGTCAAGGTGAAAAGCATTGCTACTGAAATGTGATCAAAAAGGGAGTTATCAACTTAAGTGTACTCAGGAGTTTCTGTTGCAGACAGAATTATCAACGAGAAACCAATCTTATAACATAGCTGCTATTGATAGGGAAATAAAAGGAATACAGTTCTTACCAGACAGGCCTAAGTTACTCCAAATTGCTGTCAGCTTGAAATATCTTGCTGGTAATTTGTTTCCAAATTCTTTCTCCCTAAATTTGATTTGTTGCTGTACAGTGGATGATCTATTCTGCACAGCACCTCAAAGAGCATTCCCGTTGTCCTCTCCCTGATTGTTTGTGAGCTATCACTTCTGGGAGTTGGCAGCCTTTATTATAAAAAGGGACATCTTTGCTTGAAAAGCAGACTTTTGTCTGAGGCTGTGGTATCTGCTACCCTTACAAATAGCAGCTGAGATTACTGGGAGGAAAGTCATCAAGGAAAAACACTTTTCCTCCCCATCTTTGAGCTTGTCCACATGAACAAGTGGCCACTTTTTTGTCTGTACCCTGGGGCAGGGGAAGGATGGGACAGCATTTTCTAACAAGATGTGAATAAATCCTTTCACCAGGATCCCTTTTAACCAGGATAAAATCCCACCTCCTGTGGTACTGTAGCAAGAGCAGGAACATCACGCCCAGCAACTTTTTTTCTGCTGATCTCTGCTCTTTCTTATGTGAGGGAGGAAGAGAGAACTCTGACTTTTGAAGTATCCTGCTGGGTTCAGTGATGTCTCCTACATGGTGTGTCTGGGGCTTTCCCAGGCCTCTGAGCAATCGCCCTCAGCTCTGCAGAGGATTTATTTCTGCACACTTGACACAGAGGCAGAAATGGGAAACTCCACTTCACCTCTGCGTCAGGATGCATCCAGCCTGCCTGTGGGTGACAATGAGGAGAGCAGTAGCCTTGCCCTGGATTTCTCTTTCAAGAATATAAATGTGTCTTCTCCTGTCCTTTCTCTGCTTAACCCACTCTGTTCAATGGTTTAAGCAAATTCAATGAAATTCTAGTTTGGAGACGAGGAGCTGCCTTGGTTTATTTACATGGTTTTAAGGTGTGGGCAGAACAGAGAGACTTAGCTTCCCAGAAATAAAGGCTCTCACTCATCTTGTGTATATGGCTACACTAGATAAAAAGAAGGAAGGTATTTCTGGATCTTCCTGGGAATGTATGGGCAATTTTAGCCTATTTCTGCTCTCCAGCTTGTTGACAGTACCCATAGATGACACTGCTGTGGGCAGGGCACTGCAGGCACTTCAGGCACTTCAGGTCACCCCCAAGAGCTCATGCTGCACCTTGGACAGGTCTTGGTGCTACCCAGAGCATGGAGAGAATTGGAGAATTGGGAGCTGGTGGAAGGATTTCAGTCTACCCACGCAGGCACTGGAAAATTAATAATTGTTGCACACGCTCAAGAGCAGCACAAAACACAGTGCTAATTCAGCTGGCTGTAATTCTGCCACACAGTTTACTCTGACATGGCATCAGGGAAAGCTCCACTTAAGCAATTGTAACATCACTGAAAGGATGGAATTAAGAAAAAAGGAGAAGGAACATAAACCTCCCACTATTGTTATTTTCAGAAAGCAATAACAGGAAGAGCCAGTTAAAAGGCCTTGAGGCTCTGAGCTGTTATTCCTCCCTGGAAACCAGCCACGTAATACACAGAAAAACCCTGGGCTGTGGGTGGGGGCTGCTCTGTGCCCACCATGGGAATGTGGGCCCGTTCCTGGGGCACCTGAGCCCATTCCCATGGGCAGGGCCCTGCAGAGGGTTCCCTCCCCACCCCAGCTGTGCCCACCCTGGCCATTTCCTCTGCTGTGGATGCCCTGGGCAGACAATCCTGCAGCTGCTCCAGAGCAGCATCTCCCAAGTGCCACTGGCAGGGCTGGAACACCTCTGTCTCCCCATGCTCAGGTATTGCAGCAGGGCTGCTCAGGAACCAGCAATTTTTCCTCTTTGCAGGAGCAGGCTGAGCCTTCCCGAGGTGACCGAATGCAGGTGTCAGCCAGGCAGGAGCAGCACAAATCAATCTCTCACTGCTTAAAAATATATCTGTATACCACATCTGAACCCTTTCCTCCAGAGTCTCGTGGCAGAAATGGAGTTTTAAAATGCTCAATTATTTATAGCTGAAATGCTGGGGAAAAAAAATAACCTCATTTGTCGTGCTGAAGCAGAACGTGCTGGTCCCCATCACCCACTGCTTGCACAATGCCTGAGAGTCATGAGATCTGGACAGGGGGATGAGGAACAAGGAGCAAGTAGTGCCTGAAAGCAGCGTGCCAGTGCCCCAAAGCAGAGCCTGTTCACTCAGGGACATGGTCAAACCCAAACCATGACAAGCCTGAGGTGTCCCAACTCTTGCTTTCATGGCTGGGTGTTAATTTTCCCCAGTTAGGTGGGGTGGGTAGTTCCTTAAGTACAGGCTTCTCCTGGTTTTGTAGCCCACAGATGCTGTGTTGAAGGGGTTTTTTGGAGAATTAACAGCTTTTTAGGAGGGAACCTGTGGGAGTTCCTCCAGAGGAGGACTCTCTGCTTAAACTTGTTTTTGTTTTTCTCTCTGTGTTTTGGCAGAGCATGCTCGCCAAGGGCCTGGCATGGGGAGTGGGCACTGCAGGTCCCTGCCTGGTGAAGGAACACAGCACAACCTGCAGTCACACATGACAGGAGGAGCAGCAAGAGGAGAGAAAAGGGAAAGCAAAAATCAGAGACCAGAAGATGTAAAGACATCAAGTGTCACATGGTTTTTGGATGGGGATTGGAAGAATTTTCCATGGCTTTAGAACAGAATTGAATCATTACAGCTCTGTAGAGCCTTTCTCCCTCACTGAGTTCCTCACTGGTGCCCAGTGCTCATGGACAGGCAGGAGCATGGGGACAGTGAAGTGGAGGGATGGTTTGGAGCCCAGTTAAGTACCCTCATTTGTGTGATTTTATCTGGAATGAGAGAACAGCCACCCCTTCTCCCTGCTCCCTCCTGGGGAACAGACTTCATTCTCCCTGTCCTGGAGAACATGGGCATCAGGAGGGCTCTGAAATGCTGACAGCCTTGCACTCAGCTGCTTTGTGGTGCGTTGCACTGAGCAGTGGTTAAAAACCTCAGGGATGATGAGGAAAGTGCCTGTAACCATGGCAATGCTCTGCAGCCACAGCCTTCCCCCTGCAGCCCTGGCCAGAGGAGCTGGAGCCACCCCTTGTCCTGTAGCCAGCAGGAACTGGTCCTGCCATCTGTATTGTCCAGGGGTAGAGGACACCTTCCATCTGCAGGAAACAACCCCTGATAACTTGCAGCTGATGTCCTCAAGCCAGCTGCCAATATCTCCAGGTGTTAGAGATGAATAATGAGATGGTGGCTCTCACAATTAAGGGGTGAACATCTCATGTATGTTGATAGAAGTTCTGTAGATGTAGAGTTCTGTTACTGCAATGTGTCCTCCCCTGTTATCACAGCATGGCCTGGGCACTCAGGGCATTTGGGAGGGTTGGTTTGTTCCTATGGCAACACCTGGCCTCAAATCAAGGTGTAAGAAAGTGATCTGCATCCCTGGACAGCGAGGAAGGAGTGGGCTGACAAGACTGTGGGAAGGGCTGGAGGTATAAAATGGGGAGCATCCATTTTGAAGATGAGCATGGGGCTGGTAGTCATGGGGGCTCCCAGTGCTGTAATTTTAACTTATTTAGTCCTTTTGTTGTAGTTTTTGTTAAAGCTTAATAAATTTTTTAAAAGTGAGCAGTCATTTCTCACACAGGGCTTAAGAACAAAGGTGCCATAAGAGGATCTGCATGAAAAGCCCTTTTGCTCAAGATCTAAGACAACCCTTGGCCTGTCCCTGGGAGCATCACCTGTTTCTGAGGCCTCTTTTCCTTCTTGCAGGGGAGATTTTGGGCCCCATCATGCAGTGAAACCAGTAAAAGTTACAGCATTTGACTGCTGAGGTACTGGTGGCTTGGCCTTCAATTAGGATAAAGCTGTTTAATTCCTTCCCACCTCAGCACTGCCTTCCTGCACAGCCCCGTTAGTGAGGCTGGCACACACAATGTTAGGGATTAATGAGACAGGTGATTAAATACAATTCTGATTACATCCAATCCCAGGAGGATGGATGTGGAACTGCCCTGCTGTGAATTAAGTAATAAAGTGGGAAAAGGTAAAAAACATAGCAGGGCAGTGGTTCTATTTCATTAGCACCCTCATGCCTGCCGGTGCTGGCACCTCTGCCCAGTGCAGGTGTGATTGCAATGGGATTTTGGGACCCTGGCACACCCGGCCCTCAGCCAGAGCCACAGGTGCTTGTGCAAGGACCAGCAACACGATCAGGAGGGAGAAACAGGGAAAAACACGGCTGTTCACTGAACTACTGCCACTTCCTTGTGCTGATATTCTGAATAAAAATCCCATCTGTGCCACACTTTCGCCCCCAGCACCTCCTCTGACCACTGTAGGTGATCCCAGGGGGATGGTGCAACAGGTACCTTGTGGTGCAGAGTAGCAGCACATATTTTTAGGACAGACAGATTCCAGCAGTACCTTCACACCTTTGCAGGAGCTATCCAAAATCCTGTGGAAGTCTGAAAATAGGGAGGTTGGGAAAAGCAATAGTAAAAACCTTCCAGTGAGAGCACTTCAAATCCACGGCTTTCAAAGGGCAGTGGCAGCCAGCACCATTATCCCCTCCTTACAGATGGGAAAAGCAAGGAAATTATTTGCCTTGTGTAACCCAGAAGTGCTGGCAATGCAGCACGATCCCAGCCCAGAGGAATCTCAGCCCCTGGACCATAAGTGAGTCCTCAGATGTCAGCACCAAAGGCTGTAAAACCTGAGCCCTGCTGGCTGGTGCATCTGGGGATGTCTCAGGGCTGGCAGGTCTGACAGGCAGCTCAGACTGCCCAGCCCCACGCCCTCTGCTTCACTTTTATCCCTCCCAAGGATAAAAGCTTCCCGTGAGCACCACTAAGATCGCTGAGAGCAGATAACTCCGAGCCATCCATCTGCCTGTGGGCAGGCACAGAGCAGGCAGAGCCCCTTCTGGGCAGGGCTCTGAGAGCCTTTGTGCTCTCCAAAACCTCCTGCTGCATGAAGCTGCCCCGTGTGCTGACCACAAACAGCTGAGTCTTGACTGCACAGCCCCTGGAGTTCAAATTCCCCTTTTTTGCCTGGCACTGGGGCACTTTATCCACACCCTCCTCCTGCTGCTCTAACACAGTTACAGGGGAGCACTCAGCCCACTCAGGAGCAGAGCAGCCCACTTGTAAACTTAATATTACTTGAGGTTTGCTCAGAGTTCATGCTCCAGGTTGCAGTTAGATGGAGTGAAGCAGTCCCAAGTGCTTCTGATGGATATAAAAAGGATATGCAATCAGATGTGCACTTAAGCAAGTATATTACCAAGTTAAATGACTACAGTTTTACTAAGCTAATTAAAAATGGAACAAAGCGATGATCAGATTAAGGTCATAATTAATAACTCTATAGGTTCAAATTATCCAGTCACCCAATAAATTCTCCATGTAATCAGAGGGAGCCACAGCTGATAACTTGAGGGAATTCATGTCCTACTCAGAGGTCTTCAGGAGGCAAGAGCTGCCTTTGGAGCAGTGACCTCAGCTCACCGAGGCCATGTGCTAACCCTGCTGCCCACGACACTTTCCCTGAGGCTTCTGTGTCTGTTCCAGGTTGCCTCCTTCAAGGCAAGGGAGTGGGCTCAGGAGGGGTGAGAGCCCCTCGGTGCCCACCTCCCCAGAAATCAGGGCAGGAGCCACACCCACCAGCAGAGTGGTGTCTTGCCATGGTTTATCCCCTGTTTTTAGCAGGGATGATGCTTTCCAAGGAGCCCAGCATTTGGTGTGTGCTATAGTTACACTTGGTGGTTTAAGACCCTCCTTTTGGGTGCTCTCCAAGGGGTTGAGCTCTGACATCCCCCACCAGCTGATGCCAGGCCCTTGGGTACCTAGCTGATGGGGAGAGAGAGGTTTCCCAGCATCTCCCTGACACTGCCTCAGCTCCTCATTAGCTCCTGGAAATGCCCAGTGTGCTGCTCTCCATGCTGAGCTTTGGACTCTTTCCATCCTCAATGCCCAGGATTTGGCCAAGTTAATGTTGTTTTAAAGGGTTGTTTGTCTTCTTCTTGTTCAGAGCCGGGAACACCTGTAAGAGCAGGAGAGTTTGCCAATTATATGATCCTATTGTTAATTATCTTAATTATGAGTGCACTGCTAGGTGACATCTCCACTGGAGGCTTGTGCTGCAGCGTTCAGGTCCTGAATCCTGGGGTCTGCACATGGAGCCTCATCCAGACCCTTTCTGGGGCTCAAAGCAGCAGGGAATGAGCCCTGAGAGGTGCAGGGAGAGCTCCATCACCCAAAGGAGGGAAAGAGCTGGGAGATGGGGATGCTGAGGGTGCTGGGGACACCGTGCCAGGACTCCCTGGAGCTGAGCCCGGGGATGCACCCAGCACCCCAGGGGATTTCTGATGGATTCAGGGGGAAATTGGAAAGGTCCCCTCTGGTTCTCCTCCACCCACAGCCCTGGGGCAGCTCTGGCTGGTTCCCTCCCCTCCCAGACTGTTTCATAGCCTGAAGCTGCTGTTTACAAAAAGCAAATGTTTTACCGTTGGCTAATCCGCCTTGTTTGCAAAAGCCCTGAAGGCTCATTTTAATTGCAAGTAAATGATTCTTAACGATATAAATCAGAGCCAGGGAGTGCTTGTGATATCTTGCACTGTAACCAGGAGTCAAGAAATGAATTAGTCTCAAATTGAAAAGGGGAAGGTTTCCATCTGAAATTGGGCAAATATGAGGCTTCATCAAGGATAGATAATCACTTGGCGGGATAATAATGAGGCTTCAGCTTATCAGTTTTGCATGGAGAATCCTTAATACGCCTGTAGCGTGGTTTGCTGCCGTGAGCAGTGTGAGAGACAGCTCAATAAGAAAGGTAATGGAGAGAGAAGAGCTGTGGCAGCCCCCAGCTATTCCCTGGCCCAGAGGCTCAGACCCGCCTGGCTTCAAAGAAAAAAGCAGGAAAACAGAAACAGATCACACAGGTGGCAGAGTGTCTGGCTGGGCAGCGAGGCTCTGCTTTGGTGGGTCCCCCCTCGCTCTGCCAGCATGGCCCCAGACAGGGCTCCCCCTTGCTCCCCACCAGGACCCTGCCCGAGCTCCCAGCCTGCCTGCCTGGGACCAGCAGGGGATTTTCTCTTGGTCTCAGTTCCAGCTGGATTAGCCCCAGACTGTGGATGGACAAAAGCTTGGGGACACGAGGCAGCTGTGGTCGGGCAGGTTTGGGGTGCTGTTCCCTGCCCCATTCCTCTCTGGGAGGTTCCCCAGGTGTGAGGGGTGGGTTCAGACTTGCAGACACTCAACATCCCCTTCCCTCCCTTTGCCAGTGAGGACTGAGCCAGGAGAGCACAGGACAGCTCCTTGGGGAGCAGCTGGCACAGCTGGGATGTTCCCAAGGGCAGTGGGGTTCCCCCAAAGGGGACAGTGATCCCCAAGGCCATCCTGGCCCAGAGGCTGGGCAGGAAGCAGGGACCAGCAGGATCTGCAGTGGGAGAGTTGTCCCAGCAGAGCTGCTGGACCTGCTGGCCAAAGGGCTCCTGTGTCCTGCCTGCTGTGCCCAAATGGCAGCCGCTAATGTGTGTGCAATTAGCAGCGGGCTGTAATTGCTGTCTGTAACCTCTTGGGCTGTCGGGAGGATAAACGCAGCTCAGAGAGCCCGGCGCTGGGCCAGGCTCTGGGTCTGCAGCCAGCAGGGCTGTGCCAGAGCCGAGCTGTGCCCTGACCCCTGCTCAGAGCCCAGCACAAGCACAGCATCCCCTGGAGCATCCCCTGACCCCTGCTCAGAGCCCAGCACAAGCACAGCATCCCCTGGAGCATCCCCTGGCCAGGCCGGGCCCTGACCCCGGAGCAGGGGCTGGGGAGTGGGTGCAGCTGCTGCTGAGCAAAGCTGTGGGTTCATTACCAACCTCTTCAAATCCAGAGCTTAAAAATATCCCCCGCTGGCAGGGGCTGGCTCAGCTGCACGGCTGGTGCTCATCTCCCTCTCAGATATAAATAGGCAGTGCTGAATGGCAGCGCTGGCCCAGCGCTTTCCATCCCCGCTGCTGCACATGAGGGACGGTGGCACCAGCCCAGGGGTGCTGGGGACAGGGCTGAGCAGCCTGGCTACGTCCCACCCAGCTGGGCTGTGCTTCAGGTGTCACAACAGGAGCTGCTTCCAGCCCAAAGCAAAATGCAACCAGGAGAGCAGCCTGCAAGAGAGTGGTGCACTTTTGGGATGAGCGTGAAGGAGGAGAGCTGTCCCTGCTGGCTGGGGTCTGCAAACCCCCCCTGGCCCCCTTGGGATGTACCCTGGGGACAGTGCTGGCAATGGGAGCTGCTTCTGAACAAGCTTGGCTTTTCTTTCACAAGGTTTCAAAGTCTTTTAGGGGAAATGGGTGATTTTGTGATGAATTTTGTGGCAAAATTATAAATTTGCCATTTGTGAAAGGGGAGTCTCCTGCATTATGGTCCTTTGGTGGCACTGGATGAAGAAGTTCCCATCATGTGTCCTCCAGAAAACCCTGATATCAGAGCAGGAGGAGTACCCAGGAGAGAAGGAAATAAATGCTAAAATAAAAGAAAAAATACTACTTATCCTTTTTCAGCTTCTAATAAGAGCCTGGCATTTAATAATGAAGGAGAGTCAGATGCCCAGATATGCCCTTATTAAATGAAAGGTGCAAATGTCTTTGCTTAATCCACAGTGCAGCTCTCAGACTAAACACAGGGCAAAAGACCTTAACACCTCTTCTGAACAAGTGGATGCTCTCGTTATTCTCCATTGCAGCTGCAGCTTCTCTGTTCAGGAAGCTCCTCAACTGCTTCATCACAATCTCCCCCAGACTAATCCCTCTGTCCTGCCAGGAATTCATCACTGCTCTCCACATTTCCAGAAGATGATCCATTACACAAGGGGAAGTGGAGGAAAAGCTCACGTGAAGCCTGTCCCATCGTGCCCTTGGAAGAAAATTATTCACAGTGCCACCAGGAGAGGCCATGAAATAACTCTGGGTGCTCCATGGGCTGAGCCAAGCAGGAGGAAAAATTCATGCCCAAAGGCAAGGTGAAGAGTTTCTTGGTTGTAAATATTTTTAAATTGGCAATGAAGTCTCTTGTGGGAAAGGGAAGGGAAAATCTGCCACAAAGTGAGAAACCCCTCATAGCTCCATCAATGTTTGTGCAGGCTGGGGCTTGGCTGCAGAGAGCCCCCAGTGATGGCTGTGGTGGCACTCAGCTGCTGCAGCTGGATGTCCCTTTCACCTGGTGTCCCTCCAGCTGTGTCACCACACGGAGGTTGGGGACAGCCTCCATGGGGACAGAGCTGATCTCTGCAGCCCTCAGGATTCCCACAGCTGCATGGGGGCCTGGATGTTTCATCTTGCTTTGTCTCCTATTCCTTTCCACCAGCAGCAGAAATCTGCTCCGTGTCCTCCTTGATTTGGAGGTGAAGGACGTTTGGTCACCCACGTTTCCTTCACTGGAAGGGTCTCTCTTTCCTAGAGAGAAGGGGATGCTCTGAGCCAGCTGCCTGCCTCAATGGCCTAGGAGCTGTCACAAACACTTGCAACCACCCCTGTCATGTTGACCGTGTTACTTACACCCTTTAAAAAGTGATTTGCTGTGGAAAATGCTCATCTCATAACCATGGCAATAAGGGAAACTCAGTTTTGGGCATCCCTGCTCAAGAGGGCAGAATCAGCGCCCAGACTGGGAAAGGCTGTCCCAAGGTAACACTGGGAATGGCCACAAGCCCTCCAAGGGCAGAGCTGGCCTTTGCCTCTGTCCCCAAGGCAGAAAGAGCTGTGGCTCAGTGTGATTCATGAGTCATCCCCAGCATGACTCACTGCTCCCTGGGCTATCACTTGGTTGGGAATGGGCCTTTGCTGGCTCCTCTGCAGCAGACAGGGCAGGGTGGGACAGAGCAGAGCAAGGGGACACTGCAGCACCCTCCAGAGCAGACACCTCTCCTCCCACCTGAGGCACAGGGCCAAAATCAGCCCTGCCAGAGTGACTCTCCTTTGACTCTCCAGCTGCTCTCGGGGAACTGGAAATGGTGGTGGCACTCCTCTTGTAAGCAGATTATTTCTGCTGGGTGCTGGGCTCTTTGCCTGCCCACAGTCAGTCACTAATCACATCTTTTTGCCAATTAACTTGGGGTTTATCAGTCTGAGCCTTTGCCTTTATCAGATCTCAGCCCTGCTGGGCCCATGAGCATCTCTTACATTTCCCAGGCTCCCTGGAAGATCTCTGCCATTATTTGAAATGTGCTGAAATGATGCCAGGCCTGGTGAAACTGCCTCTCCTGGAAATCCCTGCAGTCTGTCAGGTGCTCCCTGCTCAGTGCACAAACTGGAGGGAGCAGCACCCAGAAGCCTTGTACCCACCTTGCCACAGCCCTGGGGGCTCCATCCCAGCAAAACCTGCTCCTGGGGCATGCAGGGTCCTCACAGAGGTTCAGGGACTGGTACAGCTGCTGCGAGGGGCACTGGGAGAGAGGAAAGCTGCTCCTGCAGCCCAGGCTGCTCTGTGCACAGTCCCCTGTGCACAAACACTCTGAGTAGGACCCAGAGCTATCATTCCTCCTGCTGTGCCCCTAGGGATGCTCTTGGTGCCCTCTGTGACAAGGTGATGCCCTGGGTGATGCTCCCTGGCATCAGCAGGGTGAGGTGAGGCTCTGTTTCATGGAATGCCATTGAGGAGGTGGAGGAGGAGCTGCACCTCAGCAGATTTCCTCCAGCCCAGGGTCACAGTGAAGTCACCAGCCCCACATCACGCCTGGGAGAGCCTCGTCCATGGCAGCCCTGGCAGTGCCAGTCAGGAGCTGCCATTTCTTTTGCTGGCTCAGCAAGATACCAGTGGCTCCCAGCACTGCATCTTCCCTCAGTGGGGAGAAAATGACCTTGGGGCTCAGCAAGAAGGCCCAGCAAGAGCTGGAGCTCTGCTTTGCACCCTGGAGCCTCTGGAAGTTCCACACCCTCAGGCAGATCCAATGGGAACAAGTGGCTGTGCTCACCCTGCCTCAATGTGTCACATCAGAAACAGAGATGAGAAGACCTTGGAACACAGCCAGGGAGCTGGGAAAATGGCTGGGGTGCTTGAGAAGCACCGCAGAGAGCAATGCTGAGTGCCACAGGGCAGCTCAGGAGGAGATCAATGCCCTGGGCTCTGCTGAGCAGTGCAAACCTGGGCATGGGGTGATTCTCACTGCCCTGCACCTTCACTTAGGGCCAGTCCCTGTGGCACTCAGGCAGAGCAGTGTGCAGGAAAGGTTGGATCTCACCTCACCTGGGGGTTCTTTAGCTTGGCTCTGTCTGCCTCTGTGACTGAGAAATCCTTTCAGGTAGGAGAGCACGTGGCTTCAGTGGGGGCATCCTCACAGCCAAGCCAGGACTGGACACACTCAGGATGATCCCTCTGCTCTGGTGCCAGCCACACTGTGGGATGCAAGGGTTAACCAAACCCTGCCCAGACTATTATCTTAACTCAAAATAAGATTTTCCACAGAAAGCAGCTGGGTGTGTGGAGCGAAACTCATCACTCCAGGGATGCTCAGGGCTGCTGAAGCCAATTTCAGGAGCAAATACGTATTTTTAATGTATTTCTTTTTATGAAGCAGAAAAGTGACGTGGCTGGATGGTGGGGAACTTACCTGAGCTAATGGCCCAGCTGGAGCTCTTCCAAGCAGTCTGTTTAAGGAAATGGATAGTTTGGGGCTTAGCTCAGGCTTTAAATGCTTTTAAATAGATCTGTGTTGTTTTCCTGCTGTCCCTATCCCTGCCACAGTGAAGGAGATGGGTTCTGCTGGGCTGGCTCATGCTTGGTGGGAGAAGCCCAGCAGAGGCTGAAGGGGACCTGGCAGAGGGCTTGCTGCTCTGAGCAGGGTGTGATGCACAGTGCTGGAAAAGCCACCAGCTCCTGGCCCAGGTTTGCCCCTAGGGAAGTGACTGTCCCTGCCAGGCAGAGACCAACCAGCCTGTCCCCCTCTCTGGGTGCTTGGAGAGGGACTTGGGGCTCTACAAGAGGTTTTGAGACCCAGGAGCTCTGAGCCTCTGCCCGAGGGAGGGAGCAGCACTGCCAGTGACCCAGAGTGGTCATGAACCTTTTCATTTGGGTGCTGCCACAGCCAGGCCAGCCCATGAGCGGTGTGATATTCTGCCAGGTCAGACACATGTTGGGAGGTTATTCAAACTCCAGCAGCCCTGTTGGAGCTGGAGAAGCTCCTTCTCTCTCAGCTGGAGAAAAGCCTGTCAGCAGCCCAGCTGCCTGATCCCAGGCTCCAGGCTGCCATTCCCTCTGCTGTGATCCTGCCCAGACCTCCTGCCCCTGCAATGGCTCCTTGCTCCTGAGCAGCTCAGGGCAGCTCCTCTCGTGATCTCCTGAGAGGAGCTGCCAGCTCTGAGTCAGCAGAGCTCTGACCTTGGGGCACTGAGGCACAGAGCACTGCCAGCCATGTGCCTCAGCTTTTCAGGAGAGTGCTGGGCATTGGCTTGAAGAAATCCTTCCAAGATTTCCAAGATTTGCTTGGAGAAATCTTTCCAAACATCATGGAAAAGGTGAATTTTGGAGCTGTGCTTACACATATTAACATGGGCCCAAAATCTGGGCGGGCTCTGAACTCAGACCTGCATGAACGAGAGCAAGGTTTAGTTTGATGGGGAGAGCAGTGCCCAGGGGATTCCTGGATGGAGCTGCTTGCAGCTGCTGGGAACAGCCACCATTTCCCCATGGAGGAGAGCCCTGTGCAGGCACCAGAGTCAGCAGTGCTCTGTGTGTCCTGTGAGATGGCTTTTGGTGACACAACATGAACTTTGAGCCTCAGCGCTGATCTGATCACAGAGATGGGAGATGAAGGTGCTGCCTTAGAGAAAGCAGCTCTTCAGCTAAATTCCCCTGCAGGGCAACGTCCAAACAGCTTCACAACCTTTTCAGCTGCATGACAGGCTTGAAAATAAAATGCCAGTAATGGATTTAGGGGGGCGTGCCTCTGTCCGGCGGGATGGTGAAGCAGTGCTGGGCTGTGATCAGCTCCCTGACTCATGCTCTGATGTGGCTCCCAATTAGCCCTGGCTCAGGATCAGCCTTTCCTGCTGTGCTGGGAATGAAGGAGCCAGGATGAAAGGCCCTGGCCACGCACCAGGTGGGCTGGGGACACAGGGGGAGCCCCCCGGGACCCTCAGGGAGCCCTGGCCAGGGACTGGGTTCCCCCTTCTCCTTGGTGTGAGCTGTGCTTGTTCACCACTAATCCACAGACCAGCTGAGAAACTCACTGAAAAATATAGCATTTTATATGTATTTCTAGATTATGGAAATATTATATCATAGAATCATAGAGTGGTTTGGGTTGGAAGGGAACTTGAAGCTCAGGTTATTCCACCCCTGCCATGGCAGGGACACTATCCACTATCCCAGGCTGCTCCAAGCCCTGTCCAGCCTGGCCTTGGGGTATTTACAGGGATGCAGGGGCAGCCACAGCTGCTCTGGGCACCCTGTGCCAGGGCCTGCCCACCGTCACAGGGAAGAACTAAAGATAGATATATATTTCTATATAATTGATATATTTCTATACAAATATGTAATGATAGACACATCTATCTATATATTTCTATACAAAAAAGAATGATATATGATATATATCTATATGTAGAGGAAAACCCTGTTGCTTACCACGATGTGCCTTCAAGCCTTGCCACCCTTCCAGCAGCAGCTGCAGCTGCAGGGACACGCACGCTGTGCCTGCTCCTGCTGCCCACCCTGGGCTTCCCACAGAGCCATTGCCAGGTCTCTTGGTGTGCCCCCAGGGCCTCTGGGGGGCTGACATCCAGCCATTCTCATCATCCCTGTCCTTCACTCCTCCCTACCCCAGTGGGCATCTTCTGGGAGCAGGGACATGGCAGGAGCAGGGACACTGTGGGAGCAGGGACACTGTGGGAGCAGGGACATTGTGGGAGCAGGGACATTGCAGGCTGTCTCACTTTCCCTTGGTGGCCACAGGGCAGGTGCTGGCCATGGCCAGGGCACAGCCCAGCTGTGGGGCTGGGTAGCCCTGTATAGGAGTGAGCCCTCTGTTGAGGGTCCCTTCTGTCACAAAGTGACAAAACTATCTTTTGTCTCTTCAAAAAGGAAAGAAGCCCAGAATTTCTCTCCTCAATTAGATGGAAAAGCCATCTGATAGGGTACTTCATAGGCCTAGGGTACTTCACCTCAAATTTAAGGATAGCTAATTGGACAGAAGCTAAAAAGTCCCGCCTGGGCAATTTGCTAGAAAAATAAGTGAACAAAGAAACAAATCGCTTTTGTAAGATGTTTTACCAGGAGCAAGGACTTTCTGCACCCAGCTCAGTTTTTCTCTGTTTGTTATTTTACCTTTTATTAAATCTTTTCGTTTCCAACACTGCAACAGAAGCCATCCTGCTGATTTTCATGCCTCTAAGGGTAGCTGAGCTATCTTAAGTGTGGTATAGACCTCCAAGAGCTTATGAGACCTGGCTCCAAGAGGCCTCTGTAACAACCCTGTGCTGGCTGCGTGCTTCCAGGGACAGCAGCAATGCCAGAGGGTTTTCCCCAGCCTGGACAAGGGTGCAGGCTGTCGCAGGGCACCGCGGTGTCAGAACCCAGAACATCCCTCTGGCTGTCCTGAGCAGCCCAGACCCCTGCCAAGGGGCTCAGAGACCCTGGCACAGAGCCCAAAAATGCCCCTGTGGGTTTGATTATGACCCATGGAGCAAGTTACCAACCTTGGATGAAGATCTGCAAGTCATGACAAATTAAGTAGAATGATAGTGAATTTATCACAAGGTGAAAAAGTAGATTTGGGGTTTTTGGTATGGGGGTTCAGGAGGCAAGATGGAGGGAACTGGGCATATCCAGCCTTTCTCCTTCTCCTTCTTGGCCTCCATCTTCTGCTGTGATGTTGGCACTTACAGATTGGTTTAGAGTAGAAGCTCACTGTCTAACATGGGTGATAGGTATTGGAAAATAATTGTAAACATTGTACATGTAGTTTTTAGTATAAAGACATAACACTGCCCTGGGGCAGGCAGAGTGTCTGGAACTGTCCTGCTGGACAGACCTCGGCAGGGCAGGAGACAATTTTTTATACATAAGACACAATAAACAACCTTGAGACCAAAAACTGAAGAGCTCCAACTCATTTTTCAAGTACCCGGGCTGGGAAAAGAGACTTTTAACAATCTCGGGGTCGCAGTGACCCAGAAAGACCCAGAAAGGCCCCAAGACCGCGGGGCCCTGGCAGGGTGGTGATGCTCTCACAGGGCACCGTGAGGCTGGAGGAGCCGGAGCTCTCTCAGAGGGCACCGCGGGGCTGGAGGAGCCGGAGCTCTCTCACAGGGCACCTGCTGGAGGAACCGGAGGGGCTGGAGGAGCCGGAGCTCTCTCACAGGCACTGCTGGAGGAGCCGGAGGAGCCGGCACCGGACGCGGCCGCAGCCCCGGGCCGGGCGGGCGGAGCAGGCCGGGGCCGCTCCTGTGCTCCGTCCATGGCACACCCGGGGCTGGAACGGGAAATCGCCTTCAGTGCCTGCAGAGCTCGGTGATTCCTGAGCTCAGGGCTCGGGAATAAATACAGGAGACGGCTCTGGAGGCGTAGGAAGGGGCTGTTCATGTGCGGGGTTTGTCCCGTGGGCTCCCAGGCTGTGCTGGGCTTTCTGCTCTTCGTGTGTGAATTAAACATCAGCTGGATTTGCTGGTTCGGGGCCAGGGGTGCTGAGTTATTGCCTGGCACGGGGCATTTGCTCCTCTCCCCTGCACTGCAGGAAGTCCCCTGGCTAGAGCTGCACCTCCCCTCCCCTCTCCTCCCAGTTCTGCAGGAAGCTGTGACAATGGTGGAGACACCATTCCCAACCCTTCCCAAACACCCAGAGGCGCCCTGGGGCCACCAGACCCCATCGATGACCAGCAGCGATAGCTCAGTACAGGCAGGAACATTTGTGATAACCCTGCCAAATGCAGTGGTTTATTATTACTATTTTTATTTTATTTTATTTTATTTTATTTTATTTTATTTTATTTTATTTTATTTTATTTTATTTTATTTTATTTTATTTTATTATTACTATTACTGTTATTACTACTACTACTACTATGATTACTACTACAGGCACCTCAGAGCCCTTTATGGTGGTTACCTGAACAAGCTGTGAGCCTGGCTGGATGTACAGGAAGGGTCATTGAGGAAAGGTCCTGCTGGGTCCCCCCCTGCCAGGGCCACCCCCAGAGGGTGACAAGCCCAAACCAAGCCCTCGGTGCACGCTCAGGAGCTGAGCTGGCCCGGGACAATCTCTTGCCTTTCCAGGCTCAGAGGCGGCTGCTCCAGCCCAGAAGTTGGGCCCAGATCCAGGGCCATTCCCAGTGTCCAGGGGCGATGCTGCCCCTCGGTGCCGCCTCTGGCTCCTGCCCACGGGCAGCAGAGGGCGATGGAAGCTCCTCGGTCCTGCCTGACCCAAGCCCGAGCCACGCTCTGACAATGGGGCAATGGACCAAACTCTCAGCCCCCACATTTCACCCAGCCAAAATACCTAAGTGCTGCTGCTCAAATGCATCGGGGATGCTCCAGGTCTCTGCTGGACATCGGGTTTGAGGGGGTTATTTAAGAGAAAAATCCGTGTTTTGCTGGTGAAGGCAGAAAGAACAATTTTTGTCTCTTTTCCATAAATCTAAGTTCCACTTGCTCCCAAGTTGACCCAGTAATTGTAATTCTAAATTAAATGTAAATGTATTGGCTGCTGGTAAAGGTCATTCCACATAAAATGGCTATGTTTGCCTCTCCTTCAGATGCATGAATACTAAACATGTATAATTCACAGGATCATTAGCAGATAAAGATGTTTCCCACCTCTGCTCCCTAATCCTCACACAAACCCATTTTATACGTCAGTGGGCAAAAGGAAAACTGTTCACTCTTATTTAATGCTTATGGATCGGGCTGTCTGCTGGGAAAAAATGCAAGTGCTCAGCATTCATCAGGATCCAGCCCAGTGGAAATGAAATCCATGTCTTAGAGGAGGCACAATGACCACAGGATGTCCTTTAGGGCTCTGAGCAATGGAGTCCCTGCTCTGCCAGATCATCACCTTGGCTTGAAAAGGGTGGCCTTGGGTCAGGGTGTGTGAAACCTCCTCCAAGAGCTCCTCTCAGGGGAATCAGGGGGTGCAGGTCTAATGAGGAGCCAGGCAGAAAGCTCTGATTAACTCTGGAGCTCCCTGGGGTGAGCTGGGTCACACTGGGCCTCCCCAGGCAGCTCCTAAAACTGGGCAATAACAAGCAGGTGGAGCACAGCTTCAAAGCTGATGAGGACTTCTCCACCACCAAGTGCTGAAGAAGGAAAACCAGGAATCATCCCCTGGTGATGGCAGGAGGTGGCCAGGTGGTTTCCCTGTGGAGACTAAGGCAGTAATTCACAGCATCCTCAAGTCACTGAGCCTCTTGTTGTGTGAGAATGCCACAATTTCCTCAGCTGTGATCAGAATTGCTCAAGATTTAAGATTTTCTCCACTCTTTGTTGACTGATTGCAAACAATCTGCCAAACTCTGCTGGAGCTGCCAGGCTCTGCCGGCAGAATGAACAGTGGGTGCTCATGCCAATGGCACAGCTTTGCTCTCAAGGCCCTGCTGGTGGTTCCTGAGCCAGGTGAGAGTCGTGCAGCCACCCCCTACCCCCATGTGCAGGGAAATTGCCCTTGGTGGGAGACTGAGTACCAGATCCACTGCCTGGCCCTGGCACAGGGATGAGGAGGGGCTGTGTCAGCTGCAAGCAGCTGAGGCACCTCTGTGCTCTCAGGGCAGCTGAGATTCACCCCTGGCAGGTTTTGGGTCCCCTCCTCCTTCCTCACAGGATGCTCACTTCTGGAATGTGCTGTCCTGGAAAAGCACAGGTTTGGTGACAGCAGAGGTTGTCAGCTCAGCATCCCTGGAGGCAGCCCCAAACCACTCCAAGTTTGGCTGCAGATGGACACAGGATAGATAAGCTCCAGCTGTGCCCTCTCATCGAGGAGCAGCAGGGGTTGGGACGCTCAGCAGGAGTTGGGATCTCAGCAGGGTTTGGGATGCTCAGGAGGGATTTGGAATGCTCAGCAGGTTTGGGATGCTCAGCAGGAGCTGGGATGCTCAGCAGGGTTGGGATGCTCTGTGGGATTGGGATCTCAGCAGAGGTTGGGATGTCAGCAGGGCTTGGGATGCTCTGTGGGTTTGTGTGCTCCCCATGACAGGAATTGTTCCTGGGGCTGAGCAGAGCTGTGCTGCCCACAGGTTCATTTCTCAGCAGCCTTGAGCACGGTGCAGTAGCACTGGGAGGAGTGGGAAGCCAGGCTGCAGCAGTGTGGAACCAGGCAGGAGGTGAGGCTGGAGACTCAAACACCCCCAGCACGAGGCTGCAGTGCCCCAGAGATCAGTGAGGAGCCCAGGGCAGAGGGCTGGGACCATCCCAAGGGCCGAGGGTTTGGGTTTCAGGGGCTCCCAGCTGTGGGCAGAGGGCTGGGGGCACACAGGGGGTGCACACAGGGAGCAGCAGGATTCAGTGCCCTGGGGCTCCCCCTGAGCCACTGCTGCTCACCCAGGCCTGGCTGTGCCTGTCCCAAGGGTGATGCAGGTCCTTGCTCTGCTCTCTGAGGAAAAGCTGAGCCTTGGTGACCCTCAGGGGTGCCCCTGGGTGTGCTCAGAGGGGTGAGGTGCCTGCTGGGCTGAGTGAGGGCTCCCTGGGCAGTCACAGCACTGTGGTGGGAGCTGCTCTCCCCTGGAATCATCTCCCCAAATCATCTGCCCTGGAATCATCTCCCCAAATGCCCAGGGAGGCTGCAGGACCTGGGCTCAGCTCCCAGGGGCTGCTGGGCTGCTCCTGCCTCCTGTCCTTCAGCTGGCTGGGAGGTTTGCAGCAAGGAGAGAGCTGGCAGGCCCTTCCTGGAAGGTGCTCATTCATGCACTGACATGTTTATTTGCATACAGACATTTTAGGCTTTTTGTTGTTGGCTGACTTATTGTACGAGTTCTCAAAGCTGTGATATTGAATTATAAATTGAGACAGTGTATCCATGAAAGATTGCTCTTTGACTATAGGCAGCACTATCAAATATGACAGTCACAATAAATGCATGCTTTAAAGCCAAGCTAAATATGCTCTGCTATCCAAGATGTGCAAATCAAGCAAGTAGAAAAATAACCATAATATTTTTTTTTTCACAAACAAATCCCAAACCTTGGGTGATGATTTTGTTTAGCTTTATGTCTTGGCTCCTTGGCAAAATACTCAGGCAGCAGATAATGAAATGACCTACTTTTGCTGTCTTTGTTCATGACAACACATAAATTAAGAATTATGCCCTTTCAAATTAAACTTATCGTTTTTGCAGAAATTAGAGTGTAATTTCTGCTGCAGGTTGGAGGTGAGGGAGGGGGAGGTGGTTCAGCTTCTGTGGGGTTCCCCTGTGCTGTGCCCTCTCCCAGGAGCAGCAGCTGAGCATTCCCGTGCTCCTAGGCTGGTACCCACCACCAGCAGGGTCCTCTCCTCTCCTGGCTGCTCTCACTCATTTGTGCTCACCTTGGAGGCCTGGGGGCTGAGCAGTGACAGCTGAGGATTTACCCAACCCCTCAGCTCTAACATGGGGCTGAGCAGTGACACTCACTGAGGATTCACCCGGCTCTAACCTGGGGCTGAGCAGTGACACTCACTGAGGATTCACCCGGCTCTAACCTGGGGCTGAGCAGTGACACTCACTGAGGATTCACCCGGCTCTAACCTGGGGCTGAGCAGTGACACTCACTGAGGGTTTACCCAATGCCTCTAACCTGGGGCTGAGCAGTGACACTCACTGAGGATTCACCCGGCTCTAACCTGGGGCTGAGCAGTGACACTCACTGAAGATTCACCCATCACCCAGGCTCTATCCTGGGGCTGAGCAGTGACACTGAGGGTTTACCCCGCTCTAACCCAAGCGCTGCTGTGGAAGGTGCCCCAATGGGCGGTGCATGGAGGGAGCGCTCCCCTGCTCCCCTCCCTCTGCAGGGAATTGTTTTCCTCCCCCCGCAGGCCGTGCTGGAATCCTTCCTGACTGGGTGACAGCAAAATAATGTTTGCCTTAATTGAATTTCAGATGGGGAGCGTGGGCTGCAGCCCGCGGGGCTGGGGGGGGCTCTGCTGCTCCTCTGGGCTGGGGGATCCGAGGCTGGAGGCGATGCTGAGGGACAGAGGAATCATTTGTTCCAGTGGGTGGTGTGTGTCTGGCCATCCTGCCTCCGGCCCGGACGGCTGGGTCACAGCAAGGTTGTTCGGCACGGCTGTGTCATTTCCTGAGGATGCCGCGGCAGGAGGGAGGATGGAGCGTGCCCGGGTGATGCTGGCCAACCCCAGGTGCGCTGCGGAGCTGGGAGAGCCTCTGTCCACCCCAAACACCTCAGACGGATTTCATAGTCTACAAAAGCCATGAAGAAACCCAAGGATGTATTTCCACATCAGGAGGCTGACTTTAGCACTTGGAGCTCTCCATTCTGGGCTCTGCAGGCACGGTACAAACCCGGCTGTGGCAGTGACAGTGACAGTGACAGTAGCAGTGACAGTGACAGTGACAGTAGCAGTAGCAGTGGCAGCGACAGTGGAAGTGGCTGTGGCAGTGGCAGTGGCAGTGACAGTGACAGTAGCAGTGACAGTGACAGTGACAGTGACAGTAGCAGTAGCAGTGGCAGTGACAGTGGCAGTGGCTGTGGCAGTGGCAGTGGCAGTGACAGTGGCAGTCCCTGTCCCAGCTGTGGTCCCCTCCATGCCCACCCAGGCCCCCTTCCCAGAGGTGATTGCTGGGACCCAGAGGTGACAGCGCTGCTGGGTCTCCACTCCTGGCAGAGCCCAGCAGGGTGCAGGGGCAGGGTGTAGGGGATTTGCAGTAACACAGCCCTGTGGGATAGGCAGGACACCCCAAACACATCTCTGACCCCCTGCAGCCCCCCAGCTCCACGGGCAGGGATTTCTCTCCCACAGAAGCTCCCTCCCAGCTTGCAAGTGCTGGGTGAGCTGCATTGCCCCTGGCAGGGTTCTGTGGCTGCCTGCCCTGGCACAGCTCTCCTGCAGGCTGTGAGGATGCTGCTGGCCTGCACTGAGCTCTGGATCTGCCTCAGAAGGGGCTGTGCCTCAGATCCTGGGACACTGCTGCAGCAGGAGCCCAAGAGGTGCTCACACAGCCTCTCCTGGTGCTCTCATTCCCAGAGAGCTACAGGTGAATTCCCAGAGCTCCCAACTCTGGCAGAAGAGTTTGAGGATCAGAGGGGATGGGCTGGGCTGCCCAAGCGCTCTGTGTGCAAGGGATGAATGGTGCTGGGGAGCAGAAAAACACCCACCACAGACCCCAAGCCACACAGTATCCTGTGCTGATTCCCAAATGTGTCCATCCCTGAGGAGCTGAGTTTGCTGCAGGAGTTTGGGGGTGCCGTGCCTGGCTCAGGCTCCTGTGCCATGTAGGCAGGTGGAGGCTTCATTCTGCTGGAGCAGGAGAGCAGAGCAGCCCCTGGGGTGCTGAGCCCCGGCCATGGGTGGGTGAGCATGGCTGGCAGCAGTGACCCCACTGAGCAGTGACCCCTCTCCACAGTGACCCCACTGAGCAGTGACCCCACTGAGCAGTGACCCCTCTCTGCAGTGACCCCACTGAGCAGTGACCCCCCTCTGCAGTGACCCCACTCTGCAGTGACCCCTCTCTGCAGTGACCCCACTGAACAGTGACCCCTCTCCGCAGTGACCCCACTCTGCAGTGACCCCACTGTGCAGTGACCCCTCTCTGCAGTGACCCCTCTCTGCTGGGCACTCTCTGTCACCTCTCAGCACTTTGCACCCCTCGGTGCTGCCAGAGTGTTGTTCCAGGCTGTCCTGCAGGGCCGGTCTGGGTGCAGTGGCCCTGAAGGTGGTGGCTCTGCTCCCTCTCCAGGCTGGCTCCTGTCTCCTGCTGGTTTGGAGCAGTGCCTGGCAGGAGCACTTGCGCTTCTTCCTTCCAGCCTGTTGTTTCCAGGTTCAGTGAGTAATTCCCGATGAGCTGTGATTTCTAAAATTAAATCCTTAGGATCATGAACAAGAGGGCTGAATTAATATTCCTGCAGTGTGTGCTGTGTTAACTCCCTCTGGCATGTCTCACCTGGTGTCTGTGCCTCCCCTGCAGGCCTGGCCCTGCTGCCAGTGCTGCCAGTGCTGCTGTGGCCATCCAGAGCAGGATGGAGCTGCTTGGAGCAGACCTAGACCCAGCTGAGAGTGGATGTGCGGGCCACAGCTGGTCTCCATGCTGATCTCATCTTTGAAAATATCTTATTTAGGTCAGATTTCTTTTTTTCCAGGCAGATCTTCTGCCAGTCTTTGTTTAATCTGAGCTGTCTAATTGGGGCCCCCAAATTGGGCTGAACATGCTGTTAGTCTCATTGAAGAGCTCTGGCCTCATGGGTTGGGTTTTTTCTTTTCCCTTTTTGCAGAGGATTGATTTTCCTGCCAGTGTGATTCCTCCCCACTGAAGTTCCCATCACTGCAAAGTTCAGGCTCCTCTTTGTTCTAATTATCGCTGTCTCCACACAAAGTGAAAGAGGCAAATGCTCTGCTCTATTTTAGGTGTAACTGAGATGATAGTCCTGCACAGCTGGGGAGGCTGCAGGATGCTCCTGCTCAAAGGATCATCTTTCCTTGGGCCGGATCAAAGAGCAGCCAGTCTTTGGGAGCACCTCAGGAAAGGCCAAGTCTGCCTGGCCAGGCTGTCCTCAGCAGGGAGCAGCATTGCTGTCCCCTGGCCAGGGCAGGAGCTTTCCCTCCCCTGTGGAGAAACTGGAATTTTATCATCCCTGAAGTGCCCCATGGATGCTCCTTGTCCTCCCATGGTCAGGGAGCAGATGGCCCATCCCTGGTGACATTAAAGGCCAGGCTGGATGGAGCTCTGCTCAGCCTGGTCTGGTGAAAGGTGCCCCTGCCCATGGCAGCTGGACTGGATGAGCTTTAGAGGCCCCTTTTAATCCAAACCATTCTGTGACAGGAAAAGGAGCCCTCCCATGGGCTGCTCCAGGGCTGCTCTTCCCCAGGATGGAGAGTGGTGCTCCAGTAAGGAGACCTCCTGCTACCTTTAGTTATCCCTAATTCCTCAGGAAAGTCCACTGAGAGTTGGGGTTGTTTCTCCCACCAGTGTGCCACAATTCTGTTTGCCATCAGGACACCAGGAGAGATGCCAGCCCAGCTGCCCTGGCTGCAGGGGAGGCCCTGTGTGCCCTCCTGGGGCAGCTCTGCCTCCCCTCTCCACTCTGAGCTCTGCCCGTGCATCCCCCCAGCCCTACAGGTGACATTCCTGGGGACAAATGGCCCTGGCAGCCATGAGTGGCTCTGGTGAGTGGCACTGGCACCGTGGGCTGATCCTCACCCCCAGAGGGACAGGATGTTGCTCTGGGGAAGGACAAATGACAGGGCTGGTGCTGCAGCTGGCACAGCAGCTGTGGGCACCCCAGGAGCACCTCCAGGCCTCAGCCAGAGCCTGAAGCTGCTCAGGGTGCTGCCATCCCCATTCTATTGGCTCTTCTAGGCCAAGCTGCACATGGCACACAGGATAAAATCCATCCCTGTGTGATCACCTGGGATTTCCCCTCCCTAGCTGGCCTGAGCAGAGCAGAGGGCCGGGTTTGAGTCAGGCAGCCATGAGCAGATGAAGTTACTGAGCCCCCTGAGCTCAGTGGCATTTCTCAGGTGAAGTGCTCTTTTGCTGCTCAGATTAACTGTTGATAAAAAGGATATTTTTGGAGAAGGCTCATCCTGACAAAATATTTGAAAGTGTTTTAAAATAGTTTGCTTGGAAACCTGGAAAAGCTCAGGCTGGAAGGAGCCGTGGGGATCATCTGTTGTGCCCCTCCTGCCAAAAGCAAACTCAACCTGAGCTGCACCCAGCTTTGATTCTATACCTTATTTTTACATTTTTAGTGCAAATCTGATGAAAAATTTCATCTTGGTGCAACCTTCAAAATCGCTGTCAAAACAGTTCAGCTGAAACTTCTGCTGAAAGTAGCTGAAAAGGTTGGCATGGAAAGAAACGTTTCCAAATGGAATGTTTACCGACCCCCTCTGGGTCCTTTCAGAGCTTTTTATTTTTCTATCTGGTTTTGAGCAGGAAAATTGTGTAAGATCTTCAGATGTGGAGGTGGGAATGGGCTGGGGCTGAGCCAGCTCCCTTCTCCCTCCCACACAGAGGCTGGGGCTGTGCTGAGCCCTTTGGGGGCAGGGACTGCCTGGGGACAGTGGCACAAGTGGCCACAAATCCTGCAGATTTGTATCAGACATGGGCTTGATTAGAAATGAATGAATGAGTTTAAACCTTCTTGCTGTGTATGGTGAGGATGGGACTTCCAAAGGCAGAGAGAGCAGTGTGTGCACAGAAAGGATCTGTATTTTATTACTCTCATCCTGGTTTCTTTTCCCCCTTGTTACTAATCTCATTATGTTTAAGACTATAAATTTAGGTTGGCACAAATCTGTATTGCTAAAATATTTTACCTTGAATTCTTGGAAGCTCTCTCCATCTGTGAGGATAATACTAAGTATTAATTAACCAGCTAATCCTATGCAGTGCTTGGAAAACATAAAACATGACAAAGAATCAAGTCCAAAGTGCAATTCCATTCTTCTCCAAGCAAACGTGTCCTTTTGCCAGGGAAAAAGACTTTGGGGGGCTCTTTTTGCTTTGAGAACAGCACTCAGCTTGCTTCAAGTATCTGCTCAAAGCTTCAAATCACTTTTTGAATCAGAAAGGGAGGTGGAAGGGTGGCCAGGACAGTGTGAGCATGTGGGGTATCCCAAGGGACAGCAGCAGCTATTTCCCTGTCCCTGCCAGGGCAGCACATCCAGCAGGCACAGAGATGGAGCAGGGCTGGCTCCTGTGCCCTGGCTCATTTTTGCCCCCTGATACTTGTGACAGTTTCTGGCTCCTTCTCTTGGTGTGCTGCAATCAAAAAGCTCAATTTAGCAACAAACCTGCTCCCTGTCCTCTGAGGCAGTGTCCTTGTGGCCCAGAGAAGCCCCTCTGAGCATTGTTGGGTCCCAGATTGGGATGGGCTCCAGAGGGAGTGCAGGTAAATATGGGCTGGGCTTTGTTTGGGTGCCTGGCAGCCTCCCCTCGGCCTGGCACCAGCACTGTGTCCTCTGCCATGGCCTGAGGTTACTGGGATGTGGCTCAGGAATGAGGGACAGGTGAATGTTTGGGAGAAAATGAGGAGTCTGGGGGTCTGGCAGGGCTGGGGATGGAGCAGGGCTGGGGAAAGGCCTTTTGTGCAGACCTTGTGCACCTGGCTGGGGATCAGGGGCATCCTGAAAAGTCATGGCAGATTTATCCCTCTGTCTCCTGGGTGTTTTGGAAAATCCTGCCTCTGGTGCTCACCTTGTAACAGCCTCTGCAGAACCTTGGCTCTGCCTCCAGACAATGCCAAGTGAAATTATTATCTCCTAATATGATCTCGAGGTGCCAGGCTGGACATGAGCATCTTCACTGGGTTCCCAGTGTGTGTTCACAGCTGCCTCCCTGGTCCCTCCTGTGTGTGCCTGCTCAGAGGCCAGCCCTGGTGCTCTGTGCCCTTTGAGCCTCAGCTCTGGTTGTTCTGTGCAGAGGAGCCTGTGCAAAGCCTGGTGGCAGCTGAGCTCGTGGCTCCCCATGAATCCCTCAGCACACACAGCAGGGGCAGTGGCAGCCCAGAGCTGGGGGTGGTGAGGGATGTGCTGCCCTGTCAGCACTGCAGAGAGCTGGCACAGCCTTGGCACAGCCCTGCAGTACCCACTCTGCCTGGAGTCTGCAAAAGCACCTCTGCCAAGCCAGGACCCTGCAGGGAGGGGAAGTCAGGAACAAGGGCTGGGCAGGCCACAGGAAGCTCAGCCATGGGATTGTGGAGCTGGTGCCTCACAGAGGAAATGGTGCTGGAGAGAGCACAAACCCAATGGGACTGTTCTGCATCCATCCCAACACTCCATCCTGGTAGGCAAGTGATTTTTAACCCTTTTCTCACAGCAGCATGGCAGTGCTGTGCATCAGGGAAGGGCAGCAGGTTCCCCTGGTCTGTCAGGAGCTGTGGCGCGAGTGTCCTGTCCCTGTAATCCCAGGCCAGGACTGTGTGTCCTGCCCACACATATCCCATGTCCTGAGAGGCTGGGGAGTGTCCTCTGTGTGCACCTTCCAGGTAACTCAGTGCCCAATTTCCCTGTGTTCAGCAGGGATTAAGGAAAGTCAATCCATTTCCATGTGGATTTTCCACTGGGGAAACAAACTCTGGAGCTGAGGGCTGATAAATCCCATTGGAGATTGTCCTGTCCTTGGTGTGGGCACTTGCAGTGTGTCCAGCCCTGCAGGGAAGGTCTGGGGAAGCTGTTTGTGCCTCCAAGACACAGCCATGGCCAAGCTATCCTCTGAATCCCAGATCCCAGAGTGGGTCAGGCTGAGGGACCCCAGGGCTCAGCTGTGTCACCTCGTGCCCCAGCAGGGCCATGCCAGAGCTCAGGGCACAGCAGGGTGTGCTCACAGCTCTGCAATGTCCCCAGGCAGGGACACTGCACAGCCCCTGCACCATCTGCTCAGGGCTGGCACTGCCAGGGCAGCAGTTCTGCCTCCTGGGCAGGGGCAGCTCCTGGGCTCAGGCCCTGCCCGTGGCTCTGGGGCCATGGCTGGGCCTGGAGCAGAGCCTGGGGTGCCCTGAGCCTGCACACAGGGACACACTGGGGACACAGGGACACAGTGGGACACAGGGACACACTGGGACACAGGGACAGACTGGGACACAGGGACAGACTGGGGACACAGGGACACACTGGGGACACAGGGACAGACTGGGGACACAGGGACACACTGGGGACACAGGGACAGACTGGGACACAGGGATAGACTGGGACAGACTGGGGACACAGGGACAGACTGGGGACACTGGGACAGACTGGGACAGACAGGGGGACACAGGGACAGACAGGGGGACATAGGGACAGGCAGAGAAACCCACAAACACCCATGGACACCAAGGGACACCCAGGGTCACCTAGGCTGAGGGACATCTGCCCTTCAGAGGGGACTTTGTTCTGCTGCAGTCACAGCAGAGCTGCAAGTGCTGACACCATTCCTGACTTCAAATCAAACTCCCACACTCACTCCTGCTTTCAGAGCTGTTTTTCTTCACTGTTTTCAACTCTGGAGAACTCTGAGTGTAAATTAGGATGTAGAGGGTGATAAGCTGAGGTTGGGGACAGAGATGTGATGCAGACTGTCGGGTTTTGTGGTCACCACAGTACAGCAAGGCAGGACAGCTGTCCCCAGCCCCAGCCCACCTTCACAGCAGCCTCTGCCCAGGCAGGGCATCCCCCCAGCCCTGTGGGACCAGCACAGACAGTGGGCAGTTGCAGTGCCAGTGCCAGTGCCAGCCAAGCCCTGCTCTCCATGGCAGGAACCCACTGTGGTGTCCCTGCCCATGGCAGGGGGTTGGAATGGGGTGATCTGCAAGGTCCCTTCCAACCCAAACCATTCTGTGTTTCTGTGATTCCTACAACAGCCTGTCTGCTTCAAATAGTGCTCTGATGGTCTTGAATCAGTGTTAGGATTTGAAAAACCTGCACTGCTCTTTGAAAAAGCCAGATCAAAAGAAATATGTTAAGTGTCTCCAGCCAGGTGCAGCAGGGAGCAGGGAAGGGGCTGCTCAGCAGCACAAACCAGAGGGTTCTGATGCATGAGGTCAATTTTGGCCCTGGACACAGAGAGCAGAAAATCAAAGAGTGTGAGGAATTGAACAGGGGATCTGAGGTCAAGTGTTACCTCTGTGCCAGGAGTTATAAAGCAAGGGATTGTTTCACACAGGGCTGTGTGAGGAGGGACTCGCTGCCTGAACAATGCTTCTGACCTTGCAGGGATCCAGGGCCTTGCAGGGATCCAGGGCCTTACTGGGATCCAGGACTCTCCTGATGTTCCTGGAGCAAGGCTGGGTCCCCACAGTGGGGCCAGCTTCTCTTCCTCCTCTCTCTGTCCTTCATGCTCAGACTTGGCAAGTGGCATCTGCTGGGAATTCCTGACAGCCCAGGACAGTCCTGCTCCTCCTGCCTGGGGCTCAGCAGAGTCACTCCTGCCCATTGTCAGGCAAGGCCAATCCCAGCAGCAAATGTGCTGGAAAGCTGCTGCTCCCAGCCCTCACACTGGCTTTGGACAGCAAATAAATGAAGGAAGCAGAGCTGGAGCCCCTGGGAAGAGCAGTATCCCCTTGGTGGCTCTTGCAGGAGGAGCACTCGGGGGTCCTGGCTGCTGTCCCTGCCCAGCTGTGTGTGCTGGGGCCCAGGAGGGACCCTGAGGGGCAGCAGTGGCCGTGCCTGGGGTGGCTCCCACTGCTGGAGCCTCGTGCTCAGCTCTGCTGTGGGTCAGGGCAGGTGCAGGGCTGGTGTGAGTGCTCTGTGCTGATGTGATGTGACGTGCCACATCTGTCCTGCTCACAGGGCAGCCACGGCCCCTGCTAGACAAGGTGGAACAGGACCTGCAAGTCCTCCTGGCATGGCCACCTCGCACCAGCTGGAGGTACTTTTGTTGCAGGGCTTGTGCCAGTTCTCTCTGAGATATCAACTGGAAACACTTTTTTTCTGCTCTGAATGCATAAGGATTTCTGCCAGTATTGTAATGTCACATGGAAATCTGCTTCTGCATACATACCTCTTATTACTGGAGTAGCAAATGATCCTAATGGGGACTTGGCCAAACCTCTCCAGCTTGAATGATAGATGAAAAATTTGAATGTGTGCTTCCTCAAAGCCTATAAGGAAACCTATTTCACCTGCAGTTGCTGGGGCAGGAGCACATCCCAGCCATGAAAATCCCTTCTCAAGAGTGCCTGGGCAGCCCAGGCCAGGCATCTCCTCCCCACAGCAATGCCTGCACTTCCTCACAGCCCTGGGCTGCTTGGTGCTCAGCTCTGCTCTGACCTTGGTCTGTCTGTATCTGCTGGCTGAGCAATTTCAGTGCTGAGCACACCAGGGAGGGTTCCCCATCCCGGGGCAGGTGCTGCCTCTGGGGCATCCCTGGGCTGAGGTGTGACGTGGTTATGGGATCCCACCAAGGTGGGGTGGGGCCCTGTGCAGCCTGACCTGGCGGTGCCATCCCTGTCCCTGGCTGGGGGCTGGAACTGGGTGTGCTTTAAGGTGCCCTCCATTCCAAACCATTCTGTGATCCCTGCTGGCAAATGGGAGCAGAAAACTGGCACCTTACACATGGCAAAACATGGTGGTGGCAAAGCACCGTAACCAGCACCATAACCAGCCCAAATGGGCCTGCAGGAGCTGAAATACCTGCACCAGGATGGGCCTGCAGGAGCTGCACTGCCTGCAGCACGATGGGCCTGCAGGAGCTGCTCCTGCCCAGATCCCTGGGGTGAGACCAGGATTGAGCCCCAGCTCCCTGGGGTGAGATCAGGACTGATCCTGTCCTGTCCAATTCCCTGAGGAGCTGCCTCAGATCAGTTTAAAGACACCTGTGAAGTCCTCACCCTGCTGCAGTCAAAGACTGAACTCCTGTTGCCTTCAAAGGCGGGACAGTTTCCCGCTGAGCCTGTATCTCCCATCCCCTCCTCCTCACATCCTGCTCCTGGACCTTTAGATGTCCTTCTCTTTTAACTCGACTTGATTTGTGCAGTCTGGAGCTATATTTGGGTTGGAAGAAGCTGTGTTTGCCCCCTAACATCATTTGCTGAGCAATTTGGAGCTGGGTTTTGCATCACTTGTCAAGCCGCAGTGTCCCACGGCGGTGCCGTGTCCCTGTGCTGTCTCAGGAGCTGCTCCAGAGCAGGAGTCTCTGAAGGCATCTGTGCCCTCTGGGCTTTTTTCTTCTGGGTTTTAGGTTTGCTCCAGCTTGGAAAAAACTCAAAACAACATTTCACTCCCTGGAGGGGCATAAAGTTCTGCCCTGGCTCTGTGGGCTGTGGGAGTCTGGGGGATCTGTTCCAAGGGCAGTCCCAGCCCTGCCTGGTTTCCAGCTTAACTGATCAAAATCCCTGTGGAGCTTCCCAGTTTTGACAAATCACTAATTCCTACCAGAAAACTGTTTAGCTCTGAATTTTCCTGACTCCTGGTAATGTATCTAGACTGTAAGAAACATCTAAGAAATGCATTCTCCCTTCTTCCTTGGGTTACAAAGACAACTGTGCATGAGCCAGGGATGCTGGGCTGCCTCTGAGGAAATACAGCTTGTTCCTCTGGTATTATTTTGAATTTACATAGTGTCCCTGAAATCAGAATCTCAAACATTATCCTTAATTATCATTAAGTTCTTCTCTGCTGCTTCATGCTTTCACTCAGCTCCACAAAATTCTGATAATTCCAGCTTTTCCCCATCCCTCCAGCTTTAATTTGCAGCCCATCACAGCACTGGATAAGAGAATCAATCTCCAAGTTCATTACCTCAAGCTCTTTCCCAATATGTTCTCCTGTAGTTTGGATAGATTGTGGTGTTCTTCCTTCAGATCTTTATTTTTCTCTGCTGTGGCTGATTGAGACAAATTACCCCAGTGAGGAACACGAGGCTGATGCTGCAGCCTCGGCATGGAACATCCCAGTGCTGCTCCAGCGGGTGCAGAGTGGCCCCAGCAGAGAAAGGTTCATCACTCAAGTGTCTGATGGTGACATTCCTTGGATCTCAAAATGCTTTGGGTTGGGTGGACCTGAAACTCAACTTGTTCCACCCCTGCCGTGGCAGGGACACCTTCCACCATCCCAGGTGCTCCCAGCCCTGTCCAGCCTGGCCTTGGGCACTGCCAGGGATCCAGGGGCAGCCCCAGCTGCTCTGGGCACCCTGTGCCAGGGCCTGCCCACCCTCACAGGGAACAATTCCCAATTCCCAATATCCCATCCATCCCTGCCCTCTGGCAGTGGGAGCCATTCCCTGTGTCCTGTCCCTCCATCCCTTGTCCCCAGTCCCTCTCCAGCTCTCCTGGAGCCCCTTCAGGCCCTGGAAGGGCTCTGAGGACTCCCTGGAGCTTTCTCTCCTCCAGTATCACACAGTTTATCATTGCACTGCCTGGAGGGAGTTGGTATTTGTGCTGCTGTGAGCCAGGGAGTGCCCAGGGTGGGTGCAGGACTGTTCCAGGTGTTTGTGGGGCTGCCTTGGCCTCGGGAATTGGGAGAGATTGGCAATGCCAGGAGAAGGGGGCACAGCTCCTCCTTCCCTCTGCCCTTCAGAGCACAGCAAGGGCAGCCTGGTGCAGTACAGAGCTGGAGCTGCATGGCAAGAGGGGCTGTCCCTGGCCAGTCCTCCTGCCTGCTGCTGGCCATAAATCACTCCCTGTGAAAGCTGAGGCTTTTCTTAGTGCCTCAGCATCCCCAGTGGGCACTGGTGCTGCACGAGGCTCTGCCTGCACTCACAGCAGCTCTTCAGTAACTCCAGGTGTCAGCTATTCAGAGGGGTTGTGTTTATTAAGGCTCAGAGCAGCTGTTTGGGCACGACATTTGCCTGTGCCTGTCCCAGCCCCGGGAATCTCCCCTGTTGCTCCTCAGGCTGCAGCAGCTCCATCCTGACCAGGAGCTGACAGTGGCTCCTGGTGCTGCTGCCCTGTGAGCATTGGTTGGATTTCCCTGCTGGCAGAGCCAGGCTCACTGCTGGAATCATGGCTTTTTATCAGTCCTTTGCTTTGTCCTGGGCACCAGGAGCACCTCATGTCCCACATTTGTGGCAGCAGGTGAGGGATGAACCCATGGGTCACGTTCAACGCCAATGAAAAGCTGTCCAAACCACAAACAATTATTTCTTAAAGGTGTGTTGGCCTTCCACTAGAAAAAGAAGGAAAAACGTTTTAAGGGCTTGAAACATGAAGTCTCAAGTGAAGTATTTGTTTTAACACCCCCTCCCTCATCCCTGTTCCCTTCAAGCAAAGTGAGCTTTCATAACCTTGTTTGGCCACAGTCCGGGTGGCCTTGAGGGCAGCAATAGCTGTCGTTTTGGGGGCGGAAAGAGAAAAAATTAGCCAATATGTGCTGGAGAAATTGGTGCTGTTCTTCTTCTCGATGTCTGATCCCGTTTCCCTGAGGACAAAGACCAGAACAAGGCAGAACAGGGGAAGGAGCAGTGTCCTTGCAGCCTGGAGAGCCCCTGTTCCCACTCCTCATGGGGTGGCAGCAGCCGCTTCCCTGGGGCTCCATACGCCCAGGAAGGGTTTAGGAAACGTGTGGGTACTGGGGCACTGCCCCCACGACAGGCCTCTGCCCTCGGTGCCCTCTCTGCATCCATGGGGGACAGCATCACTCCACAGTCTGCCTCTGCTGAAATGTCGAAATTCGGACAAACCAGTAATTTTTCTGCAGAGTGCAAAGTCCCAGTGGAACAACCACAAAACCTGCAGTAAAGGACACATCCTCCTGGCCCTCTTATTTGTGTCTGCAGTGTCCCTGGCTCTCATTAGTGGGGATTTATTCCTGCAGATCCAGCGGGATACTTGCCTGGATTATGTGCTGCCCCTGTCCTTCGCAGTGGCTCCGTTGGCTCTGCCTGTCCCAGCAGCCCTGCCCTCCGGGGAGCTGCCTCAGAGCTGCTTCCCAGCTGGGCAAGAAATCAGATTTTCAGCCCAATCCCTGCTTCCTACTTAATATGGATGCAGGAGAAGCAGGACAGCAAACCACACTTCCACAGCAGCTGTGCTGGGTGTGACCCCACAGCGCCCACGGCCTCTCCTGCCCCTGGCACTGTCCTTTCCTGCTGTCCCGTGGGGTCATTTCCCTGCAGAGCAGCCTCAGACACCTGCAGGTGCCATCCTGTGGGCACATCCCTGGCATGGCTCCCCACAGGTGCCATGTGCCCAAGGTTATCATGGCTGAGAGGCTCCCAGGTATTTGTTTGCTTTCCTCCATTCCTCCTGTTGACTTTGCAGGGGCAATATGTGCACGCAGGGACCTGCATACAGATGTCCCCGTGTGGCTGGCAGCTGAATCACGCCTCTCCTCCTATTTTTTCTTCAAACCCGGCCCCTGCTGACATTGAATTAAGGGCTTTTATTATCACTTGTGCAGGGATTTTTCTTTGCCCGTGCCTGTGCAGCCACGGCCAAGCGCTGCCATCCCGGCTGCCCTGCTATTAATAGCTGCTTTTACCTTTCATGTGTGAGGCCCAGCACTTTTATTGCAGCTCTCTGGATGCACTTCAGGTGTTTCCAATTCTCCCAGCAATATCTTCTCCTCGTTGAAATTCTTCCTGCCTATTTTTACTTCTTTTTATCTCAAATCCTTCCCTTCCCCGCCCCCCCCCCCCCCAGAAATGATCCTGCCAGAGGATGATTTTGTTGGTTGTACTGCTCGTGCATTTTAGACTTCTCAAGGACTAATGAACTTTATTAGATTATAATGAACTTATTACTCAGCGCTGCTGACCCGCTTTTGAAAGAACTTGAATTATTATTTGGAACAGGCCTGTTGAGGGACTGTATTTTCTTTTTTTCTTTTTTTTTTTTTTTTTTTTTTTGCAGAGCAGTGTGGGGATATTAACTAATCAGAGGCACATTTTTTTGCTT